>NC_082707.1:174337160-174647160 GCF_030144855.1 Hypanus sabinus
TCAGATTTTTTCCCTAGACAGTTTTTTTCCATCCTGTTAACAGCCTTTCAAATGAGTGAGGCCCTCCTGCTTCAATTCGGTCAGGTAGCACGTACATATTTATGGCCACACAAACCTGGCAACATTCAATCGATGCGACACGTTAAAATAAAAACCTTGCCACGTGTGTTCTCTCCATAAAATGACATTTTAAAAATTGATTCCACCAAGATATCGTACCCGTGAACAAAATGTAAGCGCAGACTGCTGTCGGGAGCTTTGTCACGTTTCTTTGCCGTTGCTTCTTGACGTTTTTCTTTACATTTCTCTTTAAGCTGAGGTAGGTCTTCTTTGTAAATCTATTGCAGGAGAAAATAATTCATAACATTAAAAGAAAACAATGGATCACCTATACATTCTAGGGGTGCAATTAGAAAAGAGAGCTATGTTTATAATTCAGTTTTTTTGCCTACAGTAATCATAAATTCAAGATTTCACCTGATCTTTTGTTAGAGAATATGATGTACCACCCACTACTAGTAATGAAACTTTTATGACTTATGATTGCAATGAAATTCAATACATACATATTTCATTCCATCAGTGCAGATAGGAATGAACACTGAGTCATCGACTTTTAAAGAACAGAGCATTGATTATAAATCTGAAGTTCCGAGCATCTCGTTAAGGAAGCCATGGAACTAGCAAGAATAATTAGAATTATACTGCACCCGAGGGCTGCAAAATTGAGAAAATGACTTAAAATATGGTTATAAGATCCAAATAAGCCAGCAGAATTGTAGCAGACATGAACTTTCCATCAACATGCAAGGACAATGACCTCTTCAGCATTGGGTACAGTCCCAGAAGAACCAAATAAGTAGTACTAGGCAGCCATCGATCCTAGGGGATCATGGGGTTTGTGCCTCTGGTGGACTGTCCTCTCCAGGGCGTAAGCCTGGGCAGGGAGATTAGAAGAACCGGCTGTTGCCCATGCAGCGGGTTCCCCCCTCTCCATGTCACTGATGTAGTCCAAGGAAAGGGCAAGCGCCGATACAGCTTGGCACCAGTGTCGCTTCTAAAGAAGAAATGCTTGGGATTTGTATGAGGTTGAGGCAGGCTGAAAGGTCTATGATAAAACAAAATGGAATAGGAAAAGGGAAGCGATGAACATCAAAATCAAAAGTAAACTGGCCACCCCAAGCAGAACAACAGCTCTATTTAAAAAGCTAGCTTAAATGCAAAAGACAGAATGGTCTTACGACTTCTGCACTTCTGCAAGAGAAACTATCTTCATGTTTGGGTATAATTTGGAGTACCTTGTAAGCCAAATAGAGTACATCTGAAACCAAAAATTAGCAAAAAAACCCCAAAAATGTATTCTGTTTATTAACAGTGCACAACACAGAAACAGTCTCTGTTGTGGTTGGCAATTACTTACATTGTGTTCACACAGACTATATTTTACACACATAAACATAATAAATGCAAAATTCTATGACTATTCTCAGACCTTTCTGAGATTCCAATGAAAATTGACAAGATGTACAGTAACAAAAAGTAATTTATTGCATCATCTACACAGTTCATAGATACCTGCCGATGATAACTAATCTGTATCTCTTGCTCAATTTCAGAATCAAGTTCTGGCACATCAGACTGATCCGAATCAGAGAGGTCACTATTGGAGTCGGCAAAACTTTCTGTAAGAGAGATAGTTAAATTCAGCTTCAAATTAAAACAAGGTGGATTATTTTCCTATCTCTGACGTAGGGACTACCACTGGCATTAAGCCTTTAGTTTCAAACCCTAGCCTCTGAAATTCTCAAACAAGAGAAAATCTGCAGATGCTGGAAATCCAAGCAACGCACACAAAATGCTGGAGGAACTCAGAAGGACAGGCAGCATCTATGAAAATGAGTATAGTCAACATTTGACATGAAACATCGAGTGTACCCTTTTTCAAAGATGACACCAAGCCTGCTGAGCTCCTGCAGCATTTTGAGTTTGTTCCTCTGAAATTTTTGTCTCTTTTCTTTTAAAATAAATCTTATAACACAGGAGTAAGGAAGATGTCTTCTTTAGTGACTACTGAATGTTAATGTCAAATTAAATGTTACAACCTTAAGGATTATAATGTTAGCATTATTGCCCTATACATATGCAAGTTGGTGAAGAAAAAGGTTCAAAAAAGGTTCAAAGGTTCATTTATTATCAAAGAATACAACTCTGAAATTTGCCTTCTGCAGAAAGCCACAAAACCGAGGAAGAATACAATGGCAGCACGATCATCAATATCCAAATTCCTTCCTCTCGCACAGAAAAAAAATCAACAAAAACAAAACAGGCACACTGAGCCCCAAATTTCCCTCCCCCACACACAAAAAGAACAAGAAAGATCGGGCGAAAAGTACAGAAGGGAAGTAGATGCAGCATGAGTGATTGGGAAAGAGGCTTTCTAATTTATTGGCACGGTGAGACTGAAAGGAACTGCTCCATTGGGATGGGTGCTACCTGAACCCATTTGGGACAGGGACGTGGCAGGAAGGATAAACAGTACAACAATTAAGAATTTAAACTGGTAAATAGGGAAGGTCTCATGAGAACTTATGAAAAAGAAATAAACCAGAGCAATAGAGATTGTGTCTCAGGCATTAAAGTTAATGTTAATCAGGGAAAGAAAAATAAAAAGCAGAATACTCTAAAAGAACCAAAAAAAACAACCTATTCCAATAGGTATATGACTTGTTGCTGCGAATTCAATTTAAAGGCATGACAGGGTGTCTGTTATCAAAAGGTGACTGCTAGATGCTTGGGACAATCCTTGGCCAATGCTAACCATGGTGCCCACCCAGATAGGCCAAATTTCCTCTCTTTGGCCCAAATTCCTCCAAGCCTCACGCTGCCCTTATCTATCTAAATGTTGCTTAAAACATTGCCCTTCAGCTCCCATTTAAATCTTTCCACTCTCAATCTAAACTTTTGTCATCTAGCTTTGGACTCCAAGTTACCATCATCATCTATCATCATCTTATCCATGCCTCTCATAATATGAAACACTTCTATGAGGATACCCTTTATGTTCCAAGGAATAAAGACCTAACCTGGCCAACCTCTCCCTCTTGGAAACCATTTTTCTGTGTTGTTGGGTGAAGGGTAGGTTAGTAAGTTTGCAGATGACATGAAGGGTTGGTGGTGTTGTAGATAGCGTAAAAGGTTGTCAAAAGGTTACAATTGGACATTGGCTTCTACATAGGGAGACCTGACCCAGGGTCTAGTTAAGCAACATCCTTATGTGGTCATCTTGACAGAATTACACCTTACAAACAACTCCTCCATCATCCACCCTGGGCCTGTCCTGTATGGCTGCCAGGATGGTTGTGCCAGCCACAGATGGCAGCACAGGGGTGTAAAGGCAGGAGAAAGTTTTCTTTGGTGTTCTCAACATGAAGCTTCAGTGTGGACTGATAGAGAAGCAACAATCTATATTGAACAACATTTGGGCGAAACACTGGAAGGAATGGCACACATTCTAGTTAAGCAAGTTCAATGTCCACCAATAACCATAGCTTGGAATTACCAACACTGGCTGATTCAGCTGAGCTCCAAGGAAATAGCTGCCAGATTACATCTGTGATGAAGACTGAATGAGCCAATATATGGGATAAAACTGCTTGATCTCATCCTCACCAATCTACCTTTGAAAAACACATCATTCTATGTTTGCATTGGTAGAATGAACACCACAAACCCCTTCTGGAGATAAAATCTTCACATGAAGGACATCCACCATAGTGCTGTGAGGCACTCTAATGATCGTAAATAGGATTGATCCACAACATCTCTGGCTGCTCAAAACTGGGCACGGGTTTACATGGACTATCAGCTTCAGAAAGGTAAACCATCACAATCTGCAACACATGGCTCAACATATCTTCTCACTCTTCTATCAAGTCAGTGGATCAACCCTGGTCCAATGAAGAGTGAAGAGCAACATGTTGGGATCGGCAACTATTTAAAAATAATGAGATGCTAACCTATTGAACCTACAAGACTTCTTGCAGGCCAAGCACAAAAAACAGCATGTAATCTCGCAGCCAGTTTTGGGATTCTGCTGTGGAAGGTCTCAGAGGTGTGGGTCAGGAGGATAAGCTGGCAGAGACACTGTGCAAACAGTGCTGCCATTTTGACTGAACATGGTCCTTAAAAGCCTAACTCGTCTTTGTTCAGTCATTTCTGTTCAACCCTGGACCCAAGGCCACCAAGACGACCAGGGCAAGATAAAGATGAAAAGAAAGGATTCTAGGACAACATATATTATTAGTTTTTTTTGTTAATTCTTAAATATTATTGGCTTTAATACAGATCTAATTGGTTATTAACAATTGATTGGTACTTAAATATGCAAATGAAGAGATTCAGAAATGGACGAAGTTTCTACTGGATCATTAACTGCATATAAAAGGAAATTTTGAACTGTAATTCCCCAGCAGTTCAGTGATAAAGAGGCTGAACTGTACTCCTTGTGCACAGGTAAATAAACTGTGAGTGACAAACATGTGTGAGCTGGCAGAATCCAGTTAATCGGTATGACACTACCATGTCTCGTGAATACTGTGTACAGTTATACAGCTAATGAGCGGAGGGAACTTCCTTTATTCCAGCAAGCGAATGCTAAAAGTTGAACTATTCACCATCTTGTTCAGCCAATTCAATTCACTCTACGTGATAGCAAGAGACAGCTGAAGGCAATTGTTATGGGGCCAGACGGCATCTTCAGAATGAGCTGTACTGGATTTGGTGGAGATTTCCTTTAAGGCAGCAAAGCTTTGGTTGGCCTTTAGGTGTAGTGTAGAACAAGGAAAATTGGTCATTGGAAGAGCCAAGTTAAGGAGGTAAACTTATGTAAAGACAATATATATCTGAACAGAACAGCGATGCACAGGAAAGTTTACTGTTATGAAGTCAACATATGGGATAATTCCCAGTGAGGGAAAAATAGGACACTAAAGTTGCAAGCAATCTGATGAGGAGATTTTAAAAGAGTGGAGTAGTTAAGAGACAGGAAGGATCACCATCTCCAATGCAACATTTCTTCTGAAATGAGGAAGACAAACATTGATGTGTTGTGATAATGCAGAATAGATGACAGCTGTTCGACTCTTCATGGCTGCCATTTCTTTTTCAAGTAACAATCTGGTTAGTTCCATTCTCTTGAATTTTTGTTAGTTTTGCTTCACAGGCAACTACTTCCACCTCTTTTCTTCTCACATCCTCCCCTTACAAACACTCACCGTAGTCTATTCAACCAGATTACCATCACATGTTTACACATCAATTGCTTTTTTTTTTGCTATTTATTTATGGTCATGTTCAATGGAAAATAAACGCAGTGTATAAAATACGCAGTAGATTCTGGTTAATTGGACCATCAGTTAATCAGGTAGCCGCTTATTTGGGACAACGCTTAAAGTACTAAAACAAATTGAGAAAATAGCCAGGATTCCCCTAATTTATTTGAGACTCTATGCTGCTTAATTATGACGGGAGAAATTGGTGACCGTATTCTTGAAACAATTTATGAAAATCTACTGACATCTTCTTCAAAAGCCAAGGAAATGAGTGCAAGGGTTAATCTTTTACCAGCAGTACAGTTTGTCAGTGATAGTTGGTGATAACAAAGCAGTAAAACTATTTAGAGTTAGTCCTGATGAAGGGTCTCAGCCCAAAACGTCAACAGCGCTTCTCCCTATAGATGCTGCCTGGCCTGCTGCGTTCCACCAGCATTTTGTGTGTGTTGCAAGACAATTTAGAACTGCTTTGCCCACTGTGGCTTCAAGCATTCAGACTTGGAGATGCTGGAAACGGCCAGGAGTGAAAATGAAACAATTCCTCTCCTTCAACAAGTTATGGACTATGCATAATTAAGATATCGACACTCATCTTGAATGTTACAATGAAAATGGAGAACTGGGGGATGCAATCGTTAAAAGCATTGTATCAAATTACCAGGCAGGGAATATGAAGATGAAGAATATGATGAGGATGAAACAACTGAACCTGAGCTAGTGACTGCACAGAATGCCAGGAAATTTATTGTTGCATTACAACATTACTTCATGCAGGAAGGCAGTTCACTATCTGCACCAGGTGGCTGTACTGATTTTGTTCATTTATAGTCAATCAGAACACACCAGCATTCACTGGTTTCTCTGATTCACAGTGTTTTAATACTGTAGTACTATTGGTAGTGTTCTAATTTGTTCTGTATTTCATTTAAATACATAATTTGTTCCTCAGATAAATGGCAGTTTGTCTTTTTTTTAAATAACTTTTTTTAACTATTTCCATGAAACTTCAGATAATAGGGGCAGCCAATTGAGCCAAAAGGTACTCGTCTGATATGTACCAATTAATCACAATCAGCAATATATAGCCAAATAAATGTGTCAGTTTCTACTTTAATGTCAAACGTGTAGAGTGCAGTGAAATAAAGAATACCATTAAGAATGCACATTTAATTATTTTCTTACCTTGAATTACAATTTGAAGAAATTCTTTTGACTTTCTTTCAGGTATAAATTGCCACTGGAAAACTGAATGATCTGCTCCACCAATAGAAATAACCCATTGATAATCATAAGACCAACGCACATTGGTCACATGTGCTGAATGACCCATGTATTTCTTAAATTTTGCTCCTGAGAAGTAAGTTACATTTTCGTCAGATCAAAGTGCCACAAAAGGTTTTAGAAATGTAAAAGTATATTAAATTGCGTATTCAAACTAATGTCTGCCTGCCAATTAAAACCAGATCTTAAAGGATTCTGCGGAAAAATTCCTTCAGAGTTGGACTGCTGATTTCTTCTCAGTTACTCTAACGGTGAGAATACAGTACTTTTTTTTTAATGAGAAAGTTGAACTCAGACATTAGTACTTGATTTAACAGGCACTTGGGTTACCTCACTCCTTTCACAGTAAAGACTCTATAACCTGGTAAGGCTGGATAAGTGTCAGCAGAGTATAATAGAAAACAAATTCAAAAGTAACCACATATCTTTGCAATCATGAACATGTCATACTTTCCCCACAATATTCTGTCTTAATGTAAAAATAATAAAACTGTTTACTCTATTCTTTATGAAAACCTGTTATGAAATGCTTTGAGAGGTTGGTCATGATTAGACTGAACTCAGCAAGGACCTGGACCCATTGCAATTTGCTTATTGTCACAATAAGTCAATGGCAGATGCAATCTCAATGGCTCCCAACACCTGGACAACACAAACACCTATGTCAGGATGCTGTTCATTGACTATAACTCAACATTTAATACCATTATTCCCACAATCCTGATTCAGAAGTTGCAGAACCTGGGCCTCTGTACCTTCCTCTGCAATTGGATCCTCGACTTCCTAACCGGAACACCACAATCTGTGCGGATTAATGATAACATATCTTCCTCACTGACAATCAACACCGGCGCACCTCAGGGGTGTGTGCTTAGCCCACTGCTCTACTCTCTACATATACATGACTGTTTGGCTAGGCATAGCTCAAATACCATCTAGAAATTTGCTGATGATACAACCATTGTTGGTAGAATCTCAGATGGTGACAAGAGGGCGTACAGGAGCGAGATATGCCAACTAGTGGAGTGGTGCCGCAGAAACAACCAGGCACTCAGCGTCAGTTAGACAGAAGAGCTGATTGTGGACTTCAGGAAGGGTAAGACAAAGGAACACGTACCAATTCTCACAGAGGGATCAGAAGTGGAGAGAGTGAGCAGTTTCAAGATCTCTGAGGATCTAACCTGGTCCCAACATATCAATGTATTTAGAAAGAATGCAAGACAGCGACTACATTAGGAGTTTGAAGAGATTTGGCATGTCAACAAATACATTCAAAAACTCCCAATGAAGGGTTTTGGCCCGAAACGTCGTCACTACCTCCTCCCATAGATGCTGTCTGGCCTGCTGAGTTCTGCCAGCATTTTGTGTTTTTACTTACATTCAAAAGCTTCTATAGTTGTACCATGGAGAGCATTCTGACAGGCTGTATCACTGTCTGGTATTGGTGGGGTGGCTACTGCACAGGACCGAAAGAAGCTGCAGAGGGTTGTAAATCTAGTCAGCTCCATCTTGGGTACTAGTCTACAAAGTACCCAGGACATCTTCAGGAAGCGGTATCTCAGAAAGGCAGCGTCCATTATTATGGACCTCCAGTACTCAGGGCGTGTCCTTTTCTCACTGTTACCATCAAGTAAGTGGTACAGAAGCCTGAAGGCACACACTCAGTAATTCAGGAACAGCTTCTTCCCCTCTGCCATCCGATTCCAAAATGGACATTAAATCTTTAGACACTACCTCACCTTTTTTAATGTACAGTATTTGTGTTTTTTGCACATTTTAAAATCTATTCAATATATGTATACTGTAATTGATTTACTTGTATATTATTAATATTTTATTTTTTCTCTCTTCTTGATTATGTATTGCATTGAGCTGCTGCTGTTAAGTTAACAGATTTCATGTCACATGTCGGTGATAATAAACCTGATTCTGATTCTGACCTTGGAGCATTTGCTGTTTGACTGGCTCACATCAACACAGTCTCACAAAGTCTCTTCCTTACCACCCTTGTCTACATGCTTTATAATTAAGTAGAAAAGTGATTAAAGCTTGCAGAAACTGAAATGGTCTGACTGCTGTGACAGAGGACAAAGTTGATTAGCATATATCATCCATGGGGAAACATCAACAATTGCTGCTTTGTATCAGTGTCTTAGCAATGATTATTTAAAATTCACAATGATTTCAAAATGACCAAATTAAAATGAACTCTGACAATTTATGAAAGACTATTTTCCAAGGCTTCTTTGGCTGCAGTTATGTTGCCTGAGCACTCCTAAGTCTGTCGACACTGTACTGTTAATTATCAGCTAATTATAGACCATTTGGCCCAATATCAATCATGGACAAATCATTAAAAAAAAATCTCTGAAGGGTAGTATGAATCACGTACACACTGATTATTCAGCAAAATATTAGATTATAACCAATCAAACTGACCAATTTTTTTTTGGAAGAAACAATTATACACCAGGAAAATCTAGGTTATTAATATTGTGGTAAAAAGGAAAGCAAAAGTGCCATCCCCATCTAAAGAACATGTTAAATGGAGATCAGTGCATAATCTACTATCACTTTGCTGGTGATAAAAGTCCTTCAACAGCTCTTCGTCTGGTACTTGTGCAGATCTTATGATTCTTGGGTGGCTGTAAGGATCTCGTACACTACTTCGTACACTAGAGCAGTGGGATTCTCTTTCATTTTCTGGGAGCAATATTTATCCCTCAGTCGACTAACATTTAGATAGGAAAGATTCAGAAAGAGGGGCCATACCTGGGTATATGAGAATAGCTTAATGAGAATATGAGAATAGCTTCGACAGCATAGATGAGATCGGCTGAAGGATCTCTTCCATGCATATTACTCTATAACTATATGACTACTTTTACAAATACTACAGGACCCAAACATCTGCAACATTTTCTGCATCTATTTCAGAGAAAGCTTGAGACATTCAGTCATCAGGGGTCATCCTCATTTCCTCACAATAAAACATACTTAGTAAGCTCATTTTGCAGTAAACTTTACAATATTACAGTAACAACAAGAATGGTATAAACATCTTATTGAAAAATCTGTATGTATGAGTTTTTGGGCAGAAGATTTTATAACATCATTACATGCCAAAAGTAGGTTCAAAAAAAGTTTACTTCCTAATAACATACTTTTTCTTGTTTTCTCTTTCTAAAATTATACACTGTCTAGGTTTCCACTCTTCACTTCTCCTTACATGACTTATTCCTTCTGATGACACTCATGATTGTATATGTTTAAAGGTGAAATGGTATGAAATTTTGTGGGATTTTGTCAGCACTTCTCTTGATTTATATGAACACAAGCAAGTAACCGTCACTTGTCAATAATGACCTGGGTAAAGCTATATGATTGCAAATAAAATGCACATTTACAAACAAAAGCAAAACCATAACATGCATGATTATTAAAGCATTTTAAAAATCATACCTTTTTTAAAACTAGGATATCGAAAAAGCTTTACTAATCCATAGTCATCTGCAGTAACTAGAACTTGATCATTGAAATTTGCATCCACTGAATTGATATCATTAACATCTAAATATTTTGGCCATATACCATTCACCTCTGGACCCAATACACATGTCCAAGTTGCCCATTGAACGTTCTTTATTTCTTCTTTATTGGTAATTTCTTTACCATCTGAAATAGTATTAAAGACATCAAAATAAATTCAAAATGTTACCTGACTGTAGTGATTCAAAGTTACACATTTAACATGCAATGAAATTCAAAATGGCACAAAATATAAAATAAGCAACACAAGCTATCAGGTTTCTGAAAAATACACTGTCCAGGCAATTACATTGTGGGTAAATTGCATACTTTTAGGTCATTTGGCACCTTCTTTACAGTGACAGCATATTGAAGGGAGAAGAAAAAAATGCTCAAACTTTGAAAATGTGAAAGAAGCATTTTGTTAGCATTTGTTAACCAGAAATGAAACATAGCACATTACAAATATCTACAGCAAACTGGTCACAGGGGCACACTGCTGCTTTTGTGATGGAGCAACTAATTGGGGTCAATTTCTTGTAAAATAAACTTGTGGCTAGAGGAGAAATGTAGAAACAAGGAAGTGCTTAAAAAGCCAATTATTAGATAGCAAAAAAGAGAAAAATATAAAAAGCCAAGTGAAGCTTTGGCATCTTTTGAAATGAATGGGTCTCAATGTTTGAAAATATCCTTAAATCAATTTTGTTAGTTGGAAAACACAGCATCCATTGTAATGAATGGCACCAAATGAACACAGGAATGATAAGAAAGAAAAAGTGAAAAGAATAGAGAGAGAAGGGAAACTGGATTTGTGGAACAAATATACATTCGTATTTATGTCAGACTTTTAAAATTAAATAATATTGTGGTGCTCTGGGGGTGTGGTTGACAGCTAGCCACAGTATTCATAGTGGCCGGAATGACTTATTGCATTTGTTTTAAAAGGTGTCCGTGGTGTGCGTGTTCAAGTTCATTTATTTTAACTACAGTGGCTCACTTGTGCTTGTGTACCACCCTGACTGTAACTGGGGTGTGTGATAACCATCTCCCCTATCTGTACGTGGCTGAGTTAGCAGACGGAGCAGTGGCACACTGTCTGTATTTGTGCTTCTCACAATAAAAACAGCAGTTGGGATAAATGAGCTCTACTCATCTGTCATCATCTACTGAATGCTCGCCAGAGTATTATGGAAGCTTATCTGAATGCAGCACGTGTGTAAGTTCGGACAGCCTGTACTGAAAATTGAAATAGAATGTGATTAAGAGAAACCATCATCAAGTATAGAGAAAGGCAATGAGATTGAAACCTGCTGTAATACACCTGGTCAGGTGTCAGATCTCTCAGTGGGAGAGCATCTTGGAGACAGTGATCATAATACTATCTCTTTTACCATAGCATTTCAGAGGGATAGGAACAGACATGTTAGGAAAATGTTTAATTGGAGTAAGGGGAAATATGAAGCTATCGGGCAGGAACCTGGAAGTGTAAATTGGAACAGATGTTCTCAGGGAAATGTACAGCAGAAATGTGGCAAATGTTCAAGGGATATTTGCGTGGAGTTCTGCATAGGTACATTTCAGTGAGACAGGGAAAGGCTGGTAGGGTACAGGAACCATGGTGTACAAAAGCTGTTGAAAATCTAGTCAAGAAGAAAAGAAAAGCTTACAAAAGGTTCAAAAGACGAGGTAATGATAGAGATCCAGAAAATAAGAGGGTTAGCAGGAAGGAGTTTAAGAGTGAAATCGGGAGAGCCAGAAGAGCCATGAGAAGGCCTTGGCGAGCAGGATTAAGAAAAGCCCCAAGGCATTCTACAAGTATGTCAAGAGCAAAAAGATATGATGTGAGAGAATAGGACCAATCAAGTATGACAGTGGAAAAATGTGTATGGAACCAGAGGATATAGCAGAGGTACTTAATGAATACTTCACTTCAGTATTCTCTACGGAAAAGGACCTTGGCGATTGTAGGGATGACTGCAGCGGATTGAAAAGTTTGAGCAGAAAGAGGTGAAATATGACGGCAGAATATAGCATTAATAGTAAGACTCTTGGCAGTGTGGAGGATCAGAGGGATCTTGGGGTCTGAGTCCACAGGACACTCAAAGCTGCTGCGCAGGTTGACTGTGTGGTTAAGAAGGCTTTCATCAACTGTGGGATTGAGTTCAAGAGCCGAGAGGTAATGTTACAGCTATATAGGACCTCACTTGGAGTACTGTGTCAGTTCTAGTCACCCCATGACAGGAAGGATGTGGAAACTATAGAAAAAGCGCAGAGGAAATTTACAAGGACGTGGCCTGGATTGGGGAACATGCCTTTTAAGGATAAGTTGAGTGAACTTGGCCTTTTCTCCTTGGAGCGACAGAGGATGAGAGGTGACCTGATAGAGGTGTATAAAATGATGAAAGGCATTGATTGTGTGGATAGTCAGAGGCGTTTTCCCAGGACTGAAATGGCTAACATGAGAGGGCACAGTTTTAATGTGCTTATAAGTAGACACAGAGGGGTTTGTCAGGGGTAAGTTGTTTTTTTTTACGCAGAGAGTGGCGAGTGCATGGAATAGGCTGCCGGCGACAGTGGTGGAGACAGATACAATAGGGTCTTTTAAGAGACTTCTGGATAGGTACATAGAGCTTAGAAAAATAGAGGGCTAAGGGTAACCCTAGGTAATTTCTAAAGTAAGTACATGTTCGGCACAACATTGTGGGTCAAAGAGCCTGTATTGTGCTGTAGGTTTTCTATGTTTCTATTTTCTTGCCGTCTCACTTTGGTGAGTTTTATAAAATAGGTTGATCTATTTTCCTCAGTTCTAACAAATAATCTTAGGTTAATACCCCTCTGAGGCCACTAATAGATTTGAAGCCATTAAACAGTTCCAGTAAATAAATACAACATGAGCGTGCAAATGGATGCTCAGTATGTCGGTCAACACTGATGGAGAAAGAGAGGAGATGAGCATTTAAATACTCTCATTGGTAAATGTGGTACAGAACTAAACGTTCCCTTCATTTGCTAACCAAGCAGTGAAATAACAAACGTGAGTTATCACATCAATCAAACACACTAATGCTGTCACTTGAACTCATGTAATTGATACATTATTAGTTCAGAGTTCCAGATCAGTAATGCACTATTATTTTAGCAGTCAAATGTCTCCAAATTTCTGCATCTTCTTTGGGGTACAAAAATAAACTCATCTGGCTCAATGGATACTGTGGAGATATGAGAACACCGAGTATGATGAAGGTGATGCACACAGAAAGAAGAACAACATGAGATAGAAAGCACGTACAGAATGGCAGCTTACGGAAAAGTGGAAGGCAGACAAGTGAGAAGCACACAGGGGGGTGAGAGGAGGATGGCGGGGAGAGGTCATCAGGAAAACTGGAATGGAAAAGAAGTAAAACTCCAAAACATACAATCTTTCCTTGTGTTTGCTTAGGATCATTATTTATATCTTAAGCTCATCTCACTTTGTGACGCATTGCAATGATAATATGGTATCTACTATTCTCTCATACATGAGAGAGATACCATCAATTCAAGGGTCAAGTGTAATCAAAAGTATGATCTATAGATACGTTAACACTTTAGAATTCTCATCCCCAATCACAATTGTCATCGGCTGCTTTAAACTGGGAACCATGGGTGGATTATGTCTACTATGGGATGAGATTAGGGGAGCATCTTGCTCCCTGGAGGCATGTTGATCCTTCCAATCTTGCTATTTTAAAAGTGCTATTTGTTGTAATATGCTTTAAGGTGTTTCAGAGAAACATTATCTAAATGAATAATTAAAAATACTGCCAACAAAACTGGTAAAACCAGATTTTAGAGTCTACACAACAGTGGAAGTAGTAAAATTGGGAATTTGGGAATACATTGGTTGGAGGCAAGGAAGAGAGATAGACCAAATTCTTAAGATGGATTCAGGGAAATTGGTGGAGCTGCATCAGGTGGTTTCACAGAGATAGATGTGGGCAGTCTAACATTGATGCAGATTCATAGTTCAAAGCTCACCTCAGAGTCATACATAATTTCAAAGACCTAAACCTTCCAATAGGACAGACCATTTGCTAGGACTTGGTGTGAAATTTGTGGCCAAAGATTTGTTTGTAGCAGATTCAACTTTAGAAGGAATGGGAATGTTTTCTCCCAAACTATTAAGCTCACTCATTCCTGTCATGAGCATAGGCCTCTCCCTGCACCACAAATCTGAGCAATCAATTTCTCATCTATTATATTAGATTCTTGCATTCCCTTATCCCTTCAGAATCCAACTGAGGCCCCCCTCTAAAATGTTTCCTTCTTATAGGGAGCTAATTGAGCCAGCTTCTGGGTGGGCAAATTGTTCAAGATAAAGATGCAATACAAATTGAAATGGAAACAAACTTTTTCACATACCACTTCATGCATTCATGCATGATTCATTTCCTTGCAGTACAGAGGCCATTTTGACACCATCTCATCTATGCTAGCTTTCATTCTCCCATGAAATTTCCTTGTAAACTATTCCCCACAATTCTCATCAGTTCCTCCTATTTGTTTCCACCCCACTCCCAGACCCTATAACTCACTTACACACAACAGGCAATTTATTGTGGCCAATTTACCTGCTAATCGTAAATACCTTTGGTATGTTGGAGAAAACCCAAGTATTCCCGAGGATAACATGCAAACTCCACACGAAGACCAGTGGAGGTCAGGATGGAACCTGGATCATTGGAGCTATGAGGCAGCACTTTCACTGTGCCACCACTCAAAACTCTGCTGATTCTTGGAAAGTGGCATTTGGAAGGGATGCTTTGAAAATAAACCAGTACTGCTTAGGATCAATGAAACATTGCACAGTCAAATTACAAAAAAGTAAACATGCAATTGGATGCATAGATGATACTCTTACATGGCATGCTGTAAAACAGTCTTTTTCCAGAACCATCATTGGTTTGTAAGTATTTACTATCAGTTGACCAATCCATGTGTGTGATGAAGTTCAAAGATCCAACACACTCGCCAACTTTTTTATATCGCTGCAGAACTCCATAGATATCAATAGAGTTATCATTTGATCCCACTGCCAAATATGCTCCATCAGGAGAATATTTTAACTCATGAATTGCTTCTTTCCTATCTTTTATGTGAACGACTTCAGTCATATCTCTGTAACAGGAAAAACAATTTACCATGAAACAGGTATTAAATATCCCCCAAATAATTATTTGATTCTTCACTATTTGGAGCATTTTAGAATGCATAGTGTTCTTTTTGGTAAGAGAGGATGGCTTTACATTTACCTATGCTGTGCACCATCTAATATACTTTTGCCTACCCACAAACAAACATCTCTTCCTTTTGTTTTAAAGCAGTAGGCAAAATAAGCAGTGCCACTTGACAAAAATAAAAAATAATTTTACTTGATTACTTATTGATTTGTATTTTACCATACTGTGTAATGTAAATGAGCCAAATTAATTTTCAATGCACATACACGTTTTTGCTTCTCAGTAAAAGGGTGAATTGAGAATGAGCTGTTGATGCCTTTCCTCTTTCATTCAACTGCAATCAAGTCCCATGGTGTGAATTCACTGAGATAGCTTTTGATAGAAATGAGCATGCATATTTATGCAAAAAGAACCCAAGGAAAAGTGATGCTTGTTGCTGCTTATGAAAATACTACAACTTCCATAATCCCCTCCAAAGTTGATTTGGAAATACACTGCCATTCATTCCTTCAATGTGTTTGGATCCAAATCTTGGAACTCTCTGCCTAATGCTTCTGAGGGAGTACTTTCTCTTTCAAAGTTTATGAGTTGGTTCACCACCACCTTCAAGGGCAAACAGGGATGAGTGATGGATACAGACCTGGCTAGTAACACTGAGATCCCAAAAATGAATAAAATATTTTAGCTTACTAGGACTAAGTGTGAATTTGTCACTTGTCAATTGTTGTATATCACTGATCTTCTAATTCTTTTAATATACAAAAACCTAACTATTTATATCTTGAATAGACTTCCACACTCTCAAGTAGTGAATTCCAAAGATTGACATGGTGAAGAAATTTCTTCTCATCTCTGTCCTAAACGGTAACTCCTTATGCATCTATCTTCTGTCAAGTTCTTAAAAAAAAATTATGAAGGAGATCACCTCTTGAACTTCTCAGTCCAAGAAAGAACAGGCCTAGCCTTTTGAATCTCTCCTCATACAAGAAACTCATCAACTCAGGAGTAATCTGGCAAAGCTTCACTGCATTCACACTTTTGTGAAAGTATTTTTTGTTGGGTAAGTGGACAAGACCTGTGTACGTTATTCCAAACACTGTCATCTCATTATACCTGCAGCAAGATGTTCCTACTTTTATATTCAAGTCATCTTTCAATTCAGTCCAACATACCATTTGTCTTCCCAAGTGCTTGCTAAATGTACATGGTAACATTCAGATTCATATACAAACAATACGTGTGTCTCACTGAACATCAACACCATTCAATCTATTGATATTTTTAAAATACCTTATTGTTTCCACCAAAATGGATGACTTCCATTTTGAACACTGCCTTACTATTTTTGCACTTCTTAATCTACTTATTTAACCTTAAAATATAAATTATTTTGTAATTTATAGTACTTTTATGTATTGCATTGTATAGCTGCCACAAAACAATTTCATAACATATATCAATGATATTACACCTGATTCTGATTCTCATATTTCAGAACATTACAATTCACCTGCCATGTCCTTGCCTGTACACTTAGCCTGACTACATCCTCTTGAAATCACATATTGCCTCCTAGTTTTATATCATCAGCCATGTTTGGAAATATTACATTAACGCTGATGTTTTTGAAATGCCAGGAGAACACATGAAATATTTGTAGAGACAGGCAAAATATTTGTTTAATTTTTGTCATTTCATTCTAACCCAGATAATTTTTTCCATCTCAATATGTAAGATAACCACAATAACTTTTGAAGATCTTTTCCTTTTTATATATAGATGGTTCACACTATCTGACATTATGTTCATCACCTACCTAATTTTATATTCTACATTCCTTTTCCTTATAAATCCCTCTATTCCGAGGCTGTTTACATGGGCATCTAGATGCTTCTTAAGTACTTCCATCACCTCCCCTGGCAGTACATTGCAGGCACACATTATTCCCAGTGTAATAAACAAACTTATTGGATAAATCTCTATACCCTTTCTCACTTAAACCTAATACTCCAATATTTGACATTTACACCCTGGAAAAAAGACTTGGATTGTCCATCAGATCTATGCTTCTCATAATTTTATGTGCTTCTATCAGTTTGTCTCTCTGTCTTTGACACTCCAAAGAAAATAATCCAAGTCTGTCCTAACTTTCCTTAAGGGAGACACTATCCAATTCAGACAACATTCTGGTGAACCCTTCCTAAACCTTCCCCAAAGCTTTATCATCCTTCCTGTAATACGGCAACCAGAACTCCGTACGGTATTCCAAAGGAAGCCTAACCAGTTTACTGCAGATGCAACATGACCTCCCATCTATTATATAGGCAGGTATACCATATACCTTCATTACTATCCTATCACAGTACGCAGCATGCTAGCGTAATGGTTAGCACACTTTAAGGTACCAGTGACCTGGGTTCAACTCCCAATTTCCACTGCAAGTAAGTAGTTTGCATGTTCACCCCATGACTGTGGGAGTTTCCTCCAGGTGCCCGGTTTGCTCCCACATTCCAAAGATGTACCGGTTAGTAGGGTAATTGGTTGTTGTAAATTGTCCCATGATTAGGCTAGGGTTAAATCAGGGGACTGCTGTGCGGCATAGCTTGTAGGGCCCATTCCATGAGACAGAGAGACACACACAGATGGAGTCACGGAGAGAAAGAGAGAAAATTGTGTTGTCACTTCCAAAGAGCTATGGACTTGCACCCCTAGACCCCTCTGCAAAGCGATGCTTGACGTGCCCAGCTATTTATTGTATACTTTCATCTTGCGTTTGACCTTCCAAAGTGCAACATCTCACACTTGTTTGGATTAAACTCCATCGGCATTTTGTCTGCCCATATCTCATAATTTATATCCTTCTGTATCCTTAGACAATCTACAACTCTGCCAATTTTTGTGTCATCTGCAAACTTATGAAGCCCACCTTCTTTAAGGAAAATATATATCTTGTAAATTGTGGATTAATTTATAAAGCTTTAAGCATTGATGGTCCACTGTCCTATCCTATAATGTAGTTTTCTGATCCATGATAGCATACATATGCGTTGGTAGTTTCTGTTGTTTCAGACTTCAGACCTGTTCATAGAGTCAAACTCATACAAAAGGCTAGCCACCAAGTTTATGCTGACCATCTATCCTTATCACATTATGTGCACTTGATCTGTGGCCTTGTTTAGATATTTTGTTAATGTTGTCAGATAGAACCAAATCATTTTCTGTCTGAATATAGATTTATATCAATTTATGACCGTTGTTCCTGAAAAGCACTGCAGCGCCAGGCCATCAGTTAATCCTTTCCTGTTACACAAGATTGCACCCTTCACCTGTTAATAGGTCTTACAGCTTCAGGTCTACTCTCTTGGATGGTAGACCTTGTTCATTGTACATGAGATTGACCACAAGGGCCATGAGATATAAGAGCAAAATTAGGCCATTTGGCCCATTCTGCCCCACCATTTCACCAAGCCTGATTTATTTTCTGCTTCAATCTCATTCTCCTGCATTCTTCCCGAAACTTTTGATGCCTTGATTATCAAGAACCTATCAACCTCCATCTTAAGTATACCCAATGACTTGTCCTGCTCAGCCACATGTGGCAATGAAATCCAGATTCATGGCTCTCTGGCTAAAGAAATCTTTCCTCATCTCTGTTCTAAGTAGGTACCCCTCAGTTCTGAGGGTGTGCCCTCTGGACCAAGACTCTGCCACTATAGGAAACATCCTCTCCATATCCACTCCACCTAGGCTTTTTAATATTCGATAGGTTTCAATGAGATCCCCTCTCATTCTTCTAAACTCCAGCAAGTAAAGGCCCAGAGTCTTCAAATACTCCTCATATATTAACCTTTCATTTCCAGAATCATTTTCATAAATTTTCTTTGAACCCTCTCCAGTCCATACACATCTTAGATAAGGGGTTCAAAACTGCTCACAATACTCCAAGTGCAGTCTGACCATTGCCTTATAAAGCCTCAGCATTACATCCTTACTTTTGCATTCTCATCCTCTCAAAATGAATGCTAACACTGCGTTTGCCTTTCTTACCACTGACTCAACCTGGAAGTTAACATTTAAGGAATCCTGCAGGAAGTTCCCTTGCACCTCTGATTTTTGAATTTTCTCCCCATTTAGAAAATAATGCAGCCTTTATTTCTTCTACCAAAGTTCATGACCATACACTTCCTGTGGTAAACCATGTGTATCTGTCTGGACACGCCCCTCTGCTGACTGCTCCTGTGGCTCCTCCCACAGACCCCTGGATAAAGGTGATTGTGTCACTGCTCCTCCCACAGTTCAGGGCAGTCATCCAGCATGGACGTGATCCGTTTTACTGCTAATAAAAGCCTTTCAGTATTTACTCTACTTCCAGTCTTTTGGAGTTATTGGTAGTGCATCACTTCCCTACACTATTTTCCATCTGCAACATTTTTGCCCATTCCCCCAATCTGTCTAAGTCCTTCTGCCAACACCCTGCTTCCTCAATACAACTGCCCTCCACCTATCTTCATATCACCCACAAACAGCCACAAAGCCATCAATGCATTCATCAAAGTCTTTGACATATAACATGAAAAGAAGCAGTTCCAACATTGACCCCTGTGGTACACCACTAGTCACCAGCATCTAATCAGAAGAGGATCCCTTTATTCCCACTCTTTCCCTCCTGCCAGTTAACCAATCTTCTATCTATGCTACACACACAAAATGCTGGTGGAACACAGCAGGCCAGGCAGCATCTATAAAGAGAAGTCCTGACAAAGGGTCTCGGTCTGAAACGTCAACAGTGCTTGTCCTTATAGAGAATCTGAGATTTATTCCTAATTGGCCTACCTCATTCCCAGACCATAACCCAAAGCTCTAGACCTTTCTCTGAATGGAAATATCCTCCCCATTTCTAGCCAGCCGTGCAGATTCTTCTAAACTTCGAAGAACTCTCTCACAATAGAAAATGAAAGTCTTGTTTACTTAATCTCTTCTCATACCACAATCCTGACTGGTGTAGTGAATCTTCAGGGCAAGTGTACTCTTCAAAAGGGAGGTCAAGACTAAACAGACTATTCCAGATATGGCCTGATTAAGCCACAGGGGCTCACTTGACCACACAGGATTTTGGAAAAGATTAGCTTCTCACAGAAATCACTTGATTTTGTGGAGAGCATGCAGAGGTTGGCGTTCCCAGCTTCTCTCTTTGATTTTGTTCCATCCAGCAGAATAAAGACATTTCAAATAAAGGAGCAAAATGACACACAGCCTAAAATAAGAGTCAATAGTACAAACATAAAACATCAAATAAAAGAAAGGACAACAAAAAAGTAAATTATTTAAGATTACAGAGTCCATAATTTATCACCCTAGCTTATAAAGATATAATGAAACTATTATAAAACTATAACCCCTCTGTACCAGAATAGCAAGTTAACATGTAGGGTTATTGATCATGTCAAAGATTGAAAAAAAAACAAGTTACATAAACTTCCCTATTCCTTCATACAAATAGCAAATATGTGATCAAAATTTAGCAGTGGAATCTCCATACTTAATGTAGCAGAACTAGTCCTGCAGGAGCTAACTGGAAGTGCATGGCTATGTTCCAGCTGCACTCAGAGAACCCAAGGGAAGATGTTTGTTTGCTGAAGGCAAAAGCGGATCAGAATCAGCTCAAGCTATGCTTCAATATTAGTGAGCATGAGAGAGCAAAAATCAGCAGTGATTGCAAGCCAGTCCGGGAAATCAGTGGGATATAACAGCGTTATAAATGAAGGGCAAAGGAATAGCTAACTAACAAGATAATAACAAACAGCCAATTTGCCGAAGAGAAATTATGAATCATACATTTAATATTTTCACAGTTATAAAATAAAATGTGTAAAGCCTAAACCTGAAGACATGTTTAAAGAAAGATCTTGTATTTACTTAATGCCTCATCAGACCCTCCAGCAGTCTGAAAGCATTCTGCATCCACTGAATTAGAGTATTCAGCAAAGCATAATGACCTTCATGAAACATTGCCCTACAAATATGAGTTATCAAAAACTGCCAGAAATGGGCTAAGTACTGCAGAAAGGTTGATATCCATCTGAACTAGCATACAGCCATTTCATTTAATATTGCACTTAAAGAAAATACATCCAACATTCCTTTAGTACTATATTAATGGCTTAGCAAGCGGTTAAGTTTCCAAGGGAAGCTTGGGAACTAGAACTGATAGTGATGGAATGTTACTACCAGTAACTGCATCTTTCAAAAACAGGCAATAATTTGGTTCTTGCATATTGCATCAAGCAATCAGAGCCTTAGAGGCGGCCACCTCTGCAATGGAGAAATCAAGATAGACTGGGCAATCATTTTGAGGAGCAACTGTGCTCAGTCCACAGTAGTGACTCCAAGAATACAGTTTATAGAACATTTCAAATTTCCCTAATATTAATAATGGTTGTAGGATAATGGGAAGGGAAACCTTAATACATCAATGCGTGCTGGAAGTACATTAAGCAGTTCTCCCTTATACTTACCTGATCCGTAGTACAGTGAAAGAGCCATCCTTCATACCTAGAGCAAGATGAATGCCATCGGAACTCACAGCAACACAACGGATTGGTTCCTGCATATTGCATCGAGCAATCAGAGCATGATCAATTAGACTCCATATCCTGCAAACATATTTAGTACATTACAAAATGAAGAAAAGTACAAATAAGTTGTTCAGAGGCCACCTCTACATTGGAGAAACCAAATGCCAATTAGATGATCACTTTATAGAGTAACCTGTGCCGTGTGCACATGAATGACCCCCTATTTCCAGTTGCTTGATACTTTAATTCACCATCCCAAGCTGACCTCTCCGTCTCGGTCTTCTGCTCTGTTACAATGAGCCCCAATGCAAGTTCATGGAGCAGCACTTTATGTTCCATTTTGGCATGTTGTAGCCTGCAGGTCTCAATAAGGAATTCTCCATCTTTAGATAACTTGCAATTTATTTCATTTTCTTTGAGACCAGGCCATTTTTTTGCCTACTATCGTTTCTTTTTAAGTTTCGTCAGACTACACAGCATGACACAGATCACTTTGCCTACACAATGAAGCTCACTCTGATTTAAATGATCAATAATTTCACTCTATCAGAAAAATTCCCTTTGTTACATCCTTCAGTCTTTTACACCATTGCCACTACATAGACATTGTCTGTAATCCACAGAGTTTAGAAGAATGAGGAGTTAGTTTTCCTAAAGATTAAAAATCCACAGAGATGGACCGGGTAGCTGCTGAGATGAGTTCACTAGTGGGAGAATCCAAACACTGGGATGTAGTAACAAAATAACGTACTAGTCATTTAAAACTGAGTGAGGAGAAATTTCTTTTATCTGTTGGTAATGAATCGATGGAATGGATGGTATAGAGGCTAGATAATTAGATACATTGAAGGCAGGAAATGATATACATTTGACAGATTGAGGATTGAGAGTAATAGGGAACTGGCACAGGATTTCAGGCTAGCATACATCAGCAATGATCATATTGAATGGGATGGCAAGCTCGAGGGGCTGAATGGCCTACTGCTGCTATTTTCTTCAGTTGTCATCGACTTTCTCATTCTAATGAAGGGTCTCAAACCTGTAAATGCTGCTTTCCACAAACCCTGCTGAGTTTATCCAACATTTTCCTAATTTTTTTTAATTTCAATTTTCAGCATCAACTGCTGTTAATTATTTTTCAAGCTATTTTGTAATACTGGTCTGGAATTTCTAATCAATGTCACTGGTTTTCCTGTTGTGATTTTATGTAAATTTCCAAAACTGGCATTGAACTTTGCTGAATTTGCATTTGATCCATTTCAAATTCCCACATTATTCTTTACCAGTTATAAAGGGAATGTTGAAAGATGGACCCAGCCAGATGGAAATTATTTTTTTCACATGGTCCACAAGGTTTTAAAAAGTACACTTGTGTGCAGGGATAGTAAAAGTTGACCCTTAAATACTTACATCATTTTAGTTTACTTGCAAACACTGTACAATGACTCAAAATAATTTAATAATTGCTTTACGTTCTGAAAGAGTAAATTTCAGACAAATGCTTATATATTGTAATAAAACAGGATTTTCAATATTTTAATCAAATTCAAATTGTATAAAATGTTGCATTGTAAGTTTTCATTTAAAGACTCTATCCAACCCTGGTGCTTCCAAACTATCTTTTAAACAATGTAGTAATGAGATTGAGGGTAAAATAAAATCTCTTTCAAAACAGGCATAACTTGCAGCACATTCACTGATTGCGCTGAAAACAAAGTTGAACTCCCCTTGTTTTTTTTTTATCCCAAGTATTAATTTATAATTGGTTGCTCATTTAATAAATCACCCACTAGACTTGGAAACTCAATATCTTGCCCAACTGTGAAATATACACATAAATTTACCAATTAAGAAACTGAACTGTAGTTCATTTAATTGTTGGCAATGCAAAATATTATCCTATGTTTCAGTTTGAGCACGTGTTACATTAAAATTAAATAACTTGCACACAGTTTATCTATTATTAGGTTACAATTTCATTACTTTCCTTCCTTCTGTACATTAGCCTAAGGTTACAAACTAGTTAAAATGTTGAATCCATTCATTTTTTATGCCTGAATTAACATATAATGGAAAGTATTGGTATTTATTAGGAATTGCAACTTTGCACGAATCTTTTCCTTCATAGTCAACTGAGGATTGACAAGTATGGCACTAGCACAAATATAAATGCCAGCCAGACCAGGCAAATTGACAAATATCAAACATCAAATCATCCCTCCTTCATGAATGATATTTATATGATGAGGAAAATTTAACAGATTATTTTTAAGGGAAAATGAGTCCTGATGAAGGGCCTTAGTGTGAAACATCGACTGTTTATTAATTTTCATAGATGTTGACTGACCTGCTGATTTCCGCCAACATTTTGTGTATGTTGTTCTGGATTTCCAGCATCTGCAGAATCTCTTGTGTAAATAACTAAATTACTGTACCTTAACCTGCTTTGTAACTAACATTTAAATTTACATACCATAATTTGGGATTTCAAGAACTAATGTGTAATGCTTCTAACTACCTTTGAAATAAATTTGGAAACGTAACAATTAAAGTTGCACTCGGATGAAGCAAAATGCAATTCTGAGTGGTTGCCTGAACTTTCTGACCAGAGGTTCATGTGAAATCTTCTGGATTTTATTCATTCATTCACAGAATATAGTCATTGCCTGAAAAGGCAACATTTATTGCTTACCACTAGTAATCTTGAAGACTGTTACAGTGGACTTAAAATGCCACAACCTGTGAGCTAAAGATAGTCTCATAAAAAAGCAAGTAGAATGGAAAAAGAGCTTATAGGAGAAAAACTACATAGCACATCTTAATTCTGCCGCCGGCAAGGGATGGCGAGTCTGTCGGGACCCTGGGGTCTTGTGGAAACTGTGTGGTGATTTCTTTTGAACTTATAGTCCTTTAACATCTTTGGACTATTTTTAATGTGCCCATGGTCTGTTTTTTTTTTATCAATTATGCTATTGTTTGCACTGTTGTAACTATGTGGTTCTGTGCAGGTCTTGTAGTTTTAGTTTTTGGTCTTGTTTTGTCTGGTAAACTTGGAGCTCCTTTCCGGGGAACGTGCTAAGATGGTAACGCGATATTAATACGCAGCAGCCTCTCCAGACACTGGACTGGGGATTGCCAAATGTCATGCGGATTTTCTGGTGTAGTCTGTTTTGTCATATGCTTTTGCGATATCATTCTGGAGGAATGTTGTCTCATTTTTTAACTGCATCGCATTTGTAGTTTCTAAACAACAATAAACCTAATCTGAATCTGAATTCATCCAGTCAGAAAGATCTAAAAATTTTATTTAATCAGTAAACCAGGATTTTTACCTCTACTATGTTTTTTTTTCAATATTTAAGGTCAGTTCAACCTTTAATGTACACAACCAGTGAGCATCTGCTCTCATTTTCACTTTGACATATTTGAAGCCATGGCCCATTGCCCTACTTTCTCAAAAATATTTTACCTTAAGCAACTTGTACTTAGCAAATTCAACAAGAGATAAATGTTCTAAACTCACAAAAAGTGTGAACGCTTGGAGAGTTTATTATGGAAGGGCCTTCTTCATTGTGCGTGGAAATAATTTCCAAAAATATTAAAAGATCACAAAGTTAGGCAGAGAGGTGGAAATTTAGGGAACAGGCTTGCAGCCAGAAGTGGGGAAAACAGAGTAGATGTGCAGAGCAATATTTTGCTGGAGGGTTGCATAGCTTCAGAGACAATAAAACAGGATTATTATTATTATTATGATAAAAACATGAAGGTGAGAGTTTTAAATTGGTGGTATTGAAAAATAGGAGCTAAAGAATTCCGGGCACAGCAGAATTTGATATAGAGTGGGATGCAAGTAACAAATGGATAAACAGAATTTACTCTACTCCAGTAATAATCATTTATGTTTCTACAGTAACATTTCTCAAACACCAGCTTGCCAAATACTAGGTATTCTCAGCATTTCTTCAACATTAAGGTGCATTCTGCAGAATCCTTCAAATAGATTGCTCTGAATATTTTCACTTGTTCAACAGCATAGTTAATTATTCTATTGGTTTCACTTACGGACACTCAGGATTGTTCACATATCCTTGAGGGCCAAGTTTAAGATCTTGTGTTATCTGAAAGTAAAAATTTCAGAACATACTCCAAATCTATGTATAAAAGATATATTCTCTGCATCCAAGAAAACTTCCCCAGCGCAGTGCTCTGCAAAACCTGTTTGTAGAATATGCCTGATTTTTGGCCATTATAGCAGTCTGCGGTAAGGAAATGGAGCATATTTGAAAACAAGTTAAAGTGAGCTACATTTGAAAGCACAATGAATAAATTATACCAAGGTCATGCTAACGTCATCTCATTATCTGATGGCACAGGGTAATTACCTGAATTAATGATACAAACCTAACAGATCGATCATCACTCCCAGTTATTGCCAATGGCTTTGTTGGATGTGCTGCCAAGGCCCAGAGCTCTCCTTCACAGTGGCCTTGCATAATCAGGAAAGGCTTGTTACGTTCATGAACTACAATTTCAAAGATCTCACTGTCTTGTGTGCCAACTAAAATGTGATCTCCTTGCCAACATACGCTCCTCACCGAGAGACCTTGAAAAGAAAATAATTATGTTAAGAACTGCAAGACTTTAAAATGCTAAACCTTTATAAACCAGTTCTTAAATAAAAGATCAATACATAATCCATGAACACATACAAAAACACAGACTGACTGCAGGAGTAAGGGTGGCCAAAACACATCAAATTGATTTGTACTTGCCATATTGTGCAATGATTTCTGTCAAAACCCAAAAGTAACCGGGAACCATGTAAGCAGAGGCAACCTTTCTAAAATTTAACTGCTCACACCATCAATACAACTTTAACCATCATCAAAGAAAGGTAACAAATCCATTGCTAATTCTATTTATAATTGGCAAAATAACATGCTTGAAAAAAATTCACATGCACATTAGATTCCAGCTTTCACAAACCTACCAACCATTTAGCAGAATTCATTGGCATTTGGTGTAGTGATGGTTTTGAATGCAGTTTAGGGATTTTCATTTTTTGGCTAATTACATGTAGAAATCCTGGAATTGCTGCCACTGACTTCACCTTGTGAGGCTGAAATCACTAAACTACAACAATTCCAGAAAATCCAGCATGGTTCATGGGCGTCTATAATAGAAATTGAATGTGATTTTTTTTTAAATTCAGTACCACAACTCCAAATCATTTGTTCACTGTGGACTGAAGAAGTAGTTACTAAATTTGACTGTATTGGTTACTTCAATAACTTGACATCAATACTGAGTTAATAATATACAGAACTGTTAAGTAATTTTTTTTAGAAATACAGTACTATACAAAAGTCTTGGGCAAATATATGCAGTGAGAGTCGCTAAGACTTTTACACAGTACTGTTTCTGTCACCCTGGAGCAGAGAGCAACTTTATAAATCAGGTAAGAAACAAACGATGTGGGGAATGGAGAGGGTGGAGTGCTCCAGGAGGGGTGGCAGAGAAGGGGTGCCGAGCTGGTGCAGCCACACCCAGCCCTGAGACACCAGGCAAGGTCATTTTTATTCCAAACAATTGTTTTTTTGAGCATTACAGAATGTCTCTCTGATGCTTCCCGCTCCCTCCCCTCTCCCTGCCCCCTTCCCACTCTCAGTCCACAATAGAGACATATCAGAATTAGGTTTATCATCATTCACATAGGTCATGAAGTTGGTTTTTTTTTCGCAGTACTACAGTGCAATACATAAAATCACTAGAGTGCTATGCAAAATCTGAGGCACCCTAGCTATATACAGTGCATATGCCGAAGAGTTTTGTACTGTACTATATTTTTGGACTTTAGGAATGGAGATGAGAGTAAACACTTCGTGAAACAAATTGAGGAATAGATTTTGAACAGCACACATTAAAAATTCCCTGCAATTGACGCTGCATAATTTTGTGAAAGTGTGAAGGGTATAAAATGCTACTGGTATTTACTATTTTATACATTGTACAGAATGCAAGAGCATTTTATGACCATGGAAGGAACATTAAAGTCACAAGGAACCTGCAAAGTACTGCCACCAGGGATGGAAACTAAAAGCATTGAGAACTCCCAAGAACACAAGATCATCACAGCAAAATAGAGAAGAAAACATTTCAGACTGTTCTGTCTGCCTAATTATTAGACGGAACAATTGTGTTTGGTTGAATATTCTGTATTTTTATCCATAATCATGCAAGTATCTAGCCAACTTATAAAAAATATTTATAGAATCAGCTTCCATTGACTTTTCCAATAAAGTAGATCAAGACCTGATAAATGCCACTGAATAAATTATATTTACTCTCTAGATTTTTACCAATAATTTTAAATCTTTATTTACCAGTTGATTCTGTGATTGACAATTTTGGTAGACAGCAGACTTTGTACATCTATTGGATCTTCTCTCTATTTTCTCTGTTGCACAGAGAATAGGCCTAACTTTTGCAACTTTTCATCACCTTTACTAGCATTGGAAAACCCTCCTCTGTTCTAATGTCTCAACATCTTTCCTGGAGCTGTGGTAGCTGAATTCAAAGTTCAAAGTAAATTTATTATGAAAGTGCATATGTATTACCATATACTACTTTGAGATTCATTTTCCTGTAGACATTTACAGGAAAAAATACAACAGAATTTTATGAAAAACTGTGCATGAACAAAGACTGACATACACCAGTGTAAACAGGAAGACAAACTTTTGCAGATAACAATAATACTGAGAACGTGAGTTATAAAGAGACCTTGAAAGTGAGTCTGTAGGTTATAGCATCAGTTCAGAATAGCATTGAATGCATCTATGCCGGTTCAGGAGCCAAATGGATGTAGAGTAATATATGTTCCTGAACATGGTAGTGTGGGAAATTTCTCTCAAAAGTCATTGATTCTTGTTAACAGGTAAGAGTTCAGGTTATTAAAAATGAACCAAAACCTTATCAAGACTTTGTGCCACCTGTTAATTTTAAACATTGAGAATCTCTACATAGTAATTTGATATGGAAAACCAATATGATCAGGTACTGCTAGCTTTATTGTGATGCAGCTGCACACTCCCATTATTATAAAGCAGTAACAGATAAGATTTGCATTTTGCTCTTCATACCTTAATGTCTAAATGTCCTTTTAAGACAGAGAGGAAAATGATTGTATTTTATACTTAGCAACACACACAAAATGCTGGAGGTACTCAGCAGTCCAGGCAGCAACTAGGAAAAAAGTACAGTCAACATTCCAGGCCAAAACTCTTCGGCAGGACTCACCTTGTGTGTGTTGCTTGGATTTCCAGCATCTGCAGATTTTCTTTTGTTTGTGATACTGTATACATAGGCACATTGTGAATACTTTTAACTTTTACTGAATACAATCTAAATGCTTTCCACCCAGAGAAGTTTACCTCTCAATTGACATTCAGAAGTAAGCTACTTATAATCTCTACAAATTAGTCTGTTGGCTGCTTTTCCACCCACACCACATATTTTTGCTCCTTTGTTTGTCTCCTCAAACAAAGCTGCAAACTGCTTCTACATCTGCTGCTACTTAATATGCCCAACTTGACTTCCCAGCTCAATTAGCTGGTCTACATTGGCAACCCTTTCCACAACCAATCTTGTTTTAGGAAACAAACCACTTTGCTCCAGGCAAATTTTCCTTCCTGCACTAAAGTATTCCATTTTCTGCATCCCAAATTCATCTTCTCCACTGAAACAGTAAGCATATTATTTTGAACCACCATTAAAGATATTTGGACCTCATCTGGAGCATTTCATCCATATCTGATCAACTTTTAGGAAGGATAGAACCTTCTGTACAAAGCAGAAAATATTTCCTAAAATGATTCCAGAGGTATGAAATTTCACCCATAAGACCAGAAGGGAAAAGCTCCTTGGAGCAGAGAACGCTAACAGGAAATTTGATAGAGTGCATGATTATGACCAGTTTTTTCAGGGTAAATAGTGGGACTCTACGCTCAGTCCAAGACAAGGCAAGAACTTATCAATGATACAAGGATACAATGGAGATGAGGGGAAAAGCTTCACAAAGATCAGCAACTCACTTCTCACTTCTGGCAACACAAAGCTATGAAAAAGAAATTGGATAAATATTTCCAGGGAAAATAGTTTCAGTCAATAAGAAATTAGCAGGGGAAGGGGACCAAATCTGGTGCTCCATTAACAGCAGCGCAGACTCGATGGGCCAAAGGGCCAGCTCTTGCACACGGTGATTCTATGACTCTAACTTCTTTTTAATTTTTGCTCTTATTGCAATGAATAGATTTCAGAATTTCATCAAAACTGCTGTTGGCAGTCAAATAATTTGCTTTCTCCGTGTTACAAATTACTTTATCTGATTTCCAATCTTCATTCATCAGATGAGCCAATCCCTATGTCAACATCTGAGTCAAGCAATTAGAAAATGCCTTGCTACGTACACTTATCAGTGTCATAAAAGTAATTTGTTCCACACACCACTAACAAATCTATTTATTACATTTTCAGAAATGTTATAAGTCAAATGACAACTTTACATATTGCATTCACTCGATCGCAAGGTACTTAAAGGTGAAGAAGGCCCTCCAGCTCAAATTACGCAAAGATTTTCTCCTTTACCAGTAAACCCATAAGAACAAAAATCATTCCCTCATAACATTTTATTGCCCAATTTCTCTGCCTTCCTGCCCATGCACCACACTGCTGACTCCATTTGCTCAATGATACAATAACTGCTACTCCACAGTAGCAAGGATCTATGTTCAATCCTGACATCAGCACCATGTCCAAATAATTGCAATGGTTTCTATCGTGCACTGTTTGGCTCCTACAGTGATTACAGCATATTATCCTGTAGTATATGTAAGGGGCAAGAGAATGAGAAAAAGGAATTTATGGGCATGAGAAAGAGAGGAAAAACCACAAATACATAAGATATAGGAGCAGAATTAGGCCACTTAGCCCATCAAGCCTGCTCCAACACTTCATCATGGCTGATACAATTTTCCACTCAGCCCCAATCTCCTGTCTTCTCCCCATATCCCTTCACATCCTGTCCGATTAATAATCTATCAGCCTCTGCTTTAAATATACATTGAGACTTGGCCTGCACAGCTGCTTGTGGCAAAGAATTCCACAAATTCACTACGCTGTGGCTAAAGAAATTCTGCTTCGTCTCTGTTTTAAAAGTACACACCTCTGTTCTGAGGTTGTGAGTCCTCTACTCTTAGACTCTCCCACCATTGGAAAAATCTTTTCTACATTCATTCTATCAAGGCCTTTCACCGTTAGATATGCTTATATGAGGTCACCGCTCATTCTTCTGAATTCCAGCAACTACAGGCCCAGGATAAAGTTAAGGATATAGACAAATAAGAGGAATGGTACTGATAAAATTTCTCTGAGAGGCAACATTAACTAGATAAGTCAAAACACCTTCTTCTATGTCACAGTCATTCAGTTCCCAGATGCCATCTTCCACTGGGAGGCTTGCTCCAGTGGAGTGGCCAAAAAACTGACAAAATGGTTTTGCAGCAAGCAAGGCCCTCTATAACTGTTTAAAAATTTAAACATATTTAAATTAGCAAGCATTGGTAACACTATCTCCTCTAACTGTGACGCTAAGCACAGCTCCAACGGCATGTATAAATTTGCTCCTGACACCACTGTTGCTGGATGAATCATAGCTAGTGATGAGTCAGCATACAGGAATGAGAGAGCATTTAGTTGAGCGATGCTGCAACGGCTTCCTCTCACAGTAAAAATAAAGAGCTGATTCTTGACTTCAAGAAGGGGAAGAAGGGTGAAGATTTATGAATCTATATTGGAGGGTCGGTAGTGGAGAGAATTAGCAGCTTCAAGTTCCTAAATGTTAACATCTGATGTCCTATTCTAGACCCAGTGTATGGATGCAAATACAAGGAAGGCAGACTATCATCTTTTTTTTTACAAGGAAGTTTAAGAGATTCAGCTTGTCACCAAGCACAGACAAGTTTCTCTAAATGCACTGCTGAAATCATTCTGACTGGTTGCATCATGGCATTCAAATCTGTAAGAGCCCAAAAAGCTGAAGAGAGTAGTGGACTCAGTCCAGTACATCGTTTGGGCATATTCCTCTCCACTGTTGGTAGTATCCACATGGAAAAGTTGCCCCAAGACACCATCTATCATCTAAGATCCTCATTATCCAGGCCATTCCATCCTCTCATAAGTACCATTGGGCAGGATGCACAGAAGCCCAAAGTCCCACTAAGTTCAAGAACAGCTACTTCCCTTCAACTATTTGGTTCTTTAACCTTTGTTTACTACAGTCTAGCAACACTATGATCATTTTGATCACTTTGGACTGAAATAGACTTTTTGTTCTAATTGTGTTCTTTTTAAAAAAGATGTGCATAATCTGTTTTTTGTGTGAAAGCTGCTTATATGATGTCACATGCCTGCGATGCTGCTGCAAGTGAGTTTTCAATGAACCAGTGAATACAATAAGCAACGACAATGAACAACTTTGATAAAATCATTCAAGCTGTTCGGACAAGAATCCTCATCTGTGTCCATAAAGAATAATCTTTAGTTGATTAAGTGATGCTTATTCCTGATAACTACTCTATTTTCAACTGTTTTTGGCCATCTTTTTTGAACACAGATACTTCATTAGACAGAGCCCTCAAAGACTTTTGCATCTTCCTTAGCCAGGGGTGAGGTACCAGAAGACTGGAGGATAACTAGTACTGCTCCTTCTTTTAAAAGCGTAGTGGCAGGGAAATTATTGCAGGCAATTCTAAGTGATAGCATTTATGTTCATTTGGAAAGGGAGGCTGCTCAGGAATAAGTAACGTGGCTTGTGCAGGGAAATACTGCCTCACTAATTCGAATGAGATTTTTTTCCCTAGGAGGCCACTAAGAAGATTGAAGAAGTCAGAGTGGTAGATATTGTTTATATGGTTTTTGCTTTGGCACTTGCGAAGGTCCCATACGGTAGGCTGGTACAAAAAGGTTAATGAACAAAGGATCCAAGCGACACAAGCTAAGTGGAAACAAAACCGCCTTGGGAATAGGAGGGAGATGGCACTGGTGGATGTTTACATTTCTGATAGCTATAATAAGGAACCAGAGCGTTTCATATACGATTGGTCACAGACTACCAATCAGTGCTGGGACCTTTGCAGTTTGCAATATATACAATATATTAACTTGGTCATGAATGTAGAACTCATGATAAGTAAGTGTACAGACGCTACACTGATTGTTGGTGAGGTTGGTGGATGTGGATGGCCACTTTATTAGGTACACCAGCTCGTTAATGCAGCCATGGCCAAGAGGTTCACATCAAACACCAGAATGGGGAATAAATATAATCTAAGTGACTTTGACTGCTGAATGACTGTTTGTGCCATACAGGGTAGTCTGAATATCACAGAAACTGCTGGTCTCCTGGGATTCTCACGCATTTCTAGCATTTATAGCAATGCTGTGTGCTTAGCCCCCTGCTCTACTTCACACTAATGACTGTGTGGGTAAGCACAGCTCCAACACCATATTTAAGCTTGCTGATGACATCATTGTAATTGGCCAAATCAAAGGTGATGATGAATCAGTATACAGGTGGGAGATTTAAACATCTGGCTGAATGGTGCCGCATCAACAGCCCCTCACACTCAATGTCAACAAGACCAAGAAGCTGATTATTGGTTTCAGGATGAAACTGGAAGCCCACGAGCCAGTCCTCATCAGGGGATCAGAGGTGAAGAGGGTCAGCAAATTCTTTGGCATTATCATTTCAGAGGACCTGTCCTGGGCCCAGCACCCAAGTACCATTACAAAGGAAGCAAGGCAGCACCTCTATTTCCTTAGGAATTTGTGAAGATTCAGTATGTCATTTAAAATTCTGACAAACCTCTACGGATGTGTGGTGGAGGGAATACTGACCGCTTGCATCTTGGCCTGTTATGGGAACACCAATGTCGTTGAACAGAAATGCCTATAAAATGTAGTGGATTCCCAGTCCATCTAGGGCAATGCCCTCCCCACCATTGAACACATCTGCATGGAGCGCAGTAGCAGGAAAGCAGCATCCACCATCAAGAATCCCCACCATGCTCTCTTCTCACTGGTGCCATCAGGAAGTTGGTACAGAAGCTTGAGGACCCGCACCACCAGGCTAAGGAACAGTTATTACCCTTCAACCATCAAGCTCATGAACCAGATGGGATAATTTCAGTCATCCCAACACTGAACTGTTCCCACAAACTATGGACTCACTTTCATTGACTCTGAATGTCATGTACTCAATATTTATTGCATATTTATTATCATGCTTGTTTTTTGTTTCTTTGTATTTACTTTGAAGGTCCACAAGAAAATGGTGACACACATGTTCCTCAATAAAAAATTTACTTTGAATTTTGGAGAGTGCATAGGAGATTCACCAGGGTCTTACTAGGACTGGAAGTCTTCACTTAGGAAGAGAGATTGGACAGGTTTGGTTTGTATGGGGTTAGATAGTCTTTCACCCCATAGTCAGGGTGCTACAAACAAGAACTATAAGCAGAAGGAGTTTTAAAGAGGCACAGCAAGCTTTTGCTTTAAAACAGATTGGTTGATATCTGGACTATGGTAACAGAGTGGGATAAAATCATATGCAATTGTTGTTTGAGAGATATTTAGACAGACTAAGGCATTAAAAGATACAGACTTTATTCAGGCAAATGGTATTATTGTAGATGATAAAAACATAGTTGCATGAATCTGGGGGGCCAACTTGGACAATAAGGGCATTTTGTACACATAAATTTACTAGTCTTTATTTAATATTGTTTTTATTCTTCTTACTAAGTTGCACAGCGTCACTGTATCCCTGCATTTGTCCTGAAGCAGGGTTTCGAGATGAAACACTGGTATTTCCTTTTCTCTTACAGAAGCTGCTCAAGCCATGGAATTCTTCTGGTGGATTAGAGGCAAAGATCAAGTGGACAGCCAAAGACATTTTTCCAGGGCTAAAATAGTTAATAGGATGAGGCATAATTGTAAGGCAATGGGAGGAAAGTGTAAGGGATATGTCAGAGCCAAAGTTTTGTCTTAAAAAATAGCTGCATGCAACACACTACCAGCAGTAGTGGTAGAGGCAGATACACAAAGTATACCTAAGAGACTCATAACAGGCACATGGATGAGTGAAGAATGGAGGGTTAAGTGGGAGGGAAGGATTAGATTGATCTTAGAGCAAGTTAAAAGGTCAGCACAACATTGTGGGCTAAATTGCCTGTACTGCTCTAAGTTCGAGATTGTTGCTGTAGTTGCTCCTGTTTTGTCATCTTGTCCATAATTTTGCATAACTAAATCTGCATCCAGACTCCCTGTATCCACATCACAGTGCACTTGACTTGGATCAGCAAAGCTAGATACATTATATTGCCTTTTCAAAATCATCAATCGTTAACAGCTTATGGCAACTCCAAGTGACAATGCAGACCAAAATGACTATTTCCTTATTTTAAAGAGTTTCAAGGGCAAATAACATGTGCCTTTACTGTACGATCCAACGTAGTAATTTACACAACTTTGTGTGGAAAACATAGCAATTGCCTTCTGAAAATCCAGATCCAAATTATGTTCTCAATATGTGTTATCAGATTTGTAAAACAAACTTCCCTTAACATATTGTAAGTATGTTGATTGCCTGGCACATTATTAGCTAAGTGTCCTGTTATCACACATTAATAATGGATTCCTGCATTGTGCCAACAGATGTAAAGATAATGACTTTAGTTCCACATTTTTGATCTCCCTGTTCTTTAATAGCATTGTTACATTTGCTAACTTCACCAGTGGCTATACTTCATTGGAAATTTGAGGAGATGAGGTATGTTACCAAAGACGAACAAATTTCTCCAGCTGTATCGTGGCTTTCTGGATGATTGTATTACAGGCTGGTAAAGAAGAACCAAAGCACAAGATCAAAAGAGGCCTCAGAGGGTTTTAGACTCAGCCAGCAAAATTATAGGCACAAGCCTCCCCACCATTAATAATATCTTCTGAAGGTAGCATCCAATATTTAAGACCTTCACTAACCATGGCATGCCCTCTTCTCATCACCACTAGCGAAAAGGTATAGGAAGAAGACTTACTACCACCAGGGAGAAAGTACAGGAGCTTGAAGAACCACACTCAAATGTTTTACAAACAGCTTCTTCTCAGCAGTCAGATTTCTGAAAGGTCTATAAACCCATGAACACTACCTCACCATTTCTTTTTGCACTATTTATTTTTTTTAAATCATAACTTAGTATTTTTTAAAAATCTCTTGCATTGCACTGCTGCCACAAAACAGCAAATTTCATGACACGTCACTGATAATAAACCTGTTGCTGATTCTGTTTTGGAAGCCAGAGCATCTTGGAACATTATTAAAGCAATCATGCTCCACATTTTCCTCTTAGAAACATGAACATGGCTTTTCTGGTCCAGAGTTTTGGCTAATTTCATGCTTCCTGATGTCTCTAGTACTGTCCCTTAAGTGATATTGACTATTATAAAATCCTTGATTCACTCAATTTTGTTAACGTCTTCGCTCCATTTCCTCTGCAGTGAGAACAGATGGAAATAAGAGCTTCTATTTGTACCTTCCTTATTTTCCCATTCTAATCTTCCCTCATTTTTTTCCAATGGAAGCACATTTATTATCTGGGGTGTGTTAGTGGGGAGTTTGGCTATTGATGAAGTAATGATTGGGGTAAGAGTAGGACTTGAAAGATCAGGACTCCCTCAAGTTTTTGAAGTGGTTCAAATCAATTCAAAAATGGTCTCAATTGTGTTCCACTCTGGAAAGAAGCACATTTCAAATGCATAAATCACTGTAAATACAGCAGTTTTATCTAAATTTCTTGGCTAATGCAAGTAATTTGTAAATATTTCATAAAGTACTAACTAAATTAGTCACAGTAAATGACCAAGGTTTCTCATCCTGAAGTCCAAAGAGATTACTTCGCTTGTGGAGAAATTAGCAGCTATTTAGCTATTATGAAAAATTAATTCAAGTATGCTAATTCAAACAAGTTTCATGAAAAGCTCACATTGCTATATAATTGTCCTGCACAGCAACAAAACAAGCATTCAGAGTATAACAAAGATTTTCATACGTCTTTCAGAACTCTGGTGAGAAACCAAAAACATACACTCTAAAGACAAATCAAGGTCTCCAAAACAAATAACACTGCATGTCAAGTAGCATTAATTCATAAGAACCATTCACTTGTCTACATAGTGTAAACATTTGGGCTACATCATGCAAATTATTCTTAATCACTATAAATAACCACATTTCACAAAATATGAAAGAACAGAGAAACTCCATTACTCATAGGGAAAAAAATTGACATGCTGAACTCAGTCCCATTGACTACAAATTTACTTATTACAGATCGACTTTAATTCTACAGTCCAGGGAGAAGCAATTGCAGTCAGTACAACTCCATTAAAGCAAATCCGAATTTCTACTTCTTACGTTGATCCTTAGGTTCGATGATAACTTACAGTTCTGAGGGGACTGATGAGGTCAACATAGGATTCATAGATTGTCCAATACAGGTGGGTGGTAAATTGGTGAAGTAGGTAGGCAGGTATCAAGTCAAGACACTTCTTATTGTCATTTCGACCATAACTGCTGGTACAGTACACAGTAAAAATGAGACGATGTTTTTTCAGGACCATGGTGCTACATGATACGACACATATCAGAATGGGAATGGGTCATGGAATTAAAATGGGAGATGGACTTTCCTTAGCCTTCGCAGAAAGTAGAGACACCGCTGGGCTTTCTTTGCTATGGAGCTGGTGTTGAGGGACCAGGTGAGATTCTCTGCCAGGTGAACACCAAGAAATTTGGTCCTTTTAACTCTCTCTACCGCGGAGCTGTCGATGTTCAGCAGAGAGTGGTCGCTCCATGCTCTCCTGAAGTCAACAACCATCTCTTTTGTTTTGCCCACATTCAGAGACAGGTTGTTGGCTCTGCACCAGTCTGTTAGCCGCTGCACCTCCTCTCTGTAAGCTGACTCTTCGTTCTTGCCCCCTTCTGCCATTTCTCCTGAGCTTTTCTCCTGCAGTTCCGATGTACGGACTTTAGGCTCTCAGTGCCACATTAAATGCTCCTTTTCTGCTAAATGCTCAGAAGCTAGAAATTTCCAAGAGTTTGTCAGGATATTGCCAAGATAGTTTTCAGAAAGATTCTAATTCTTTTCTTCAATTCGTCAGGTAAGGTCTCTGTGGAACCCTGTCACGGGAGAAGTGGTCTTTTATGTGAGGTGGTGTTCGGCACATGAATGCATTAGGTTTACTCAACAAAACCCAAGCACAATTGGGGCTGAAAGAGAATGCTGATATTGGTTTATAGACAATAGACAATAGGTGCAGAAGTAGACCATCCGGCCCTTCGAGCCTGCACCACCATTCTGAGATCATGGTTGATCATCTACTATCAATACCCAGTTCCTGCCTTGTCCCCATATCCCTTGATTCCCCTATCCATAAGATACCTATCTAGCTCCTTCTTGAAAGCATCCAGAGAATTGGCCTCCACTGCCTTCCGAGGCAGTGCATTCCAGACCCCCACAACTCTCTGGGAGAAGAGTTTACTTATCCTTCCAGTGGATCGGTGGTTCATTTTTTGGATATAGCATTGATGGCATCACTACAGTGTTGTGAGGTGTCTGCTGCAAATAATACATGTCTCAAACACAGGGGTTGCCACTATTACCTGATAGGCAATAATATTTATTCCAGTTTTGAAGTCTTGATCATTTACTCTGACATTTCTGGATTGAATCGGACCATTTTTTTCAAAACTTAAGGAAGTCCTGATCTCAATTAGTGCCATGCTAATACTCTCAGGCACTTATGAAATGCATCACTATCTACCCTCACTGAGGGGGCTCTTGAGATTAAGGAAATGGAACACAATAGACAATAGGTGCAGGAGTAGGTCATTCAGCCCTTCGAACCAGCACCGCCATTCACTGTGATCATGGCTGATCACCCACAATCAGTACCCCGTTCCTGCCTTCTCCTCATATCCCTTGACTCCACTATCTTTAAGAACTTTATCTAACTCTTTCTTGAAAGCATTCAGAGAATTGGCCTTCACCGCCTTCTGAGGCAGAGCATTCCATAGATCCACAACTCTCTGGGTGAAAAAGCTTTTCCTCAACTCTGTTCTAAATGGCCTAACGCTTATTCTTAAACTGGGGCCTCTGGCTCTGGACTCCCCCTACATCGGGAACATGTTTCCATTTTCCATGGTCAGAGGGTGGTGTTGAACAGCAGATTGGTAGATGTTAAATGCAAGGCTAATCATCCCATAAGTTTCTCTGTACGAGTTGACATTGACTAGGAGAGTCAGCCTCTAATTAGTTTGGACAGCTTGACCATGGAGACTGGCGTGTCCTGACCTTTGGAGTGGAAGTGACCGAGACTGTGCAGTTTCTACTTAGTTCTGTAGATTATTTCCAATCCTATGGGAAGATCAGAGAAGTGAGATGCAACGCTATGGTGACAAAGACAGCAAAAGCATCAAGATGTTTCAACCTGAGTGTGGCTTCATCTTGACAGTAGAGGAGGCCATGGATAGACATACCAGAATGGGAATGGGACATGGAATTAAAATGTGTGGCCACTGGGAGATCCTGCTTTCTCTGGCGGACAGAGCGTAGGTTTCAGATTTTCTGTTGCAGCTCGGCATTCATTTATGTGCAGAGCTCTTAATTTTCACTTGCGACACATTGGGAGCTTTTTGATCTCTGGGAATACCTTAAATTTGTGGTTAACTGATTTCAGAATTTCTTGATCATACCCACTAAATCCATCCTGGTTCTCTATGGGAGGGAGGCTAAGAACCTCTTCAAAGGGATTAATTGTCAAGGTCTTCAAAACTAGAATTAACTCCATCGGTAACCTGATAGTCTTTGTCTACTTGGGTAACCTGATAGTCTTTGTCTACTTGGAGTACTTGGTTTAAACATTGGATTAATACCACACAATCTGGAATTCACTTTGCTGGTGATAAAGAAACACATTTTTGTTCACTGTCCTGAATTAAACTCTAGTGAAGGACAATCACCTCATCTTATTAACTCTTCCTTGTCCAACTACTCAGGTACTTGCAAAAAAGTCTATTACCTGAAATAAAGTATTTTTGTAAGCCAACAGAAAGAACCATAGAAAAATAGCTATCATTTTTCTCACTACAGGCTCCAAAACACAGAATTGCAAAAGGCTGCAGAGGATTCCAGACTCATTCCTCTCATCATGGGTACAAGCCTCTCCATCAGAGGACATCTTCAATACCTGAAGGGGATGCCCATCATTAAGACCCTCTTCATCCGGACATGCCCTCTTCTCATCATTACCACCATAAAGGTGGTTCAGGAGCCAGGAGATACATACTCAGATTTAAGAATAACTTCCTTTCCTCCACCATTAGATTTCTGGACAGTTCATGAACCTATGAACATTGCCACATTATTCCCTTTTTGTTTGCAGTGTTGTAGTAATTTTTAGATTTTATTGCCTGCACTGTACCACAGCTGCAAAGCAAATTTCACGTCATGCAGGTGATAAAACTGACTGAATTGCAATTGAAGGATAATGAGGATGACGGGAGAGGGCTCAGGAGTTAATTCTCTGACCTCTTCCAAGTTAGAAAAGGTTTTTAAAGGGAAGAATTATTTATTAACAAATTCCACAAAAATCATGGTCAAGATCTTTTGGAATAAATTTACTAATGCCTTCAATTTAAGATGCAAAATTTGCAAACTGTAAATACTTTAAAAAAACATACATTAACCTAACTTAAGATATACGCTTACATAATCCAGGAGCTGTCTCATTCCGTAATCTTTGCTATTAAGTGGAATAAAAATATTCAACAGAAACAGGTTATCTTTACCTCTGTATCCTTGATCAGTTTCCCTGAGATCTATTAAAGTGATAGGCTGGAAACTTAAATCCCAAAGGCGAACACAACCATCACGACCTCCTGTAGCAAATCCCTCCTCACAGGCATTCATACTGAAGATTCCTGACTGAATGAATTTGTAAATATTGTTAGTTTGATACACATATGAAGTTAAAAAAACAACACTGTCTTTATTTACAGAATTTCAGAGAAGGTACTTCGACATTTTATTAATGAGCATTTACAAATACCACAATAAACAGCAACAGTCATATATTGCCACAGTTGGGGCATTAAACTTAGTAGTTTAATGGCAAGGCTTATTATTTAGCTGATTCGAACTATGCAAACACCACATAATTTTTTTCCCCCACATGAAACTGGAGAAAGAATGCAGAAACACAGGGACAGAGTAAATTTTTTATAAAAAGAACAATATTGTTGAATGTAGTCAGTGAAGCAATGTAGAGGAGTGTTCGCAGTAAGGCTTCAAACCGTATATGAGATCGAGGCCCCTAACCTGTAACCTACATCCTGCAGTTGACTTGGTCATTTCAATACTGTGAAGTTGCATGTCACACTTCATCAGTTTTTCAGGTTTAACTCTGACCAAATAAGACTTAAAGGCTTTAGAAATCCATGTAGCTAAAGTGTTGCAAGTTATTTGTTTACTTATTTAGAGATACAGCATGGAAAGGGCCTTTCCAGCCACATAGCCAGCAACCCCCAATTTAACACTAGCCTAATCACGGGACAATTTACAATGACCAGTCAATGCACTAACTGGTATGTCATTGGACTGTGGGAAGAAACCACAGTACCTGAGGTAAACCCACCTATTCCAAGGTGGTGGTGGTGGTGGGGGTTAAGATGTGCAAACCCATGGCAGAGGATGTTGGGATTGAACTCTGAACTCAGACGCCTTGAGGTGCAATAGCATCATGCAACGGTGGCCCCAAGTTCTGCAGTGTGAAAGAGATTACCCTTTTGGCCCCAAGTCACATTTCTCCCTCACTTCTCTTCCATCCCTCTCTTGGCACAATCTTTGCGACCCCTATGCCATTAGAGATTCAGCAACCCAGCACTGGGCCGCTACCTGCAACCATGATGTTTACTCCTCTAGAGCATTTCCTGTACCAGTCATTCAGGCTGATTGTCTAAGTAGCAACTTACTGGAAATAATTACATATGCCATTGAGTAAAACTCTGTGGGGCTTGAATAGACCCAGATCATCACTTCTGCAACCGTAGATCCTCTTTCACCTCCCACCGTTCCCCATTCATCTGCCCAGCTTGGGATTACTGTTTTTAAACATGTATAATCAAAAGCAATTCCATATTTTTTCTAAACTGAAAGCCCATTGGCATCTGTCACAGAGAGGAGAAAAAGCACATTTCATCATTTGACCCTTCATCAGAATATCGTCACATAAACAAAACTTTAAAGTGTTTTCAGATACTTTTAGACCCTTTTCTTATCTTTAGCTTTCATTACTGAGATTTTGTACATGAAAGCTGCATACATGGTGGAATAAATTTCAATGAAGTAAATGAAATGTTGTTGTTCATTTTCCAAGAGAAGCTACAAATATCAGTCACTCTCAGATATTGGATTTCCAGTTTCCAAGAGAAGCCACAAAATTAATTAAAAGTAGTCAACAAAAGCCTTGTTTTGGCACATTTCCATTTCAGAGCAGTACAGTTCCAAACATGCATACTTACTCCATGAGCGTTGTGGATAGTTCGCACAAGATTAATCCCTTTCCAGACATAAATGTCACCGTTTAATGCTCCTGAATAAGTAATCTCATCTCGTGCGCAGGCTAGGCACAAAATAGTCTGGAACTCTCCAGTTTTGCCAAATACACCCCGCTTTGCTGATAAGGTGTTCCCACATAAATTCCAAAACTGGGAAAGGAAAAGAAAAGGATTTATAACTTTCAATAACAAATGTACAGAAATTGCTATTTCCAGATTGTTTCTGTTGTAAGACCCAGTGCCAAGACATTTTAAATAAGGAGCATGTTTGATGGCACATTACAGAATTTGTGATGACAAATAAGTGAATGACATTTCAGCTTTGATCTTAATGTTTCAATATTCTAAAACCATTAAGTATTAAAAATCAGCCGAAAATTGTGCTTTTTTCTTCCTGTTTTGCTGTGGTCAGGTTTTCTTTAAATGAAACTTGGTGCTCGGCCAACTTGAAAGCAATGTGAAATGGGTATTCCATCTGCAGCACTAAATGACAACATTGTTCATTGAAGACAGGGATGTTCACATCACACAGGCAATAAAGTTGTCCATAAATCTCCAAATTTACTGCTGACTGCAAAATTGAGGTGATCGTTGCTAATATATGTTATGACCAAATATTTATTGATGCCCAACCTTGTTCTTGATTTTAAACAGTTGAAAATTGTATTGAGCCAGAGTCGTCTCCTGGATAAAAATCAGGAAACCAAAAATAATTTTCTAGATTTATGGATACATGTGATCTTTCTGACTTCTCAACAGGTGTCATCATAGCATACCTGCTAGGGAATGATTAATCTTCAAGTGGTAGTGTGAGAGAAATCAATAAAGGATAAAATAAAGGAAAATAGAATAGGAGAGCAAAGCAAAAAGGAATATATGAGCTGGCTAAAAAAGCTTTCATCGCAAAAAGAAACAAAACTAGTGAGGAAAAATATGGGTTCTTCACAGGCATAGATGGAGAGCAAGGAAATGTCAGGGGAGCTAAATAAATACTTCATGCCTTTCTTCAAAAAGACAAAAGAAAATCCAAGATACAGTGCAAACATGAAAGCAAGACAATGAGATAAGAAATAAAAAGAAATGAGTAAAGAAAATAATGAAGCTAATGACCCAGAAAACAAATCCCAAGGTTTCAAAGATCTCCATTCCAATTGGCAAAACTCTAGTTAGCATCTTTCAACATTTCACAGATTCCAGATGAATCTTGCAGATTGGAAAATAGCATTTGAGACTCAAATCTCTAAAGGAGAGAGAAAGTAAACAGGGAACTACTGATCTGATAGGGTGACATCACTGGATGGGAATAAACTGGAATCTGTAATAAAGGATATGATAAAGATTAAGTTAAGCTTTCAGTTTTCTGATGATCTAAAATAACATGGGAATTCAGATCATAATGAAATTACAAAGAAGCTTCAAGAGGATACAGACAACTTTGCAAATTTGTGGATGACACCAAAATTAGGGACATAGTGAACAGCGAGGAATGCTATCATGGCCTGCAGAGGGATCTGGATCAGCTGGAAAAAAATGGACAGAACACTGGCAGAAGGAATTTAATGCAGACGTGTGAGGCGTTGCACTTTGATAGGACCAACCAGGATAGGTCTTACACAGTGAAGGGCAGGGCACTGAGGACTGCTGTAGAACAAAAGGATATGGGAATACAGGTCCATAATACCCTGAAAGTGGCATCACAGGTAGAAAGGGGTGTAAAAAAAGGCTTTTGGCACATTGGTTTTCATAAGTCAAAATACCGAGTACAGGAGATGGGATGTTACGCCGAAGTTGTACAAGACATTGCTGAGGCCTACTTTGGAGTATTGTGCGTAGTTCTGGTCACCTACCTACAGGAAACATGAAAACAAGTTTGAAAGAGTGCAGTGAAACTTTACCAGGACGTTACTGAGTCTAGAGGACCCGAGTTGGAAGGAAAGATTGAATAGGGAGGACTTTATTCCTTGGAACGTAGAAGATTAAGAGGAGATTTGATAGAAGTATACAAAATAATGAGGGGCATAGGTCGGCTTATTCCACTGAGGTTGGGTGGGTCTACAACCAGAGGTTATGGGTTAAGGGTGAAAGGTGAAATGTTTAAGGGGAATATGAGGGGAAACCTCTTCACTCAGATGGTCGTGAGAGTGTGAAATGAGCTGCCAGCGTAAGTGGGGCACACAAACTCAGTTTCAAAGTTTAAGAGAAGTTTGGATAGATGTATGGATGGTAGAGGTACAAGTCAGCAATAATGATTTTTTAAAAATTAGTTACAGGTTGCTCATTGTTGACGTGGATAGAAACCTAACGAAGCTAACATGCAGGAGCAGCAGACAAACAGAAAGCAGTACGTTGGCCTTAACTGCTAGAGGATTAGAGTAAAAATGTCTTTCTTCAATCCCAAAGAGAGCTGGAAAGCACCACTGCATACAATCTTGCTTTCTTACCTAAAGGATGGATATTTGCTGTGCAGTAGAGATTCGCCATATTGATTCCTGGCAGTTGGCTACAGGAGAACAGGTTGAGGAGGCTAGGCTTCTATTCTTTAAACTTTGTAAGAATGAGTGGTGACCTCACTGCAACCAGGTATAGAAGCAGAGCAGATTTTTCTATTGGCCGAGTCATCCAGTACTATAGGTCTGAATCAAAACCAGGGGACATGCTATTTAGGAGTGCCTTAAGGAGTTAGTCCGTCACACAGAGCACGGTGAATCTTCAGAATTCTCTACCTCAAATGGCAGTTTTCATTCAAAACTGAGATTGATTGATTTTTGGATATCACAGTAATAATAGAGATAGGGCAGGAAAATTATGCTGAAGATGAATATCAGCTATTATTGTGTTGAACTGAAGAGGAGGCTTTAGGAGAAGAATAGTCTATTCCCAATTTCTTCAAAAACACCAACTTCAAAAGTAAATTTATCAGTATTATTATGAACAAAGACTAAATTTTGGAAAGGAAGTTTTTTTGGACAACGAACTCTACATAATGGCAGAAGCTTTATGTTCTGATACATACCTGCATGATTTATTCCTTTCATTTCTGTAGACACAGACTTGACATTTGCTTAAATAAACTTAACGGAATTTGCCAGAACTGAAGTAAAAGCATAGTACTGATCGAACTCAGCTGGTCAGTCAGCAGTCATGGAGGCATGGGTACTGTTGATATTTTGGATCAAGAAAACCACGTCAATCCTGAATGCTAACTATCCCTCTACTTCCACAGAGCCACTCATCCGCTGAGTTCCTCCAGCAGTTTGGTTTTGCTCCAGATTCCAGCATCAGCAGTCTGCAACTTCCCAATTAAAATAAGCTTCCTATGATGAAAAGAATCTACTTCTTTGTCGCTGCTTGATTTATCCAAGACAGGAAGACAAAGCTCTGTTAGCTCCTTTTCATAATTACTTTTTTACTCAATTTGGATTTCAGAACCAGATATATCTAGGTTTATAAAATATTAAAGTCCAAGGAAGTACAGTTTTAATTCCTATTACTCTGATCATAATTCTGTTTAAATCTTTGTTCAAGAGATTTGGATCTTATTAAAATTACTTAAAATAATTTGGTGCATTATTTAAGTACACTAATCACTCAGAATTAAGAATATAGCAGGCGGCTCAGGTTTCAGTGCATATGAATTAGCACGAGTTGGCATCTTAGCATCTTTAGCCTCTTTATCTAATCTAATTTGTAACCTTAGCTCTGCAACATTATCTATACACAGCAATTTTCACTTCTTGCTTATCAAGTATCTAAATGGTTTTACAGTAGGTAAATTCCCTTCAACTGGCTTTTGAGAAAAATCTCATGGTCCTGAGAGCAAAATAAAAATTATTAACTTCCCTTTTTAATAAACAAAGCTGTACTTTAAAACAGTTCTGGATTCTACCACAAAAGGAAATAATCTCTACATCTTCCTGCAATTTAAATGATTCATTCAGGTTTTTATTACTCTTCTACATTATAGAAGTCTGAACTGTCCATTTCCTTCTCATTCAACTATTAACTCTCCTCCACCCATCTAACATTCCAGGTATCAGACTGGTAGTAGGTCTCTGAATTACTTCCAGGAAAAACAATTTTCCTAAATGATGAAACCAATAGTAAAACAGCATTCCTAATGTGAACAACTCATAAATGAAGCTAAACCTCCTTACTTTCATATTCCATTCTCCTGGCTGTCAATGCTAAAATAATTATCAATTCTAATTATCTGTTGTACCTGTATACGAGCCTTTAGCAAATCATGCACTGGGGTACTTGGACTCGCCTACATTTCAGAGGTGTGTACTCTCTCACAATTTCAATAATAAGCTCCATATTCCTTTGAAAACAATCAATTTCACATTGGGCTGCACTCCATTTGCCAGAACTATGTCAGGAAAGCTGTTCATTAACCATAGTTCAGCATTTAACATAATCATTCCCACAGTCGATAACCTACAGATCCTGGGCCTCTGCAGCTCCCCCTGCAATTGGATCCTTGACTTCCTAAACAGAAGACCACAGTCTGTGCGGATTGGAGATAATATCTCCTCCTCACTGGCACACCTTGGGTGTGTGCTTAGCCCATTACTCTATTCCCTCTATACCCATGACTGTGTGGCTAGACATAGCTCAAATGCCATCTATGATACACCCATTGTTGGTAGAATCTCAGATGGAGATGAGAGGGTGTACAGAGGCGAGATAGACCAGCTGGTTGAGGCGCGTTGCAGAAACAATATCGCACTCAACGTCAGTAAGAAAAAAGAGCTGATTGTGGACTTCAGGAAGGGCAAGACAAGGGAACAAACACCAATCCTTGGAGGGATCAGAAGTGGAAAGAGTGAGCAATTTCAAGCTCCTGGGTGTCAAGATCTGAGGATCTAACCTGGTCCCAACATATCAATGCAGTTATAAAGGCAGCAAGACAGTGACAATACTTCTTTAGGAGTTTGAAGAGATTTGTTTTTTCACTTCTATAGATGTATGGTGAAGAGCATTCTGATAGGCTGCATCGCTGTCCACTAGGGGCGGGGGAGAAGCTACTGTACAGGACTAAAAGCTACAGAAAGTTGTAAAATTAGTCAGTTGAATAAAGCGATGAACAGGGAATACATCTGTTTTATAACCATTTACTCAAAAAGAATTTTGCCGTGGAATGTCCAGATAATTATTCTAGGCCAGAGGAAAGAAGAAACAGGAAAATGCACCAATTTCTTCATTTGTACCTTGATGTGTTTTACACCACAGCTGATCATTTTGTTTGGCTGGTGCAAATCCCAAGAAATATCAAATATCTGCAAGGAAAACAAGAAAAACAAAACCAAAATTATGAAGGAATTGTTCCACGCACAGGAAATAAATTACATCTACCAATGATTTGATCAAATAGTTTACTTTTTTTTAAAAAAAATGTTTCTCATCTTGTCCTCAACACCTGTAAAAATGAACATCTGAAGTAAGATTATCTACCTAAATGGTTAAGAGGCTAGAACTTACAAGCATCTCCATAATGAAGTAAATGCACATACTATGAAACCAACTAGCTAAGTTAATGACTCAGCTTACTCCAGCCATACCCCAACATCACACACTGCACAAACCCAGCTAGTATTCTCAGATCTCCGGGCTGAAAATCAACTGTGTGATGTAGGTTCTGACTCCGATCTCCATCACCAGTTCAAGTTGTAACCTTCCCTACCCCACCACCATCCAAACTTCGCCAGACTCTGGGCTTGTTCCATGACCACACCGCAGGTCTAACACAGTCTGTGGCTGCTGGCCATCTCCAACCTGATCATATGTGCAACATAGTTCTGATGCCACGAATGTCTGCATCCAGTCTACTGCACCAAAGGGTTTATTGTGGATAGCCACAGCAATTAAATAACCCCACTGCTCATCGAGTGCAAGAACATTTCTACTCACCTGGTCATCATTCTAACATTTTATCTGATGCCATATCTATTTGTTGTTCATGATATGTTCATCCAGACACCATTTTAAAATACATCTAGTCTCTTGTAATATTTCCATTGGAATCTCTTCCGTAATATCCAGAATGCACAACTAATATCAGGCAACATCTAGTATTGTGGCTTTAGAGCTCCAGGAACCAAGGTTTGAAGAAGAACTTGCACATTCCTTCCATGACCATGTGAGCTTCGTCCTCAATCGCCAAAGGCAGGCTAGTATGTCATTTGGCAACCCTTTACTCTAGGTAAATGGCAAAAAGAATCAAAGGAGAATTGAGGGGCATATATGGGAGAGATTAAGCTGCTGAAGTAAAAGGGATGCATAGAGATTAGGTATTGAACTAAATGAGTTGCTTCATGGATTTGATGGGCTTAAGAAAACTATGCATCAGAGCAGAGCAAAAGCTCTTCAGTCCATGATGCCAATTCAAACTCTTCCCATTGATCTGCACTTGGTCTTCCATTCTGTCTCTTCATGTACTTGTCTAAATGCCTCAAACTTTGCTATTATATATGATTTACTTCCTCTGGCAGCCAATGTTCCCTCTAATTTTTAGTCAGTGTGCGCAAAAATCTTATATTTTTGCAAATTTTTTTCCTATGACCGAAGTATGTGTGCACTGAATGCACACATGGCACAGTTTATGTAAGTTTACAAAATATTTGACATAAAACTGCACAGAATAACAACAAAATAGCATATATATTTAAGTCACTCAGTTAATTCGAACACATAATTTTTGCTTCCCTAGCTATCTGGAAGTTGAACATACTTTTCCATATGTTCATTAATGTGTTGAACTGAATGTAAAGAGTTATTCATTTTAACAGCTAACAACACACTGTTGATAAGAACTTTGACCTCCTCTGAGTTTGATCGTTTTAGTTCTCGCTCATCTGCACTCAGTCGTAACATGCATAGCACTCCTGTAACGGATAATGACGGGTTCTGTTGCCTGAGCTTTTGTACACCGTCCAAATGTGATTTACTTGCCAAATGACGCTGCAAAAAGTCAAGTTTCCAGATATCATCCCACTTCTTTCCACTAGCAACTTATTTTAGGTAAATAAACTTTTGTGCGCACATTAATTTCCTTTGTGCGCTGGTTGAAAAACGTGCATGCGAACACCTGCACAACTTAGAGGGAAAATAGCTGGCAGCACATTCCAGACACCTACAGCTCTCTTTTATTTATTTATTTACTTACTTATTTATTGAAGTTCATCATCAAACAAACATTTCCATAAGATGTATTTCAGGCATTGTACATATGTATCATATAATCATATATATCACAAATCTCCACAAAGTATTTATCTGAGGTATACACTTATAGAAAAGAGTGGAAAGAAAAAACAAGCAAAAGGAAAGAACTATGTACAAGTAGGGAGTGTTTTTTTTACAACTGATTCATTGATTTGTGAGAATAAAATCAGGCCTATGAGGCATTATGTAGTTGAACCATTTTCCCCCAGTATGAATCAAATTGTTCCAGCTTATAATTAACAGATGCTGTTATCTTCTTCATTTTGTAAATGTCCATTGTAATTTCCATCCATGTATTTAAAGTCGGGTTCTCCTGTGATAACCGTTTCCTAGTAGGTCTTTTTACCATCCACCAACAGTATATTCATTAAATATTTATCTCTTTTCAACCATCCTTGAGGTAGATATCCAAAATATATGGTCTTACTCTCTAAGGGTATTTCACATTTAAAGATGTCTTCTAGGGCATTGTGTATCCCCCTCCAATAGTTTTTGATAACAGGGCAGTCTCAAAAAATATGATAATGATTTGCATTTTGATTTCCACAACTTCTCCAGCAAATAGAGAGGTTACTATCATAATGGGATTTCTGAGAGGGTGTAATAAAATATCTTATCAAGTTTTTCCATTCAAACTCCCTCCATTTCTGTGAACTGGTACACATCCTGATGCACCATCAATAACTCGGAGACAGGAAGTGAACGATAGGCTTTTATTAGCAGCAAAAGGGACATCTTGGAGACTGAGGGAGGAGCAGTGCCCCGATCACCTTTATACAAGTGACTGTGGGAGGAACCACAGGAGCAGTCAGCAGAGGGGCGTGTCCAGACAGGTATACATAGTTTACCACACTTCCATTGATACCTTCATTCTTCCTCAGATGTAATTATCCCTCCTTCCTTCTTCCATTTTGTTTTAATGTATGAAGTCGAATAGAGCTCTATCAAGCATGTACTTGCCTTTGTTACGTTCTTAAGCGTCTTATTAACATATTGTGGCATCTGTAAATACCGATAAAAATCTTGTCTTTCTAATAAGTGTTTCTCTTTAAGCATTTCAAAACTGAACAGTGTTCCTTTTTTCATTATGTTGCAAGAACTGTTATTCCTTTAGCTGTCCAGTCCTTAAATCTAGCGTCCAATATATTTGGTGTAAAATCTGAGTCATATGCACACCATTTAAGAATTGCAATATCTCCCTCTAGATTATATTCTTTTATAGTAGTTTTCCATATTTTAAGAGTCAGTTTCACCCATGGGTTATCAATAGTATTTATGTACCTTTGCAGGTTGTTATCAGCTAAAATTGCTTGTATGGGGATGGGAAGTACCTGCTCCTCAATGTTTTTCCATTGAGCGTCATATGATGGGTTGCACCAACATATCACAGCTCTCAACTGTGCTGCAAAATAATAATCTCTAAGAGAAGGTAGGCCCCATCCCCCCTTTTCCTTTGCTAATTGCAGAGTTTTGAGACAAACTCTAGGCATTTTACCCTGCCAAATATACCTTGATAGCATCTTGTTCCATTCATTGAATTGATTTTGATTAATCTCTATTGGTAGGGTCTGAAAGAGATATAACAGTCTGGGCAGAATATTCATTTTAATAGACTCAATCCTTGAACTGAGACTGAAAAAAGGAATCAGGTTCCATCTTGCCTTATCTTCCTTTATTTTTTTATATAAAGGCTGATAATTACATTCTGATAATTTTGTCAAATCTTTTGGCATAATGATGCCCAAATATTTGAAAGACTCTGTGTGCCATGCCCAGGGGTATCAACTTTCAATTTCTCTTGGTGGCCTATAGTAATATGAAAGTAATTGGGTTTTATCTATGTTGATCTTGTATCCTGATAATTGACCATATTGTTCAAAGGATTACACCAATTTAGGTAAAGAGTATGTTGGTTGCCCTAGATAGACCAAAATGTCATCCGCATAACAAGCCAATTTATGCGCTGTCCCTTTAGTAGTAATTCCCGATATCTTCATTTTGTCTGATGTATTGAGCTAATGCTTCCAGATACAACGCGAAGAGTAGTGGTGACCATGTACAACCCTGTCTTGTGCCCCTTTCTAGGGTAAGACTATCTGATAAATATCCATTGATTTTAATCCTAGCAGTAGGATTGTCATATAGTGTCTGTATAGTTTTAATAATTGCGACTTGAAGACCAAATCTATGTAAAACTCTGTAAAGAAAATTCCAATTAACCGAATCAAATGCCTTTTCAGCGTCCACTCTTATCACTATTGCTTCGATTTTATTTTTTTGTATATGATCTATAATGTGAAGTGTCCTTCGTATATTGTCTTGTGTCTGGCGTTGTCGTATGAAACCTGTCTGATCGTTATGTATCAGTATGGGTAGAAACTCCTCTAATCGTCTGGCCATGATGGAGGTAAATAATCTATAATCTACATTAAGAACGGATATTGGTCTAAATGACACGCATTCCATTTTATCCTTGCCTTCTTTCGGTATAGCTGAGATTATTGCTTCCTTCCAACTGGGTGGCATTTGTGCCTTTTTTAGAGCCCAGTTCAGTGTGGGGAGTAAAACAGGAATTAACTCATTTTTAAAGTCTTTGTACCACTCTGCTGTATACCCATCTGGTCCTGGTAACTTGCTTAATTTAAGCCTAATTGCAGCTTTTAATTCAACTTCAGTTATGTCAGCAGTCATCATTCTATTTTGTTCTTTGCTTAAAGTGGGTTACTCTAGAGAATTCAAGAAGGTGTCAATTTGGTTTATGCATCCCCTTGGAACTTTGGAGTATAGAGTTTTGTAAAACACTTCAAAAGCTTCTTGAATTTAACTTACCTTTTTTTAAATAATTTTCGTTCTTGGGTTCCTAATTCTATGAATTGTATTTTCTGCTATCTTTTTTTTTCCAGTTTCCACGCCGGTATTTTCATAGACTGATCTATTTTCATAATGTCTCTGTTTCAGAAACATTAAATTTTTCCTGATTTCTTGAGTGGCCAAACTATTAATTTCATTCCTAATTTTTAAAATTTCCCCTAAAGTATCCTGTGCAAAATTCAATTTGTGTTTTTTTCTCTAGTTCCTTCAGCCTATTTTGTAATTCCTCTAATGTTTTATTCCTTATTTTTTTCTCATATGAAGATATTGCTATAATTTTCCCTCTTAAGACAGCCTTCAGAGTATCCCATAAAATGGGAGGTGAAATCCATTATCATTAAATTCTAAGTAGAGACCAATTTCTTTTTTAATTTGTTCCTTAAAATACGGATCATTGTGTAGACTTGAATTTAGTTTCCAAATAGTATTCTTTGGTTGTAGGTCAAAATCAACAGATGAATATATAGGTGCATGGTCACTTACATCTAGTGTCCCAATTCCACAGCCCATTCTCTTTAGTTTTCTATACTCAGTATCACTTAAATGAGTTTCCTGTAAATATACTACATGGACCTGTTCTGTTTTCATTTTGGATAAAATTCTGTTACGTTTGATTGGATTTAATAGCCCATTGACATTAAAAGAAATGAATTTTACTTTGTCCTTAGCCATCTGTATTTATCTGTCAATGTATCGTTGAAATTAGCAGAATAAAACTTAATCAATCCCTGAACAAATAAGAACCAAAAAACGTAAATAATAACAAAAATAAACCAACGTTTGATTCCAAGGCTGAGGTCTCTAGTAGATGACCCTGCATTGAGCTAGAGGAAATGTCTAGCTGTGGGGGATAACCCCCCCTACTTGTGAGTTGAGGGCCCCCATTGCAGTATTCATAAAAGTCAGTGAACAAATCCATTACACAGAAAAGATTTCCCTGTGTACTCCTATATATACATATATATATATATGCACACACACAAATATACATATACACATATATTACAAACATATACGCACACATATATAGAATTCCCATTTTGGTGGGAAAAAAGGAGTAAGTGAGCGAATAAAGAAGAATAACTGAGTAATATAAAATCCACATTATAATAAGTATTTCTCGAGATAGGTATATCACCGTCTGCTTTTGCTTCCGTTTAGCTTCTCAACATTTTTAAAGTTAGCCAAACCTTATGGCTCTTCTGAAGGGGGTGAGGACTGTCTTTGGGAAACTCCCGGTCTCTTCCTGATATATTTCTCTCGGCCTCCTCCAATCTCCTGCCTTCTCGATTCTCGCACTATTTCCCAAGCGGAGCGGGACAGTTCCTCAGCCAGGCTTTCCTTTGTTTTGGTCATGCTGACAGGCAACCCTCTGGCCTTCATGTCTGTAGTCGCCTCTTCCACTGTCTGGTACAACCATGTCCCGTTGTCATAAAACACTCAAAGTTCAGCAGGGTACGGAGTTTGAAATCTAATCTTTTTTTTGCTTTAGTACTCGCTTTATTTCAGAGTATTCTTTGCGTTTCTGCAGGACCATGGGGGGGGGTAATCTTGGTCAAAATATATTAATTTATCGTCTAAAAACACTCCCTTCGTAGAACCTCCGCCTTGGTGCTGTAACGAAGGAATTTAATTATTATTGAGAGTGGCTTATCTTGGGTAGGCTTTGGGACTAACGCGCAGTGCCTCCTTTCAACTTCCACCTCCATAGCCGAGGGAAGCTCCAGCGCGTCCCGCAGTAACTTTCCGACAAACTCCGTCATAGACGATCCCTCCGGGAACGTTGTAGATTCTGATATTTTTCTGCTGCAATCTTCCCTCCAGGTCAAGCAGTTTACCTTCTTGTTGATTTAATTTTTTTTTCTCTTACTCAGTATTCGTTCAACATTTTGAACGCTATCTTCCACCTTCTCAATTTGAGTCTCTGCCACCGCTATTTTTTGATTGACGTTGGCGAGCTCTGACTTAATATCACGGAGCTGCTGCTTTATTTCTTTCTGAAACTCTCTTATCTCTTTCAGAATTTCGATCATATTCGCCGCTTCGCCTGAATGAGGCCCAGCGTCCGCCTCGCTAGCACGCGGTCGGGTAGGAGACCCGCTCGCTGCACTCCTCTCGGCCGCAGCCTCCACAGTGTCACTTTTTTTTTAAAAATTTCCATTCCTTTTTCCCATTCTTGCCCCTCTTTTCAGTTCAAATAATTTTTGAAAAATATTATATTTGATGGGTTAACGGGGCTTAGTACACATTTTTCCAGAGGAGCTAGTTACTTAAGCTGCCATTCTCGTCAATGACGTCACCGGAAACTGACACCTGCAGCTCTAAAAACAAACTTGCTTGAAGGACACTTTAAAAATTTCTTCTTCTCACTCAAACCTAGGATATTGACATTCCTACATTCTCATAATTTTGTATTTCTCTTAAGTCATCCTTCAGCCTCCAGAACTCCAGAGAAAAATCAAATTATGTAGAACCTTGCCCTATGACTTTTATTTTCTAATCCAGGCAACATCCTAGTGAACCTCTTCTGTGCTCTCTTAAATACCCCCAGACCTTTTCAGTAGTGCAGCAACAGCCACCATACACAAATGTAGCCTAACCACAGTTTTATACAGCTACAACATGACTGTTCAACTTGGACTTGCAGCCCAAAATCCCTCTGAACATCAGGTGCTTAGGCTTCTATCATTTACTGTACATTTTCCTCTTGCACTGGACTTCCCCTCTTCCCCCCCCCCTTACAAAAGGGCAACATCTTATACTTGCCCAGACTTAACTTTACCTGCGATTTCTACATTGATATTTCCAAGAGATCTATATCATCTCACAACTCTCCTCTCTAGCATTTTTTGTGTCTGCAAACTTACCAAGCTGCCCACCTATATTTTCATCCAACTTATTTATATTTATCACCAAAAAAAAAATGCTCCCAGCACTGATCTCTTGAGAACACCACAGGTTATAGAGCTCTAGTCAGATTAACATCTGCGACTACTCTGTCTTATAACAGCCAAGCCAATTCTGAATCCAATCAGCCAAGTCCCCATGTTTTCATCTTCCGGATAAAACTTCTAAAGACCATGTGTACTACATCTACTGTCCTACCTTCATAACCATCACAAAAACTCAGAAGTTTGTAAGACGTGGCCTGACCCATGCAAAGCATACAGATTATCTCTAACAAATCTATGTTTTCCGAGTTGCATGTAAATCCTATCCTTAAGAAACCTCTCTAACAATTTCCCCAGCCCAGGTTTGTCCCTATAGCCCACCTTACATAAAGAAACAACACTGACTACTATCCAGTCCTCTGGGCCGTTGCTTGTGGCTGACAAGGATACAAAGACCTCTGACAAGGCCTCAACCAATAACCTGCGATCGATCCCATCAGGGTCTAGGAACTTAACATTTTGTGATGGCTGCCTCCTGTGTCACTGTAAGATCCAGTAAATTATAATTCACAGATTTTTAATAAAAGTCAGATTCACTGCTGGTGCATTTTTATCATGTGATTCTGAAATTCTTCTTCAACTAAGTTAATAATAAGCTCTTGGCCTAATACAATTTCCTATTTTCATAACTATTTAATCCCCTTTACCATACTACTGTTTTGTCAAAAATCCTGAGTCTTCTTTAGCACGATGGATTAGAAATTTCCAGGTAGAGCTCTTCTTTTCCCTACTTGTAAAGTCTATTGTTTTCACTGATAATACAAAACTTCTTTTCAAATCTTCTTTATTCTTTAATCCTCATCTCCCTCTTCCATCCACCATTGCCTTGTGACTAAACCGTAATTCTGCTACAAAAGTATGTGTACAGAATTAGCATGAATTCATGAGCAGAACATCGTTGAATCCAAACACAAAACTGGTAAAATGTCTAAGAATGCTTCCACTTTGGAGTAGTGAGAGCAACATCTGTTCAAAAGCTGGATCTAATAAAAAGAGCAAGTCTTGTTGCTTGTGAGTTTTGACGTGGAGGATGTTTTCAATAGTGCAAGTCTGGGACCAGACAGCTTCAGAATAAGGATATCCTTTCAGAATAGAGATGCAGCGAAATTTCTTTAGCCATAGGGTGATGAATCTGGGGAATTCATTACCTTGGATAGCTGTAGAGGTCTCGTCATTGGGTATACTTAAGGTGGAGGTTGATAGGTTCTTAATTAGTAACGGCATCAAAGGTTATTATCCGAGTACCTTTGTACACCAGTTGCTATAAGTGAACATTCAGGTGCAGCACAGTTAGGAACACAGATGAAATGTTGGCCATTATTACAAGATTATTAGAATAAAGGAGCAGGGATGTCATTGCAGCTACAGAAGACCTTGATATCACCTGATCTGGACCTGTGTGTTATTTTTTGTCTGTTTACTCAAGAAAGGACCTGGAGGGAAAGCAGCAAAGGTTTGCAACATTGATTTGTGGGTTTGGTCCAGGCCTGCATTTACTGATGTTCTTAAGGCTGAGGGGTTATCCCACAGAAACATAGAATTTCAACAGACAATACAGACTGGATACAAGAAGGATGCTCCCAGCTCCTGAAGAGTCCAGAACAAAGGGCTGAAACATCAGGATATAGAGCTTGCCATTTAATATCAACAAGAGGAAAAGTTTCTCCATCCAGATACTGAAACTGTGGGATCCTCTCCCACAGAAGACACTTGAGTCAAATATATAAATTATAAATGAAAATTATTCATAAATGCTCAAGGGATTAAAGGAAATAGGAGAAATCAGAATTCAGGTTCTGAAGTGGATGATCTGCCATGATCCCATTAAATGCTGAAGCAGGACCATGGCTTCACAGGCTCCTTTCGCAATTTTCTATGTTCCTCCAAGCTTCTATTCCAGCCACAGTCAAAGATGCAGCATCTCATCAAATACTTTCTGGAAATGTAGGAACATCCATTGGGGCACCTCTATACATAGCATAAATTATTTCATCACAGATGTCCAATAAGTTGATCAACCTCTATTTTCCTTCCTCAAAATCATGTTGACTTTGCACAAGTACCTACAATTTTGCTAAGCACACTACTTCTAACAAGCTTCTCATGCAGATTTTACACTTAACAGCCTACAGTTTCTTGCTTAAGGTCACATTTCAGTCTTGGAGTAAGGTATAACAGTTGCTATTATTCAATCTAAAGCAGGGGTGCCCAACCTTTATGCCAATAAGCTTTACCATTAACCAAGGGGTCTACGGACCCCAGGTAGGGACCTGTGATCTAAATGAATCTTCACAAATTTAGGGAATTTGGAAAATTAAAACAAACACCAACTCACTAGCCTACAAGACCACAGGGATGAAGTCTATCAGGACCCAAGGACTTGTCACTCAGTGGCTCCAACTGTTTACATAGTACCATTCCCCAGGTGACTAATTTTCTCCAGAGTTCTTCCCTCCCTTCTAAAGCCTTCCTTGGACCTATTTTTGGGATGTTAACTACATCCTTAAAGATATCAAATAACCCCATTAATAACCACAATGGTCTTTAAAATACAAGACCATGAGACCATAAGATGTAGGAGCAGAATTAAGCCATTCAGCTCACTGAATGTGTTTTAACATTAAATAATAGCTCTCAAACTCATTATTTTTCCCTCTCCGCACAACCTTTGACACCTTTATGAATCAAGAACCTGTCAACTTCGGTTTAAAATATACCCAATGACCTAACCTCCACATTGCACAATTTAACTACCCGCTGACTCAAGAAATTCCTCATCACCTCTGTTCTAAAGGGATGTCCCTTTATTCTGAGGTTGTGCCCTCTCATCCTAGGCTCTTCAACTATTGAAAATATCTTCTTCACATTCACTCTATCCACGCCTTTGGTAGGTTTTAATGTAACCCCTTTCATCCCTCTAAATTCTAGTGAGTAAATGCCCAGAGCCATCAAACACTCCTCACATATTAAGCTTTTCATCCCAAGACCATTCTTGTTAGCTTTCTCTGCCCTCTCCAATACCAACACATCCTTTAGATACAGGGCCCAAAACTGCTCATAATACTCCAAATGTGGTCTCACCAATGGCTTACAAAACCTCAGCGTTCCATTCCTGCTTTTATACTCTAGTCTTCTTGAAATGAATGCCAACTGCCAAATTCATTTATCAAATGATAAATGAATGCCATTTGCCATCCATACTACCAACAGAACATTACTGCCTACAGAAACTTAATATTTGATATTTCAGACTAGCTTCATAAAACTTTGTTTTAACCGCACCTGTGTCCAGTTCCAGCTAGTAGACTTCCAGATGTGAAAAATGTAGGATATGTTGTAGAATAGATTTATTAAAATAATTCCAAGAAACAGGAACATTAATTACATGAATAGATTGGAGTAACTGTGGTTCTTCTCTTTGGAAGTACTGCCTGTCTTATGTTGACAATTTTACATCTGCTACATGTTCTTTTCCTCTGTTAAATCAACCCACTAGCATATTTCCTTACCTTGTCCCTCATGGATCCGGCATAAGCTTCCAGTTAAAGGCCTCCCCTTGTTCAGTTACATTTTTTGTTAACAAGTTTTGATTCTCATTTACCAAGGCCAGATGCATTTTGGTCCCATCAAAACTGATCCTTCTCCAAATGATTACTTTTATCATTGGCTTTACCATTTCCTGAATGTCCCCTGTTGATATTTGCTCTTTCATCCAGTTCCAACTCACTTTGCAGATCTAAACCCAGTCATGCTGCCTTCCTCTTTGAGCCAGAAACATGCTGATCAAGAAGTTTCTGAATACACTTCAGAACTCCTACACATCTTAGAGTTTCTATACTCCTTACGTTATTACTATTTCAATCTACATACGGATAATTCAGACCTCTATGGCTTTTGCACAGTTCTTCAATTATTTTCAGTTTATTTATTCCTCAGTACTCTTCCCCTGGCGGCAACAACACAATAATCTCAGTGATTGCATCCATATAGTTTCTTAAACTGATAGATTTTATTCTTGGTCATTGCAGGAAACCACCCCTCCAAAGTAAGATTCTCAAATCAATACTGCCACACCCATTCTTTGCTCTTTCTAGAACAGCTTGTGTTCAGGAATATAAAGTACACATTCTTGTATTATAAAGGTTTTTTAGCGTGTCGCACCAGACAGTCAGCCATTCTTGTCTGGCGCATGGTGTCAGGATTGGTCTCCTTTCAGATTAACCGAGTCACAATATGAACGTTCCTGTCTCGACCCTTGTATCATGAGGCCGAGTGGCAAGCTCAATGCTCAACCCGGCACGGATGGAAAGCGTGCTCGGGGGCGGACGAATTGAAGTCGAACTCGGGAGCTTTTGCTCCAGAGACCAGTACTGATGCCATTGCTAAAGTAAGACCTCTGCTTTAAAAAATCCCATATGGTTAGTTGTGTTGTGACCCACTAACCCTGTTTAATAAGCTTCTTGAATTCACACGTAGTCAGATGTGGTATTCACTCAGAATTACAATTCAGGTTTATTTTCACTGATGCATACACATTGTATCGAAATGACAGGCAGGCAGGCATTTGATGTAGAACCTTTGCGCATAGAATTAAGAAACTGCAAAGATAAGAAGATCCCAGGTTACACACAGTCCTTCAAACAGTAGCCAGGATGTGGAGTGAAAATTTACAACAGGAGATAGAAAAGTCATGTAACAAGTGCAATTATTACAACAGTTATGGCGGATTTCAATATGCAGGTTGATTGGGAAAAGTCAGGTTGGTACTGGATCCCAAGAGAGGGAATTTGTAGAATACCTGCGAGATGACTTTCTGGAGCAGCTTGTGGTTGAGCCCATTAAGGGAAAGGCAATTCTGGATTGTGTGTTTATGCAATGAAACAGATTGGAACACAGAACTTAGAGGTACCAGTATTAGAGTGGAGTAAAGGGAATTACAGGGGCATGAGAGAGGAGCTGGCCAAGGTTGATTGGAAGTGTCTCTAACAGGGATGATCACAGAACAGCAATGCCTGGAGTTCCTTGCAGCTATTCAAAAGGCACAGGATATTACATCCCAAAGAAGTACTAGTACTCAAAAGAAGTATGAGGCAACAACCACAGTTGACAAGTCAAGGACAGCATTAAAGCAAAAGAGGGCATATAATATAGCAAATCTCTAAGTCTCTCCCATTTCAGTCTAACATATTTTTCTTATGTTGATGTTATTCATCTGTCACATTCCCTTTCTAGAATTATCCCTCTCCATCTCCCCCTCCAAACCTTCATCAGTGCTATTTTCCTGTACCCAAGAAGGGCAGAAGGTGCAACCATCGCTGTCAACACAATGGCAAATTCTCCCTTGTCTCTCAACCTGGGATAGATCACACCAAAACACATCTTTAAACCCTATACCCACCAGGGATTCCCTATCCTCCATACCCTTCTTAACATAGAAACATAGAAAACCTACAGCACAATATAGGCCCTTTGGCCCACAAAGTTGTGCCGAACATGTCCCTATCCTAGAAATTACTAGGCCTACTTATAGCCCTCTATTTTACTAAGATCCATGTACCTATCCAAAAGCCTCTTATAAGACCCTATTCTATCTTATTTTTATTCATATCGTATTCTTAGTGAAAATGGATGTAAGGTACTCATTTAGTACCTCATCCATGCTCTCTGACCCCAGGCACAGCTTCATTACAAGAAATGTAAAATGAACATTACAACTGCCAATTATTATCATTCAGGCACTGATTGTCGGTTTCTAAGAAATATTGCTGCAGTCAAATGTTCCAGTAAAGCTAACCAACATAGCACCACAGCACACCTTCAAGAATCCAACAAGGAAATCTCTTCAAGCTGTTGTTGCAAGGACAATTAATTTCTTTCCTTTGTAAAGTACTGCTGAGGAGTGAAGCATTAGAGCACATTAACATCCTTCAGATTGCTTAAAAGTCAGACTCACTGGTCGCTATACTGATAAAGTGTTACTCATTCTGTGAAACTCAGCTAAGGCTACTAACCTTATTCAACCCACCCTATAGAACAGAGACAGCAATAATAACTGCCACCCTGATGCTGGCCTCAAGCCAAAGTTACCATCTTCTCTTAGCCTCCACTATACTTTGGCTTGCTGAGCTCTTCCAGTTTGTTTTTTTTTTGCTGTGGATTTCAGAGTCTGGAGTCTCTTGTGTCTCTAGTGATGACCATTTTCTTATTGTGCCACCCTTTGCCTCTGAATAAACAGCTGAATTAGCAACCTTTCTCATGTCTTGAACTCATATCCAAGCTGTCATTTTTGGTGCCCAAGTGTGGCAGTTCAGCAATGTCAGAGATGCAGCCTTCCGACTGAGACACGAAAACAAAGCTGTCCCTCTCAATCAGCTGGATTGAAGAGCACACTGAAACCTTCCATGAAACAGCTGAAGTTCTTCCGGTATCACATATCATGTACTGGAGGAATTTAGCAAGTCAGGCAGCATCTACAGAGAATAAAAAACACTTGATATTTCAGGCTGAAACCCTTCATCAGGACGGCTGGCCTTCTAGTGTGTACTTAACAAGAAGCATTCCAAATAAAATCCCTGAATTTGATTCTTAAAAAATTGCAGATCAAAACTAAACACAAATTACAATAAAAACATTAAACTGTATTCTGAAAGGCAGAAACCTGTTTCCCACTTTTTTTAAGAGAGCAATCTCTAATATAATGAACACCTCTTGAATGTCAAACTAAATTTCACAGAATAATGCAGCAAGGCAAGGGCTCATTTATCCTCCCCTTTTAATCCTCCCCCATGTTCTACTCTTTTTTTATAAACTTGATGGTTTTCTATTTCACTTTGAAAGTTACTTGATAGTCAGTCTTATGATTTAACATCCTTTTCAAGGCAACTTGCCCAGAAATAGCCACAATGCTTCACTTGAAGCTTAACTAGCATCTTAGAAAAAACTAACTTTGAGCTCTTTCAACTGTCATCTCAATTTCTTCCTGTAGCTCTTGAGTTGACTGCTCAAGTTGGCCCTTTTCCTTCCTGTAAAATACATTATATCACACTTCTATTTATAGCACTCCAGTACCTGATACCAATGACACTAGCGTATGCACTTTTTGCACATCCATTGATACTGGCAAACTGGTATTATTGATCATATTCTAAATGGCAAGGCCTTTACAACAGCTGTACCTGGTGTCCCTTTTTCCACTCCTTTTTCTGGTGTCCAGAAAACAATGACAGCCCTTTGTGCCAAGTTGTTGAAGCATTTCAATATATTAAATACTTTAAAAACATCATAAGCTTTTTAAAGGCCAATGAATAAATTAATTATATTTAGTTATCATTCAAGTGTACATGAATATAGCCAAACAAAAGAGCATTCCTTCAGGTCAAAGTGCAAAACACATTACCAATAACATATTGCACATATAGTTACCACAACAGGAAAACATTCAGCCACAAAAAATATAATATAGCCCAAGTCCCCCAAGTAGCCTGTAGACTGATGATACATGGGATGTTGTCCTGGTCCAGCAGGCCACACCCATGAGAGAAGGCAGCTTCCAACCCAGTAGAGATTCCAGTGCACTCACAGATGCCTCGGCTCTCTCCCACACCGCCGCTGGCATCTTCTCTCCTGGGCAGCTGCAACAGGCAACACTGTGGCATGAGGACCTTGTTGGTGCAACAATTGAGGCAACACAGCTTCCCTTCCAGCCTCGCCAATGAAGCAGTGAAACTGGATTGCACTATTCTACATTACCAAAGTCCGACAGGATCTTGGGATCACAAGAAAAATGTCCAAGACAATCACTCACTCCATTTGTTGGACACACGCCACCCTGGCACTATAATGACACTCAACAAGTCCAGACAACAACAACAGAGTTACACAATAAGTGCAGCTTGGTTGCTATTGAGCAAATTGCTGATGGGGTAAACCTGCAGTACTTGAATTTCTTAATATTCAGCAGTGCCTTGTGATCGAAAAAGATTTGAAGGATGAACAATTATGCCTTTAGTTGGACACTGTATGGCTGCTGCACCCTAGAGTGCTGACATCTTACAAGAAGCTAATGTTAAAAATATGAAAACAAAAACATTAAAATTCTAAAAACTAAAATTTAAGAAATTAAAAATCACTTGCTCATCCCACATAACTATTTAATTCTACTGAAACAGATGGACTTGCTGAGATGTAATGTGATGCTGGATCAGCAGGCAGATTCACATTTACAGGAAGGTAATGCTCACCTTGAGCACAAACTTGAGAATTAACAAGAGAAGAATGCTAAAATTAATTTACCTAGCTATAAAACTTCACTTTAGTTGTTATCCCTGGAATCTGCAGTGTCTTCAACTAAAGTTGTCCTTAATCTACCAGAAGTAGTACAAGATTAGGCCAGAATCACTTAATTTTCTCCTATTTGATAAAGAATTCCTTTGCTCTTAAACTATTAAAAGAATATTTATTTGCATAGCTTACCACACAACTATAATTGTAGCCAGAGGTTTCAAACATTGTACTTATGAAAGAAAGAAAGACAGTCGGTTACCCTATCTGTGTGTCCTGGGGCAGTTGCCAGAACTCTTCCTTTCTTCCAATCCCAGACACAAATAGTGTTTTTGGAATCCAGGCCAATGGATGCCAAACGCTGCAGAATTGGAATAAAACAGAAATTAGAAGCAGCTCTTTAAACAAAGTTTAAATTTGTAAGTCTCCTCCCATCATAACTCCATAACTAATTACATCCTATAAAAAGGAACTACAGAAACATAAATCACACCCACCGCCAATCAAAAAGAACCAAGCAACAATTAACTTCCATTGTTAATATGATTATCTTATCACTCAAATGCACTTCAAAATTCATGATTAAAATGTTTGAATACTAGGTATCAACATAAAATTGCATCGTACTATTCAAATTAGTACTAAATTACAATACTGTACAGAAAGTAGCTCCATGGTTGTTCACATAAAAATGCATCTTCTCCATATTTCCACAATTTCATACATTTGATATCATGCATGCAAAGTATACCTTTTGAACTGTTAATGAACTGAGAATTAATAGCAATTATTTTAAATCATTAATGTTCAAACAATCTATCGCTCAGTTTATTCATGGGTTTACTTTGTATGCATGTATATTTATTATTCATGATGAAACTGGGCCACTTCTGGTGCAAGTTTACCTATTGAATTAACACCACAATGTATGACAAAATGAATGCATGTTCACTATCTTGAGTCATCTCTAAAACAGTTAACAATTACAGATAAAAGACCTAAATGCCTGTTTTTCACCAAAGAAATAGAGTAGGAGTTTCCAAACTATGCTCGTGAGCTAAATTTAACCTAAGGCTCTTCCTGGATTGGTCTGGTGAAGGTTCTCCGATATTCTACCATGCACAAATCAGATCAGCTTTAATGTCACTGGCATATGTTGTGAAATTTATTGTTTTGCAGCAGCAGTACATTGCAACACATAATAAAATTACGTTACATTGAAATACAAATAAATCAGTGTAAAAAGAGCAATAAAAAGTGAAGTAGTGTATATGGGTTCATTGTCTATTCAGAAAACTGATAGCAGAGGGCAAGAAGCCATTGCTAAAATAACACACTCAAACTGCTGGAGGAACTCAGCAGGCCAGTTAGCATCTATGGAAAAGAGTAAACAGCTGGTGTTTTAGGCTGAGATCCTTCATCAGGACTGTGTCTCAGCCTGAAACATTGACTGCTAATTCCACCCCCCCACCACAGATGTTGCCTGACCTGCTGAGTTCCTCAAGAAATTTGTGTACATTGCTTTGGATTTCCAGCATCTACAGACTTCCTTCTATTTGTGTTGCTAAAATGCTGAGTGTGCACCTTCAGGCTCCTTTACCTCCTCTCCGATAGTAGCAATGAGAAGAGGGCATGCCCTGAGTGATGGGTCCCCTAATGAAGGGCACTGCCTTTTTGAGGCATCACCTTTTGAAAATGTCCTTGATGCTGGAGAGGCTAATGTCCATGATGAAGCTGGCTGAGTTTGCAACCTTCTGCAGCTTTTTCCAATCCTGTGCAGTGACCCCTCCATAACAGAAGGTGATGCCACTAGTTAGAATGCTCTCTATGGTACGTCTGTAGAAATTTGCTGCAGTCTTTGGTGTTATATCCTCAAACTCCTAATGAAATATAAATGCTCTCATGCTTTCTTTATAATTGCATCATTACATTGGGTCCAGGATAGATCTTCAGAGACATTGAGACCCAGGAACTTGGAACTGCTCACCTCTTCCGCCGCTGATCCGTCGATGAGGACTGATGCTTCCCCTTCCTGAAGTCCACAATCAAGTATTACTGACATTGAGTGAAAGGTTGTTGCAACATTACTCAACTATCTGATCTATCTCATTGATATACTCCTCCTCCTCATCTTCTGAATTTTTGCCAATAGCTGTGTCATCAGCAAATTTATAGATGGTATTTGAGCTGTGCCTAGCCACACAGTGGTGGGTGTAGAGAGAGTAGAGCAGTGGGCTAAGCTCACATCCTTGATGTGTGCCAGAGTATTATCAGCAAGGAGAAAATGTTATTCCAGATCTGCACTGACTGTGGTCCAATATCTGTTGTCAGTAAAGTGCGCTCTGTTAGGGCGTAATCTGGAGTTTGTGAACATGGCAGTTACTAAGTCCTACAAAAACTAGACTTCAGTTCTTACCGCAAATATAATTTCAGGAATCTTCAGTTTTTTTTGTAAATTGCAAGTAGCAAATTGAAGTTAAAAACACAGGCTGATCCACAGACTAAGACTGTATGCAAGAGCCAAATATTTAAAAAATCTGATTGCGCTAATTGGCCTGCATCAAACCGGGGAACATGGCTAAATTACTTGCACCATTGGGACTTGAGCGGAAGCTGGCAGGCCATACTTGTGCACTCAGAGACAGCCTGTCAACATTAATTTTGGATGTCTGGGATTTCTGGCCCCAGAAGCTTTTAGACAATGTGTGAATTACTTTGTGACAAGTGTCTGAATATTCAGGGCATCCTGTCACTGTAGATACTGCAAAGGAAGGACTATCAAGCCAAAGTATTGAATGAAATGCCGTTATTGTAACGATTGAAATTGTATTGTATCATGATACCATTAATCTTAAGGGTGTTTTGTATTTAATATTTCAGTAGTATTTGAGTAAACTTGTTAATATATTGTTTAAGCATTCTCATTTCTTTCAATAATTCAATACAAGTTAAATGTATAAACCTGTGAATTGCTTTTGTAATCACGCTACCATGTGTGCGCCTCGCTTGAAGTAAACACGAAGTTAGATGCACATTTTGCACTCTCGTGTCTCCCTTTGAATTAGATTAATGTTTTGAAGTTACAAAGAGTATAAAAATGTGATGTACCCAAAGGGCTTGTGAGCCTCAACTAAGAGTTTCTCCATAAGAATGCCTGCTTGTTGTACTGAATAAAGAGTTCTATTTCTGCAGTTTCAGATCTAGGAGGAGGTGCAGGTGAATTTCACCAAAGTTATTCATACAGTTAGAACCTCTATGGAAAACACGAAGGGTCTTTGTCCCACCACACATAGGCTGACTATGATGTGATGGTAACAAAGTGCAAAGAAACCTAGCGATAAAAGGCCCGGAGTTTTCACAAAATGCCTAAACTCTCATTGAATGGAATAGAAATAATTTCATCTGTCATTTGTTTAATCCCATTTTTGCAAAAATGTCCTGTTTCCTATTAATGTGATCTTAAAATAAAAATCACATTTGAAGAGCAAGTTGTCGTCAAATGACATAGGGAAATTTTTCCAAAACAATAGATCAGCCACTGTCTTAAATGATGAAGCAGGCACAAGGGGCTTAATGGGGCCTCCTACATCTTGTATATAAAAAAAAGGAGAGAAGAAACACTAAGAAACAGCATTTTAGAATGTGGCTTGAAGCAGCTTATTATTTCATATTAAACTTCTTGGACCTTGGTCTTCACCTAATGTACTGAAACCTTTTCTCCATACCCACAGCTCAACAAAAGCCACGACTATCTCTAACAAATGTTTGTCGATGTTAAAAGATAACAATTCACAAACTTTGCCTCACTTGCTGAATGTTTGCAAAATTTTCTACTTGTGTTAAATCACTGAAAGCTGAAAAGCAATACTAAAAAGGTGTCCAAATGGAAAGCAGCATCAGTTCCATTAAAAAAACAACTTTGGTTCAGAGGAAGTGATAGATTGCACTTATAGGGGTGGAAAGGCAAGATTTAATAGAAACAGACTTCAGTTTTTCCAAAAGGACAAATCATCAACAGCATATTACAGTGACTGTTTTCCTTGTAAGTGGTATTTGCATGGTCAGGTGTATGTATCATTTACAGGACTGAAAGGTGCTCCGGTTAAGACAGCGCTGGTGAACCTCTGCGACTTCTGGCTGGTAGCTAATGAAACAAGGATAGCAACTAAATACTTCGTTAATTATGCTTTTTACTGACAATCATTGCAAGTAATAGTCTGTAACTTCCCTTTGGACTTGGAGGCAGTTGGATGTGGCAAAACAGAGGAAAGGCGAGGCAGCATGGTAGGCTCATAGCCGAGAGCACGGAAGAGCATGAAAGATCGGGCGCAGGCTGAATCAAAGCCACAGGGTCCAGGCGCCAAATGTAACTGAGCATGACTTGTGGACTGAGATTTACAGGCCAAATCAAAGCAGCGAAGTCCAGCATATCCAAGCAGCAGACACATTGTTTGGATGGAGAGTTAAGTGCGAAGCCAGATTGAAAAGGTCAGGGCATCAGGCCTGAGGTGAGGTATGGGTCGGTTAAGATAATTGCTCTACTATGTTTACTCAGCTCTGTGATGAATTCTCTTGCGGACTTCAGTTCTGAAACACTTTGCTTGCGGTTACTGTTGCAGGATTTTTTTTTCCATTGTACATTGGGTGTTGGACAATCTTTTTTAAGGGTTATTTTATTCTTTTATTTTCTTATGGACGTGTGGTTTTTATTCTCTGCACATTGGGTGTTATAGTCTTTTTGCATATATATGGGGTTTGTTTTTGGGTTTCTTTGTTTCGTAGCTGCCCGTTAGGAGACAAATCTCAAGGTTGTAAAATGTATACATATTTTGATAATAAAGTGTACTTTGAACTTTTGTCACACCTGGTGCAGCATAATCAGATAAGGCATTTCAGATGGTGGGGACACAAATAAAGGAGTCCTTAAATGGCAATTACATCACCATTTCTAAATACACAGCTTTTCCTCAGCAAGCTGAAGCTTCAATTAAGCAAGATTGAACTTCAAAAAAGAATGGCTCTGGTCCAGATAATCCAATGCTACAACTGAGAAAAAAAACATTTAGTCCTTCACGCTATTTTGAAATTTTGAACTCAATTGATTTGTGCATTCATGAACATTACATCAATTTTTCCACAGAGGAATGGAAAATTTCCTTCCCCCAAAGGACATTAGTGAATCTGATTTGTTAAACAAAACACTCTAGTTTTTCCATCATTACCAGTACAATTATTATTTCAGATTGACTTAATCAACTAAACTTAAAATTCTTTAGCTTCTTCATTGAGACTTATACTTGTATCACCTGATCATCAACCCAGGATTCTGCAGAGTTTGGTCAATTACTTAAAAATATGTAAATAATATGCTGGAGGTCAGTAGGTCAGGCAGCATTTATGGATGGGAATAAACAGTCAATGTTTGGGGCCCAGACCCTCCATCAGGACTTAAGTCACTATGCTAATATATTCTTCAAGTACTTGTTAAACTGACAATTAATTTACTCACCTGCCCATCATGATCAAATGCTAAACAGGCTATTCCATGTGTGTGAACATCCTTCAAAATGGATATTGTCTGTACATTGTAGGTATCCCATACACATATATGCGGCTCCTTTCCCACTTGCCCTGTTGCGACTAAAGTTCGTTCTGGATGAAGTGCTAAACTGTGGATTGAACAGAAAGTTGATCAAGAGAAAAAATTATCCAGCAGTTGTCACATCCACGGGTAGTGATGCAGTTGCTGAACCATTCCAGCAATATTTACTCAAATTAGGCTCCAAAATAGATGTGTTTCAGTAAATTTCCCATCGATGGCAGTAACAAATGTAATACCATACTAATCTCATAGGCACAATCACGTAAAGAGTAATAGTGCCACACTGATGTGCATCTAATAGACTAGCATGCCAAGAAAATAACTACATTGTTGGTAATAACTAGTTTACTGTTTTTCTAATCTTATCTTTTTTTCTTAAAATCATTACTTTTCCTTTTTCTTACAGGGCTGTGTTTAAAGGAAATTTACCACTACTTGGATTTCAATATGGTTAGTTGCACAATTAATCCCAATTAGAGAAATCTTCAGATAATTTTTGAGATAGATGGGAATGTAAATTGAGGAATAATTGCTTAGATTGGTTAAACTTGCTCAAAACAACTTGAAATGTAGAATCACAAGATTGATCATAATGACAAGTCAATCAGATAATAGAAAGTTCTGAAAAAAATTATAAATGACTGGCCAATCACACAAGACTACATCTGTAAAGTGATGTTGTTAGTAACTGATTTCTTCCCCCCCCCCATTCTTTTTTATAGCAATACTCACTCTGAGGATCAAATGTGTGAGCAACTGCAAAATTAATGAAAGCAAACTTTCTATGGAATCAAATCAAATATTCACTACAAATGTCCTCAATTTTATGACTTTCAGCAATTCAGTATTGTTCTCCCCTTTAAAATCTGCGATAAGATAAACTTCAGTCTACAAGAATAAAAATAACAACCAATTTATTTACTTCAGTTTGACTGGTTATACTTCTGGCTCAGACTTAAGACTGCACAGCATGATCTGTATTGATAGTTTACTATCAAATATTGATAGTGCAATATTTCAGATCTGACATTATATCGAGGTTTGTCTCCTGCCTCGTGCATGTCAAGTAACCGACAACATTTTCCCATGAGCACAAGCTCACCTCATCCTTCAGTCAAAGTTCACCTTTCTCTGAAAGTTGCACAGTTACTTCTGTGCTATTGTAGAAGCTTCCTTTGATTGCCACATATCAGAAGGTAATTCATTACAATGAAATACAGCAAAACTGATCCACAGATTGTAGCCATATTAATTTACTGACCAGCCCCCTGACAAATGCTTTTTGAAAACTGATTGCACAGATCAATTTAGTACTCAATAAATTATTCCAAGGACACACAATATGACAATGCACTGCAGAAAAAATACAAACTTGTTATCATTTGATGCCTCACAAAAGGTCATTACATAACAACTGAGATAAAGACAAACAGCAATAGGTCTTAACAGAATGTATGGAACAGTTCCCACTCTACAGCAGACTTCTTGTCCCCATGTACCATATTATACCCAATCAATGTAACAGAAGATAGATGCAGGATGTAGCAGATTTAATTTTAAAAATGTGCTTTGACCTTTATTACAATGTTCTTCACATCAATAAAATTATTTGATTGATTTGCTTGGAAACCAATGTTGTTTACAAGAAATATAGCATTATAAGGCGTTACAAGATAAAACACCATGTCAGGCTCCAAAAAAAAAGAGCTTAGGAATGAAAATCTGAAAGAAAGTTATAGGCCAGCAGAAACTCTCCTAAAGGAAATAACAGGAAAAAATTGCCTCTGTTAATGGCTGGTACCACATGTCTCAGCTAAGAGCTACATGCAACAAGCAGTTTACAGAGAAAGTAGTGAATACTACAAGTGGTCAAAGAAATACGGCCTGAAAAGGGGACTTGAGTGATGACCTATTGACACATTTTTCCCCACTGGAATTCTGGCATGTTATCTATTGTTCTGGACAAGAGTAATGATATTGCTGACAGAGTTCACTTGCTAAAAATTATTCATAGATTTGATGAATTGCTTAACGTCAAGGAACTGGCAGGGCTGCAAAGTAAGATAGGTGCAAATGCAGGGACACACATTGCTACAAAGATCTGAAAAATCACCAAAGCTTCTGGATTTAAAGCTAGAAAATCTCAAGCCTGTTACACTGATGTGGCAAGAAATGCAATGGCATAAAATGCTAGGTTAATGAGAAGAATCAATCAGCATAGCAAAACCAGATTAACACTGACTTAATGGGTCATAAAGCAATACAACATGGATGCAGGGCCCATGGCCCAGTAAGTCCATGCTGACCATGCTGTCCACCTACCTAGTCCCAATTTCCTGCAGTCAGCCCATATCTCTAAGCACAGCCCCTAAATGGACAAAACCAAGTACTTCTTATATGATACTATTGTAATTTAACAGCTTATTCCATACTCTCACCAACTTGTGTGGGGAAAATGTTGCTCTCAAATTCCTTTTAAATCATTCCTTCTCACCCCTAAATCAACGTCTCTTAGCTTTAGTCCCCTATCATGACAAGATTATCACCATCCCCCTTATTGATGCCTCTCAATTTTAAACATTACTAAAATTTTTCTATTCTCCAAAATTTCAAGGAATAAAGACCTAGCCTTGGGACAGCCTCTCACTATAACTCAGGACCTCTAGTTTTGGCAAGACCCTGCACTCTTTCTAATTTTATGTCTTTCTTCTAACACTAAACAGTATTCTAACTACAGCCTCCCCAACAACTCATACAAGTGCCACATAATGTTCTAGCTCCTATACTCTGTGCCGAGTGAAGGCAAACTTCACTCGCGAGTTCAAACTTGAGTTGAGAGTTAAGGGGCAAAAGTTTAGGGGTAACACGAGGGGGAACTTCTTTACTCAGTGAGTGGTAGGAGTAGAAGTGGTAGAGGCAGGTTCGATATTGTCATTAAAAAAAATTGAATAGGTATATGGACAGGAAAGGGACAGAGGGTTATGGGCTGAGTGCAGGTCAGTGGGACTAGGTGAGAGTAAGTGTTCGGCATGGACTGTAATTGTTATATGGTTATACGGATATAAACATACTAAACGCCCTTTTCACCACTGTCAACCTGTGAAATGTTTTCACTAGACTCTACATTTGCACTCCTCTGTTGCTCTGTTCCATTATACTCCCTAGTCCATTCACAGTACAAATCCTACACTGGTTTGACTTTCCAAATGCCTCAACTCACACTTATCAGTATTGAAATCCATTTGCCACACCTGAACTTCCCCAACAGATCATAATCTTCCATAACCTTCTCCACCATCAGCACTTCCTAATTTCATGCCATCCGCAATCCTAATGATCAAAGCCTGTATATTTGCATCTAAATCATTTATATAAATAACAAACAAATGTCTCAACACCACCCCTGTGGCACAAAGCTAATCACTGGCCTCCATTCCATGAAACAACATTCAACCACCACCTTTGGCTTCCTATCTCTGAACCAATTTTGAATCCAACCCAACACTTACTGGATTCCATGGGACCCAACTTTCCAGACCAGCTGATTACGTTGGACCTCAAAAACCTGGGTAAAGTCCAAATAGATAACATCCACATTTCTACCCTCTTTTACCTTTTTCCAAAGTTCAAGTTAAGAGTAAATTATCAGTACATATACAACCTGAGATTTGAGAAGGATAAGGGCAGATCGGAGGTGTCAGTGTTGCAGTTGAACAGAGGAGATTATGGAGCCATGAGGGAGGAGCTGGCCAAAGTTGACTGGACGGATATCCTAGCAGAAAAGACAGTGGTACAGCAATGGCAGGTATTCTTGGGAATAATGCACAAGGTGCAAAATCAGTTCATCCCCCGGAGAAGGAAGGATTCAAAGGGGGGAAAGGGGACACGGTGGTTGACAAAGGAAGTCAGAGATTGCATAGCATTAAAAAAAAAGGAAGTATGACAGAGCTAAGGTGAGTGGGAGGACAGATGATTGGGAAATTTTTAAGGAACAACAGAACTTAACTAAAAAGGCAATACGGGGAGAAAAAATGAGGTACGAATGCAAGCTAGCCAGGAATATAAAGAAAGATAGCAAAAGCTTTTTTAGGTACGTAAAGAGAAAGAAGATAGTTAAGAACAATGTTGGGCCCTTGAAGAATGAATTGGGTGAAATTGTTATTGGAAACAGAGAAATGGCAGAAGAATTTAATAAATACTTTAGATCTGTCTTCACTAGGGAAGACACAAGCAATCTCCCAGATGTACGGATGGGCCAAGGACATAGGGTAACAGAGGAAATGAAATAGATTGACATTAGGAAGGAAACGGTGATGAGTAGACTGATGGGACTGAAGGCTGACAAATCCCCAGGTCCAGATGGTCTGCATCCTAGGGTACTAAAGGAGGTGGGCTCTGGAAATTGCGGATGCATTGGTAATCATTTTCCAATGTTCTTTAGATTCAGGATCAGTTCCTGAGGATTGGAGAATGGCTAATGTTATCCCACTTTTTAAGAAAGGAAGGAGGGAGAAAACAGAGAACTATCGTCCTGTCAGCCTAACATCAGTAGTGGGGAAGATGCTAGAGTCTATTATTAAAGATGAAATAGTGGCATATCTAGATAGCAGTGACAGGATTGGGCCAAGCCAGCATGGATTTACCAAGGGCAAATCATGCTTGACTAATCTGTTTGAGTTTATCGAGGATGTAACCAGTAGTTAGACGGGGGAGATCCAGTGGATGTAGTGTACCTAGATTTTCAGAAGGCATTTGATAAGGTCCCACATAGGAGATGGGTGGGTAAAATCAGAGCTCATGGCATTGGGGGGAAGATATTGACATGGATAGAAAACTGGTTGGCAGATAGAAAGCAAAGGGTAACGGTGAATGGGTGTTCCTCGGAATGGCAGGTGGTGACTAGTGGGGTGCCACAGGGCTCAGTATTGGGACCACAGCTGTTTACGACTTACATCAACAATTTAGATGAAGACATTGAGAATAACATCAGCAAGTTTGCTGATGATACTAAGCTGGGTTGCAGTGTGACATGTGATGAGGATGTTAGGAGAATTCAGGGTTACTTGGATAGGCTGGGTGAGTGGGCAGATACTTGGCAGATGATGTTTAATGTGAATAAGTGTGAGGTTATCCACTTTGGGAGAAAGAACAGGAAGGTAGATTATTATCTGAACAGTGTAGAGTTAGGTAAGGGAGAAATACAAAGAGATCTAGGTGTCCTTGTTCATCAGTCACTGAAGGCGAATGAGCAAGTGCAGCAGGCAGTGAAGAAGGCTAATGGAATGTTGGCCTTTATTACAAAGGGAATTGAGTACCAGAGCAAGGAAATCCTTTTGCATTTGTACAGGGCCCTGGTGAGACCACACCTGGAGTATTGTGTACAGTTTTGGTCTCCAGGGTTAAGGAAGGACATCCTGGCTGTAGAGGAAGTGCAGCGTAGATTCACAAGGTTAATTCCTGGAATGTCCGGACTGTCTTACGCAGAGAGGTTAGAGAGACTGGACTTGTACACGCTGGAATTAAGGAGATTGAGAAGGGATCTGATTGCAACATATAAGATTACTAAGGGATTGGACAAGATAGAGGCAGGAAATATGTTCCAGATGCTGGGAGAGTCCATTACCAGAGGGCATGGTTTGAGAATAAGGGGTAGGTCACTTAGGACAGAGTTAAGGAAAAACTTCTTCTCCCAGAGAGTTGTGGGGGTCTGGAATGCACGGCCTCGGAAGGCAGTGGAGGCCAATTCTCTGGATGCTTTCAAGAAGGAGCTAGATAGGTATCTTATGGATAGGGGAATCAAGGGATATGGGGACAAGGCAGGAACCGGGTAAAGATAGTAGATGATCAGCCATAATCTCAGAATGGCCGAAGGGCTGAATGGTCTACTTCTGCACCTATTGTCTATTTATTTTCTTGTGAGCATACTGAGCAAATCCAAAAAAACATAATAGAATCAATGAAATACCACACCCAACAGGACGAACAACTAACATGCAAATGACAACACCCCAAGTACAAAGGAAACAGAACAATAAATAAGCAATGAATATTAAGAACATGTGATGAAGAGTCCTTGATAGTGTGTCCTTAGGTTGTGGGAACTGTTCAGTGATGGGACAAGTAAGTTATCCCCTCTGATTCAAGAGCTGATGCTTGAGGGGCAATAACTGTTCCTGAACCTGCTGCATTGCACATTCACGTTAACACAAAGGAATTTCCGGTTGCTGACCCTCTCCACCTCTGATCCCCAATGAAAACTGGCTCATGGACTTCCAGTTTCCTCCTCCTGAAGTCAATAATCAGCCCGTTGGTCTTATTGACATTGAATGAGTGGTGGTTGTGGTGGCACCACTCAGCCAGATCTTCAACCTTCCTCCCATATGCTGATCCTCACCATCTTTGATTCAGCTGAAACAGTGGCATCATCAACAAATTTAAATATGCCATTGGAGCTGTGCTTAGCCTCACAGTCATAAGTATAAAGAGCAGAGCAGGAGATCCAATTGCACAAACACAGATTAAGGCCACGGTCTTGAAGCTTATTGATTACTTTTGAGGGGATAATAGTATTGAATGCCAAGCTGTAGTCAATTAAGAGCATCCTAATGTACATATGTTGCTGTCCAGATGTTCCAGAGTTGAGTGAAGAGCCAATGAAATGGCATCAGCCGTTGGCCTGTCGTGGGATGGACCCAAGTCACCTCTCAGGCAGGAGCTGATATGCTTCAGCACCAATCTCTCAAAGCACTTCACAGCGAATGTGAATGCTACTAGGATGATGGTCATTGAAGCAGGTTACCACATTCTTCTTAGGCACCAAAATAATTGAAGCTTGTTTGAGGCAGGTGGGCACCTCAGACGCTGAAGCGAGAGGTTAAAGATATTGGTGAACACTTCAGCAGGTTGATCAGCACAGGTCTCGAGTACTCAGCCAGATACCCCGTCTGGGCTGGATACTTTCCGTGGATTCACTCTCATGTTGGCTTCAGAGACTGAAATCACAGGGTCATGGGGACAGTAGGTGTTCATGAAGTTGCTTCCATGTTTTGATAGTCAAAGCAAGCATAAAATGCATTGCAGTCATCTGGGAGAAAAGACTTATTGTCACCTACATTGCCTGTTTTCACTTTGTAAGAGGTGATAGCATTCACGCCCTGCCACAGCTGTTGAGTATCCTTCAGTGATTCAAGCTTAGTCCGGAACTGCCACTTCACATGTCAAATGGCTTTCTGGAGATTGTACCTGGACCACATGCATCTTACTTGGTCACTAGACCTGAACACCACTGATCTGGTGCCCAGGAGATTATGGATCTCATTGTTAATCAGCAGCTCTGGTCTTCTAAGGAGCACACAATGATTTTGTGGGGAGCCTCTCATCTACGACTGTTTTTACAATGTCTGTGACAATTGTGGTGCATTGGTTCAGATCTTCTGATGAGTTCTTGAACATGGCCCAATTCACTGATACAAAGAAAAACCATAGCCACTCCTTTGCCTCCTGCCAGCACCTCTGTTGTCTTATCTCTGGAGCCTTGCTTATTAGCCTCTGCCTGCATATAGGTAGAAGTGGGGGAAGCCAAGTGATAAAGATTTCCTGAAATGTGGTCTAGGCATAGAATGGTAGACATTCCTAACTGTAGTACAGTGGTCAAGTATATTGGGACCCCGGGTGCTGCAGATGATATGTTGATGGGAACTGGGCAGATTTCTTCAAACAAACTGAAGTCTGATTGAAGTCTCCAACAATAATTTGAAATACATCGGGGTAGGCTGTTCCTTGTTTGCTGATGGCAGCATCCAATACATTGAGTGCCTGCTTAACATCAGCCTTTGGCAGTATGTGAAGTGCATTTTTTTTACACTAATTAGCAACATACTCACCAAACCATAAACTCATTTAAAAATGCTTCGACAGAACAAGTTTCTCATTTATTGAGCATAGCTCTATTTTCAATACTATAGTGCCAAATAATTATACTTCCAAACTCCCAAACTCCTAGACACACTGCACACCTCTCTGAAACTGGATCTTTGATTTGATTTGACTTTTTCATTAACCTTTAGAGGCAATCAAACTTGACCTGGATAAGTGTGGCTTTACAATTCTGACTGTAATTAATGCTTCCTTGCAATACATGTCTATTTGAGGACAACACAAGGTTAATAAGAATATTACATTTGTCACACACATTTTCCAGGGCCTTTTAAGGATTAAATCTCACATCTAAGAAGATTATGCGGTTCACATACGTATGAACAGTAAACATGCAGTTTTAATCCAACTCAAGACTTCTGTTTTGAATTCTAGCATTTATTCAAAATTTCACATCAAAACCCTTCAAAAATACTTTAGAAAACAAAGATCACTTGGAATCCAATAGCAAAGACCCAGACAAGCAGGGCATCTATTTTTTACATTTTTCTAAAATAAATTTATGCGGTTTAAAACCATATATTCTTCATTAATGATACCCACCCAAGATCCAGGATATCAGAGATTGCATTTTGTCTTTGAAAAATGCCATGGAATCTTTAATAGGTTTCTAAGTCAGAAAGGTCAGAGAGTTTATTATGTCACCTGACAGTTAAACCTTCAGCAATGCAGAATGCAGTTGCACTGCAGTAAGATATCATTACCTGATATAAGGATCAAACTTTCGACCGTCTCAGACTCTGCATTTCTACATATCAATTTGAATTAAACAAATTTTTAATCCAGCTACCAAATTTGGCAGTTTCATATATTCACCACTGGAATTTAATAACTTTAGAATAATTCTGTGAAGCTGAAACAACTGTAAATGAAAATAACTATTTAAACCCTCATGACTATCTGGTTCTTTTAAGAAATCAGTAGGCTTAAAATCAGCACCAATCCCAGCTGGTGAACAGAATTTTTAAAGTCAGATTAATGCTACACAGGTTTTGACTTCCATGCAGCAATTTTTAAATGAATCTTTGAGAGCCATCCAAATGTTCACCTACTAACTACTTTTGCAGAACTGAGTCTTCTGTGGCAATTGAAATTTCAAAAAGGAAGGAAAGATGAAGCTTTATCAGCACTGACACAACACAACAATGGGCCATATTGCAGAAAAAAATTATCACTTCACTTTCAAGACTTATTCATCAATATCTGGTGTTCATATACAAAAACAGCATACATATTATAGCCCTTGGAGGTTGATTATACTATATATTTAGATTACAAATCTAAAATACCATTTGGCATGAGGGAATGATATAAACCACCATTGAAGAAATCTTACTAATGAGTCTGCAGAGAGATGGGTTAAGTGAGCAAGGGTCTGGCAGATAGAGTACAATATTGGTACATTCAAGGTCATCTACTTTGGAAGGAAAAATATATTAGATTACATATTACTCAAATGGTGAGAGACTGCAGCATGCTATTGTGCAGAGAGACGGGAGTGTTTGCAGATGAATCAAAAGTTTGGTTTACAGGTGCAACAAGTTATCAAGGAGGAAAAAGGGATGTTTGTCTTTATCACTAGAGGGATTGAACAGGGTCGTTATGCTGCAGCTGAACAGGGTATTGGTGAGACTACACCTTGAGTACTGTGAGAAGCTCTGGTCTGCTTACTTGAGGCAAGATGGGCTGAGTTGGGTAGCACTGCAAAGGACGTTCACTTGGCTGATTCTGGAAATGAAGAGGTTAGCCCATGAAGAGAGAGCAAGTCACCTGGGACTATGCTCAATGGAACTCAGAAGAAAGAGAGTGGAATCTTATAGAAACATACACAGCAATGAAAAGGATAGACAAGATAGAGGCAAGGAAGATGGTTCCACTGGTAAATGAAACTAGAACTAGAGGACATAGCCTCAGGGTTCAGGGGAATAGATTTAGAATGGAGATGAGGAGGAACTACTTTAACCAGTGAAGAACAGTGAATCTATAGAATTTTCCTTAGAGAAGCAGTACAGGCTACCTCATTAAATATATTTAAGGGCAGGTACTGTATGTGGAGCTGAGTCCATTGTCAGATTGGCAGAGCAGACTCAACAAATGAGATGGCCTACCCCTACTCCTATTTCTAAAGTTCTTAGGATACCAGATTCGTAAAATTTAGTGAGTCAAGAAATCACACAAATACAAAAGGAATAAGGATATGAAAGTCTGCATAAAACACAAATATAGACAATGTTCACATCAGAACTACTGTAATTGGGTTTCTATGAAACATGAGATTTAGCATTTAATGCAAGTTAAGCAAGTCACAAACCTTTGTATTAGGAAGTAAACTATTCATGTTTAGAATTCTCAGATCCCAAGGGCTTCATGTTATTTCCCAGGATAGTTCTTCCTTTAACAACTATGTAGATGTATTGCTTGTGAAGGTTACAATAATTAAAACATAATTGTAGCACATATCTTTCTGCCACCCTTAGCTAGACAGGAAGATATTCATACAAGTTAAAGGAGGAGGAAGGCATTTTAATTGGCATGAGAATGATTACACCACCCTTCACAACCAGGGTCCCAGGGTCCCATCGTCATTATAAGTGTTTGTTATCGAACAATAAGATATTTACAGAGAACAAATATAATGCTATCAATACATTTGGACAGGATTTTTGAAATGGATAAACAGAAGGAATTTTGTATGTGTTCTAAATAGTGCAACTAAAGCAATATACACTCAGTGGCCATTATTAGGTACAGGAGTGGAACTTGTTGTGGTCTTCTGCTGTTGTAACCCATTTACTTCAAGGTATGACATGTGCATTCAGAGAGGTTCCTCTGTACATCACTGTTATAATGCATCGTTACTTGAGTTACTGCTGCTTTCCTCCCATCAGCCTCAGAATCAGATTTCATCTCACTGGCATATATCATGAAATGTGTTGAACAGAAAAAAAATGTGCATTACAGTCCATGGCAGAACGGAAAAAGCTGTTCCCAAATTGTTGAGTGGGTGCCTTCAGGCTTCTGTACCCCTTTCCTGATGGTAGCAATGAGAACAAGGCATGACCTGGGTAATGGGATCGTTAATGATGAATGCTGCTTTTTTCAGTCATTAGTCCTTGAAGATATCCTGGGTACTATGGAGGCTAGTACTCTTGATGGAGCTGACTAAGTTTACAACTCTCCGCAGCTTATTTCAATCCTGTGCAGTAGTTGCGTCTCCCCACCCATACCAGATGGTGGTGCAGCCAGTTAGAATGCTCTCCACGATACACCTGTTGAAATTTGCAAGTGTCTTTAGTGACATACCCAATCTCCTCAAACTCCTAATGAAATATAGCTACTGTTTGTAGCTGCATTGATATGGTGGGTCCAGGTTAGGTCCTCAGATATTGACACCGAGGAACTTGAAATTACTTATGCTTTCCACTTCTGATACCTCCATGAGGACTGGTGGATGTTCCCTCATCTTACCCTTCCTGAAGTCTAGAATCTATTCTTTGGTCTTGAACCTTTCTAGTCATTCTCCTCTGACCCCTTTCATTAACAAGGCATTTTTACCCACAGACCGTCAATCATAGGATTCTTTTCTTGATTCTCTCACTATTCTCTGTAACAAATTGTGACTGTTGTGTGTGAAAATCCCAGGACATCAACAGTTACCAAGCATTAATAAGTAGGTGTACCTAATAAAGTGGCCACTGAGTATATATCTTAGGTTTATAGAGGTCTTCAGCTTTAAGGCAAAATTATTAACATATTTAAGCTATGCATAATTATTAGTTAGCTAGTATTTGCATAGCACTACCAATACATTTTAGAAATGATGGATGCTATCTGGATTAATAATCTCTACAATCTTTCAAATGTTCTTGCTCCATGGATTCAACCTATAATAATTCATCACTAACTGATGAAAAAGGCATCCATCACTCTAATATTTTCTACCTCTAGCTCATTTTCAATATATTCAGCTATACTCCTGTGTGACGCAAGAGTGCAAACTCAAATTTTTAAATATTGAGACTATGCTACTGCATATTTTAAAGGACCTTGCGGTTGTTGGCTATGCTGCGTTCATTGGAATATTTATTAAAAAATTGGTTGTAGCTACTGCCATGCCTTTAGGAATTGATGTTTAGAGGTTTAATAAACTTTGTGGCTTTCAGGATACTCAATCTCCATTTACATTATTTTGGAAAACTATTTGAACTTCGATTAATCATTAACAGGATGCCTTGGCATTGTTATAGTTTTGTCCAAGCAAATTGCATCAACTTAGATACATGGAATCTTATATTTTTATATAAGATTTTAACATGATCTCTTATTTCAAGGTCAAATCCAGTGTGCCTTTTTGACTACCTTGTTGATTTGTCTTTCTAATTCAGGGAACATTGCACTGAACTGTTTACACTCCTATATTCTACTGCCCATCTAGATTACCTCAAACTTCTTTATGTGGATTTCCAATTGGAACATTTCCATTTGACCATTCAATGAGCATCTTCTTGCAGCCTACACTTTTCTTCTTCGTTAATAATACTAATTTGGTTAGTATCTGCATAATTGTGGCTCTTGCATTTATATAAAAATCTTAGTACCAGAAAACACCAAGACAACCATGGGACTAAGCAGTGAACCTTAGAGAAATCCTAACTGAAGCCTTCAAGTTTCTAAAATTCATGTCAACATTATTGTTTACTTTCCACAATAGGTATTTCGGATCCAAGTTGCCACTTTCTCTTCAATTATCAAGCACATTTTATCTCAAAGATCAGCTTGCATTATGGAATTAATGGAAGAAATGAAGAACAATCTGTGATAAAATATGGATGATTTAAATGCAAGGCTCTGTAAGGTTTCACTGCTAATGTAATGGTTTATCTGTAGCAGCAATGTTTGGGTTATGACTAGAGATAACAGGGGCTTTGGAATGTGTGCCATCCACTGAGAGGCGCGTTTTTCTTTCTTATGTGCCTGAGAAAAGGTTTTGCGGTCTTTTATTCGGCAGAAGATGGAGAGAGAAGATGCCAGAACAGGAAAGTGGTAGACTGCAGGACAGAGGGGACTTAGAATGGGGTCGGGAGTCGACACCACCGCGGGAAATTGTTGGAGAACAAACAGACAGGAAAACCATGAGCTCCAACATTAGACATTAGACTGTCTCATGAGAATGGGCTCTTTTTCTTTTTTGTTTTCTTTACTAACCCTATAGTCAAATTAAGAATTATAAAGCTCAACCGTTTGATTGTCTATTGTGTACAGTTTGTTATTTTGTGGTACTGATTTGTAACAGGGGAACACATTGCTCAGCATCTACCCAAACAAGATTTCTCAAGTTTGTCCAGGCCGGAGACTTCCCCCTATATTAAGCCACTTGCTGAACCTGAGGGTTACATAGATTTAACTGCTTAGAAGTTAAGAAATAACTGGTTTGAGTGAGTCTCTGAAGGACACCAAGTTGTGTTTTGTCCAAAGTTATGCCATAAATCAAGTCTTAGTTAAGAGCTGCATTGACAAGCAAAGCCATAACTGCTATTCTGCTATTCAGTGTTTGCATTGGTAGGGCTCTTTACAAACCCTCTTCCCATAGTTGTTCTATTGTAGAGCAAAATCCATTTCTAACTTGCACCCTAATATTTCCTGAGCCCAAACTTAATTTGTAACATGAAAATACAAGTTCAATTCCTAACCTAGCATGCTGGAGAAACTTCAGTAAAACTCAAATAATCTGGAATTTAAAACTGCTTGAAATAGTAACCAGAAAAATTACCCACCTCTGTCCCAGATATCCTTCAGGGAACATATTTACTGATTCAAACCCTGCAAACCCTGTTCCAATACTTAATGAATGTCTGGCTACATAATTTGTAGCTGCACGATCTGGCATGCAGAACCAGCAGTTCAACCTTGGTGCAGAAAGGCAAACCAGTTGCTATGTGTTACCTTTGCCTTTGTTACCAGGTGAACTTAAAATGAAATGCCAACTCGGAAGCTGCAACATACAGAGCTAAACTCAAAAGCAGCATGTGCTAGACAGAGCTAAGCTGCCCCAAAATCAAACCATCTGCCATCTTGCCTCATTCACTAATGAATTGTACAAGAAAATCATACAGCAAGAACATAGCTTCAAGAACCACAAGACCACAAGTCATAGGAGTACAATTGGGCCATTCAGCCCATTCTACTCCACCATTCCATCATGACTGATTTATTATTTCTCTTAACCCCATTCTCCTGGTTTGACACCTTGACTAATCAAGAACCTCTCAATCTCCACTTGAGATATATAAATGACTTCGCCTCCACAGCTGTGTCAAAGATTTCCACAGATTCACTTCTCACTGTTAAAGAAATTTATCCTCATCTCTGTTCTAAATGAATGTCCCTCTATTCAAAGGCTGTGATTCCTCTGGTCCTAGACTCTCCCACTCTGGGAAATACAGGCTTCATTGAGATCCTACCCCTCTAATTCTTCTAAGTACCAGTGAGTACAAACCCAGAGCCATCAAATGTTCTTCATATTTTAACCCTTTCATTCCCTGAATCATTTTCTTGAACCTCCTCTGGACCCTCTCCAATGCCAGCAATTTTTTTTCTTAGATAAGGGCCCAAAATTGCTCACAACACTTCATGTGCAGTTGGACCAAAGCCTTAAAGCCTCAGCATCGCATCCTTGCTTTTATATTCAAGTCCTCTTGAAATAAACACTTTCCTTACCAACTCAATTTGCATGCTAACTTTCAGGAATCCTGCACAAAGACTCCCAAGTCCCTCGACACCTCTGATTTTTGGATTTTCTTGCCATTTAGAAAATAGTCTATACCTTTATTTCTTCTACCAAAGTGCATAACCATACACTTCCCTACACTGTATTCCATCTGCCACTTCTTTGCTCATTCTCCCATTCTAAGTTCTTCTGCAGACTCACTACTTCCTAAACACTACCTGCCCTTCCACCCATCTTCATGTTGTTTGCAAACTTGGCCACAAACCCATCACACTATCAACCAAATCAGTGGTTTTCAATCTTTTTCTGCCCACTTGAGACTTTCATTTACCTCTGTGGCCCCACCCTCCATAGTATGTTGGTTGCTAAAGTTTTTTTTGTCAATTGTACTAATTATTCTAATATACAGTCAATATTTATGTTTTAACAGGTTACTGGTATTTTATGTTAAATATGTTACAGGTGTATATGAAAAATAAAACTATTTCAAAGCTCTGAATAGGATGTTTTATTTATAATATGTAAAATACTGTTCCAACCAGCAATGAAAAAGCACGTAATATTGTCACTTTGAGTATTTAGTGAGAGCCTTGTGACTGATGCAAACTAGTGAGTTTTTGAATATCTAATTGTAACTTCATTAAAGATGATCGAAGGTCCTCTTTTTTCACAATGTCAAGACAGTTATGAACTTTTGATAGTTAACTAAAACCACATTCAACTTGATTAGTGGTAAAAATCTACTAAGAACAATTTTGCCTTCTCCCAGTTATTTCAAATGGCACTACATATTCAGAAATTTTGCTTGTTGCGTTTGAATTTTACTTGAGCTGTTATATCACTCTGCAGCTCAATAAGACATTTGTACAATGTGGTGTCAACATCATTCACATTCACCCCAAATGGATCCACCACCCAATCTGGAATTGGCATCTCCAACAAGTCTCTGAACTGAAATTTCATCATTGTGCAGTTGTTTCAAATGATCAAGATATACAATCAGATCATCATCTTGCAATGCTATTTTAAGAGTGCCAGGGAAGGAAACTGCATGAATCCGTGATGTCTAATATTGCTGCTGTAACTACAGCCTCGTGCCATGTTTTATATGTATTTCAGCATGCACAGGTCAGCGGAGGGGAAACAGAACCAGTCTCCTGCTCCATTCTTGCTGCAGACGGCCCCACCCAGTTTGCAGTTTGTGATGTGGGGCGGGGTTCAGCGGAATGCCCTACAGAGTGTGAACAGCGATTTGAGCGTGCTCAAGCAGGAGCAGAGATAATGGTTGACATGCACACACAAAGCCATTTTGCTGCCTTACTTGCATGATCTAGCATATTTTCCAATTTTCCAATATTTTCCAAGGTTCCAATTTGTTATTTATATTTTTTAAATTGAGATACAGCATGGAATAAGCATTTCCTGCCCTTTGAACCGCAATGCCCAGTAATTCCCCCATTTAATCCTCGCCTAACCACAGAACAATTTACAATGACCAATTAAACTACCAACTGGTAAGTCTTTGGACTGTGGGAGGAAACTCTCACGATAACAGGGAGAACGCAAAAACTCCTTACAGACAGTGGTGAGGATTGAAGCTGGGTCACTGGTGCTGTAAAGCATTGTGCTAACCACTATACTACTGTGCCACCCCATATTACATATATTTGTTTCCTTTTTATTTATATATTTTAATAATATTTCATTAAAACAAAAAACTCATCATGGCCAAATCAGAAAATCCTAATCATTAAATGCCCTCATGATCTCTTCAGCTACCATCTGATCCAAGTGGCTTATCTGCCTTCAGATCTTTCAGTTTCCCAAGCACATTCTCCTTGGTAGTAGCAACTCCCTGTACTTCTGCCTACTGACTCTCTAATTTCTGGAATACTGCTACTGTCTTCCACAGTAAAGGCTGATGCAAAATCCTCATTAAGTTTATCCCTCATAACTACCTCTCCAGCATCATTTTCCACTCTTTTACTCATCTGAAAAACATTTTTGTATGCTCTTTTATATTATTGGTTAGATTATGTACTTTCATATTTCATTTTCTCTCTTTTGGCTTTTTTATTGGTTTTTAAAAACTTCTCAATCCAGTAACTTCCTACTAATTTGTTATATTATATGCCTCATTTATTTTCATGCTATCTTGGACTTCCCTTGCCAGCTATGGTGGTATCTTCCTCCCTTTAGAATACTTAATTATTGGGACGTATCAATCTTGCACCTTCCAATTTGATCCCAGAAACTCCAACCATTGCAGTTCTGCCATCATCCCTGCTAGTGTCCGATTCCAATCAACTTTGGTCAGCTCCTTTTTCATAACTCTAATTACATTTACCCCACCGTAATACTGATAAATCTAACTTTAACTTCTCCCTCTCAAACTGAGGGTAAATTCTGTCATATTGCAATCACTGTTGCCAATGGATTCCTTCATCTGAAGCACATCGTATCTGGTTTATTTCACAACACCCAATCCAGAATTGCCTTTCCCCTAGTGGGTTCAACCACAAGTTACTCTTTAAAAAAAAAATTAAAAGACTTCATAGGTATTCTACAAATTCCTTTTTTGGGATCCAACCCCAACCAGATTTTCCCAATCTTGCTGCATCTTGAAATCCTTCATGACTATCGTTATGTTGCCCTTTTCAAAGACAGTGGCAGTTCTTTATTGCCAAAGGCAAAATTGAAGCACTTGTGAGCATCTACGGTGTCTTCCCAACTCTTTTGTGATCACAAAGACCAGCCTTTAGCTAAATTTTATTCATTACACAAAATATCAAGAAACAACTGGAACTAGACATCTTGGTTATAAAGATTTGCACTCTAGGACCAGTGTATGTGGCTACCTAAGTTCTTCAGGGCACCGTCATAGATGCAACTATTTTTAATTGTTATATTAATAACATTCCTTTCATATATTCAGAAGTGGGATGTTGAATGTGTGGCTAAGCACAGCTCCAATGCCATATTCAAGTTTGCTGATTACACCACTGCCAGAGGCTGAATACTGGGGAGACTGAAAATCTGGCTGAGTGGTACCATAACAATTTCTTACTCAATGCCAGCAAGAGCAAGGACCTGATCATTGACTTTAGAAGAAGGAAGCCAGGGATCCATGAGCCAGTCCTCATCAGAGGCACAGAAGTGGAGAGTGTCAGCAACTTTAAATTCTTTGCTGTTGTCATTTTGTCCTGTGTCCTGGACAGCATGTAAGTGCAATTATGAAGAAAGCATGACAGTACCTCTATTTCCTTATGAGTTTGTGAAGATTCAGCATGACATCTAAAACTTTTGTAAATGTGCACTGGATAGTATATTAACTGGCTGCATCACAGACTGGTACGGAAACACAAATGTCCTTGAACAGAAAACCCTACAAAACATAGTTGATATGACCCAGTCCATCATGGGTAAAGCCCTCCCCATATTGAACATCTAGGTGGAGTGTTGTCACAGAAAAGTAGCATCCATCATCAAGAAGAGGGTACAAGGCCCAAGGCACTCACCACCAGGTTCAGGAAAAAGTATTATCCCTCAACCACCAGGGTCTTGAACCAAGGGGAATGAATACACTTACCTCGTCATTTAAATGTTCGCACAATCTATGGAATCATTTTCAAGGACTCTTCATCTCATGCTTTTGATATTTATTACTTGTTTGTTTATTATTATTTCTTTCTTTTTGTATTTACACAATTTGTTGCCTTTTACATTCTGGTTGAACTTCCAAGTTGAATTGGTCTTTAATTGATTCTGTTTATGGTTATTATTCTATTATGGATTTATTGAGTATTCCCACAAGAAAACAAATCTCAGGGTTGTACGTGGTGACATATGTACTTCAATTACAAATTTACTTTGAACTTAACAGTTATAGAACAATGGTCAATTAACTTGGCAAATCTTCAGAAAATGAAACAATGCTTGCATGCAGCAAGGCCTAGCCAACATACAGGTATGGACTAATTTGTATTAAGTAGCATGCATCATATAGGTGCCAGGCAATGATCACCTGTAAGGAAAAGCCTAACCACTTAGCCTCAACATTTAATTACAATCAACTGGTTACCACACCAAGATTCTGTGCCATGGCTGATCACACACATAAATACTTGGCTATAAGAACATGGAGGCTCTGCATCAAGTGGTTAATCTCCCAATTCTCCAAATTATTGTTGTCAAAAACCAAGTGTGACAAAAAGTACTCCACACTTCATTAAGAGAAGCCAACTCCAGTACTCAAGAAACTCTCTCCTAAACAAAGCAACTCACTTGATATTGACTCCTTTCACCTGTGGCACATCAGAAATGCAACATATACCATTTACAAAATACTTTGAAGTTGCTCGTTAAGTGCACAGTATCTCAAAAACCTAGAGCACCAGGTGCATGAGAATCCCCTCCAAGTCACACATCATCTTGAGAATTGCAAATGCAGGCAGATGGGACTGGATGGGTGTAAAGGCAGAGACTAAAAACTGCAGCAACAGTGGCAAGGGAGGTAGAGAAGCACCTATAGGACTGCTTTGAGTCTGTGGACTGGACAATATTCAGGGATTCATCTTCAAAACTGAATTAATATGCCATAGTTGTCACTGATTTCATCAAAACTTGTGCGGATGAGTGTGTATCTTCAAGAACATACTGGACATACCCAAATCAAAAGACACAGATGAAACAGGAGATTTGTAGTCTTCAGATTTGTACTGGAGTGGTGCCGCAGCAACAACCTGGCACTCAACGTCAGTAAGACAACAGAGCTGATTGTGGACTTCAGGAAGGGTAAGACAAAGGAACACACACCAATCCTCATAGAGTGATCAGAAGTGGAGAGGGTGAGCAGTTTCAAGTTCCTGTGTGTCAAGATCTCAATCTGGCACAACATATTGATGCAGTTATAAAGATAGCAAGACAGCAGCTATACTTCATTAGGAGTTTGAAGAGATTTGGTATGTCAACAAGGCATTCAAGACTTGTGATCCAGAACTATACAAAAAGTCCAGGTACGACCTACAGAAGGCTATTTTAAGAGTGAAAAATCAATTTCAGTTGAAGTTAGAGACAGAACTGGATGCACATCAGCTCTGGCAGGGTTGCAGGCCGTTACTTCCTACAAAGTGAAACCTAACATCGTGAATGGGAGTGATGCTTCACTCCCAGCTGAGTTCAATGCTTTTTATGCATGTTTTGAAAGGGAGAATAAAACTACACCCATGTGAATCCCTGCAGCATCTGATGATCCGGAGATCTCTATCTCAGAGATTGATGTCAGAACATCTTTCAAGAGCGTGAACCCTCGTAAGGCGTCAGGTCCTAATGATGTACCTGGTAGGGCACTGAAAAACTGTGTCAACCAATTAGTGGGAGTGTTCAAGGTCATTCTATCTCTCACTGCTGCAGTTGGTGGTTCCAACCTACTTCAAAAGGGCAATAATCATACCAATGCCCAAGAAGAGTAGGGTGAGATGCCTCAATTACCATCACCCAGTTTCACTCACATCCATTATGAAGTGCTTTGAGAGGTTTGTCATGGCTAGAATCAACTCCTGCCCAAGGACCAGGACCCATGCAATTTGATTATCATCTCAATTGGTCTAAGAAGATGCAATCTCACTGAATCTCCACTCAGACTTGGATCACCTGGACAATAACAACACTTACATCAGGCTGCTGTTTATTGATTACATCTCAGGTTCAACACAATCATATCCTCAGTTCTAATCAATAAGCTCCAAAACTTGGGCTCCATACCTTCCTCAGCAACCAGATCCTAGTCTTCCTCACCAGGAGATTACAGTCAGTGCAGATCAGATCAAAAATAACATTTCCTCCTTGCAGACAATCAACACTGGTGCATATCAAGGTTGTGAACTTAACTCACTACTCTACTCTCCCTGCAGCCACGACTATGTGGCTAGACATAGCTCCAGAACCCTCTATATTGATGACAGAATTTCAGATGGTGATGAAGAGTTGTACAGGAGCAAGAAAGATAATCTGCCTGAGTGGTGTTGCAACAACAACCTTGAACTCAAGGTCAGTAAGACCAAGGAATTGATTTTGGACTTCAGGAAGGGGAAGTAAGGGAGCACACAACAGTCCTCATTGAGGGATCAGCAGTGGTATGGGTGAGCAGTTTCAAGATCTTAGGTATTAACATCCTGGACTCAACATATTGATGCAATTATAAAGAAGGCATGGCAGTGGCTATATTTTATTAGCACATTGAGGATACTTGGTATATCACCAGAGACACTAAAATTTCTACTCATTACTATGGAGAACATTCAAACTGTCTGGAATGGAGGGGCAACTGCATAGGATTGGAAAGAGCTGTAGAAAGTGGTGTTGGATCTGTCTGTTTAATTCTTAGAGAAGAATTAGACTATTTAATTGTTATTTACTTTGCAGTTTAACAATTATCTACTTATATTTTAGGCAATTTTTATATGTATTCTCAAGTTTAATATGCCTCAAGTGGTCATACAAAATATAATTCTGGACAACTCTGGAAGCTTCTTTATCCTGCAGTATTGAATAAGTGTTATTTCATTAGTTAATTCTCATCTATGATTTGAATGGAATTTTCCTCATCTCTATTGTTACAAAACAGCCAAACACAAAGTAGTGTCAGCTTAATCTTTTTAAATCTTTAAATCTTAACTTTCTCTTCACTAACACATCTCTAGCACTGTCAGCTTTCCCCTAAAATGAGTATGAAGCAACAAGTTTTAGGCTTATTTCCTGACTTCTAAAAGAACCTTGAATCAAAACATTCTTTGGATTCCCCACAATAGAAACATTTTCTGTGCCTACCTTATCAAATCCTTATCATAATTAACCAGTATTATTAAGGTGGCAAATGGTTTGACAGGCATTTACAAAGGGGTGGGGCAATAGATGTAGAACTTACAAAAAAAATTTCAAAATTAATGGCAGAACCAAGTTCAAAAAGGTAGGCTAGGTATCAGGGTCATTTGGTGATTTTATCCTCTTCAAGCTTCAATTACATAATTCAGTGTGGCATTTATATCCTTCAGATAAAATTACACCCTTGTAATTTACCTGGCTTTAACCTGCCCGTACATATCCATGCCATCTGTTTCTTATGCCCAAAATTAATTTAATAAATTAAGCCAGGATGTACTAATACTGATTAGATAGTTTGCCTGGAAATTCATACTTTTATACAATTATAATAAGAAATAGAATTTCAATGATATTCAAAACATTACAAACATTATTCATCATCTATCCAAAATTTTTTTCCCAGAAACGATGTGAATGGATGAACCCGTCACACTAAGTGGCAGTCCATCTGTTGTTTATGATTCAACCTTTATAATTGGGATTCCGAACCAACCTTTCACACAAAGATATCCATGCACCACAGAATATTTTTAAAAATCCGATAAATTATACATGTCGTAAATTTTCTGTCTAACCAGGCTACAGCTTCAAGAGGAAATGCAGTACACTCATTTATTAAACAAAGGTTTGGGTTCCGCGGTTCGGGTTCTGAAACGCTCCAGTAATACAAACCACCCGCATGTATAAAACAGCATCACCTGACGTTCAACTAACAGCTCGCGTTAAAGCAAAGGTTTTCTGTACTATTGGTTTCGTTCTAGTGAAGGTTTTCTTTAACTTAATGATTTCAATTCCACGTTTAAAATAAACTATCTCTGGCCATGCACATAAGAATGTTATAAAATACACACACGCCAGAGCTTAAATTTAGGTTCTAATCACTTGAAACACCTAGCAATAATAAGTTTGAATGTTTTATAGGCCTTACGATAATCTTAATTTGTAATTTGGACCAAACTATTCAATCGATTGCTTTGTTTTCATTTTGTTTCAATAATCGCAAAACTGTCCCCTTTCAATTTGTAGAACTTAATTAGTTGTATTTATGCCGAATAGGGGGAAATCCAATTAAAATATTTCAGCTAACATTACATTACACCGTACCTTTATAAACGACTTCTTTCCGATCACTTTTATAAGATTAAGAAGGAAGCGGAGTATTAAACATTCTTTTTTGGTTTCAAATTAGAGTCAACTTGAATTTTGAGTGTGTATGAAGCTTTTTTTTGCCGAAAGTAACTTGCCAGATTTACAGACTCAAGGGCGCATTTTACCTATCAATGCATTACAAACAGATAACGGGAACCGGGAGCAACCAGCGCGCATAATCAACATAAACGACATCTACTTAATAAGAGATTGACCTCGGTGTTTAACTATTATTTTAAAATAAAAAGTAAAATACCTGATTACATCATCGTTATGACCCAGAAAGAATTTTTGTTTATGCTCCCGTGTGTTATAAACCACCCCAACACCTGCAACGAAATAAACGATTTCCTTGGAAGCAGTATAGTAGAGGTTGTTTCGGCACTGGTGTCCCCGGTAGCCATAGACCCACTCCAGCCGTAGATGACAAATGGGTGCCGCTCCATCAGCCATATCGGGCACCTCCCACTCCCAAAGCAAAGCGCTGTCCTCAACTCGGCACCCGATGATCTCCTCTTCCCAACCTTGGCCGTCCTCCCTCCCTCCCTCGCTCGCTCGCAGTCTGCACCGGGGTATTCAACAGCTGTCATGCATTCCTTTCCCACTCCCACAAACACCGAGAGCCTCCTGCCAACACAACTACAAACCCCCGCCGTCCACAGGTGAGCGAACCGCTCTGGCACCTCCAGCCTCCGCGCGTGCGCGGCCACGGCGGAGGCTCGGCGCCCGTCAGATGGACGTCGCTCCTGACCAATGGGGACTTGAAGCGTCGTGTCAATCATCCTTGACGTCATGCATTCGGCTGCGTGAATCCCTCAGAACTCGCTTTTGCCATTCGTAAAGTAAGGCGGGAGGTTGTAGGAAATAGGGTTTGACTATTAGCGCAGCATTTAACTTATGGAATGGCAATCATTATGGATCTTAAAATCTGAAACTAAATAAGCAAATTCTGAAAAGAGAAAGTTGGACTATAATATTTGGGAGAAAAGGTCGACTTTTCATATTTATACCCTAGTTCGGGCTAAGGGAATGTCGACTATCTTTTTATTTCCATAGATGCTGCCCGACTTGCTGAGTTCCTACAGAACTTTGTGTGTGTTGCACTGGATTTCCAGCACCTGCAGAGTTTCTCGTTTTCAGGGTTATAAATGTTAATTCCGTTTCCTCTGTAGTCGATACCCGATTTCTTTAATGTTTTCACCGTTCCCATTTCAGATTTCTAGTCTGACTTTGCTATTTTTGCCTTTTGTTATTATTAAGTGTTGAAGACTCTGTTTAACATTTTAAAAGCTTATTTGAACCCAGAAGTAATATTTCTACACCCAGTCTTGAAAAAGGGTCTCGGCCCGAAACGACGACTGCTTATTCATTTCCAAAGATGTCATCTCACCTGCCGAGTTGCTTCAGAGGTGTGTGTGAGTGTCTTTGGACTTGCCGCATATGCAAAACTTATAACATCCATGATTTATTGTCTTTGGCTGCTAAAACAGCATATTAATCCTAAATTACCACAAAATACGGTATATTGGAAAAGAACACCGTCTTGCTGAAAAATTGTTCCTCTGGTCGTTATATAACCATGGATATTTATAAAACGTGTCTTGACATTGATGCTTGAAAGTAATATTACTTGAACAATTGTGCTAATTATCGATAATATTACATTTTTGTGTATATTTTAAAATACACCGTGCTAATGTGTACAGCTTAGGTCAATGAATGATCGTTGTTTCTTGACAGGATGATTGGCAGCAAACAAAGCGGTTGAAGGTCGTAGGCATGACCATGTTTCTCATGTTGCCAACGACTGAGATATAATTATGAAACAGAAGGGGGTAAGTTATGGCGTGATTTAAAACGATGACCGTATTTTCTCACGAATGTCGCTGATGGGTAACTGCACTCACTCTTCGGTTGTTTGTCAGGCGCTTGCGGAGACACCATGGCCGCTGTGAAGGCCCAGGGATGCGTTGCTGGGAGTGACGGCAGGAACGCCGCGGCCGCCATTCGGTCCCGCTGCCTGAGGTGGTGATTCCGATGGGTTTGGATATGGATCCCATGTTCTTGGCCTGGAGTTATTTCAGGAGGCGGAAGTTCCAGTTATGCGCCGATATCTGCACGCAGCTCCTGGAGGAAAACGCGTATGACCAGGTAGAGAGAGACCCCCGTTTGTTGTGATTCAGGATTGCTTTATAATTCACAGCAAATGATATTTTCTGTTTCTGTAATCGATATTTCGAAAATTGCGCGCAAGCACAGCTGATCGATTAACCTTCAGGGATTTCAAGTGTTTCCTGCGTGGTAATTATTCTGGTAAACTAATTGAAATACAACGATATGTCGTTTTGTACAAGAATCTCGGAACTTCATTCAGACGTCTCCTTTAAAAAGGACGATCAGATTATAAATTTCTATCATTCGCCTTCTAAGTAGTGTACACACTGACCTTTGTTAAGTAATACAGTATCAGTTGTCACTCATGTAGCGGTCATGTTAATACACGGTGCTGGTGCTCCTTTGCGAAGTAACGATTATAGCAATAACATCCTCAAATTAAAAATGAACTAATTTAAACTGTTTGGGTTAGTTACTAATTTAAACATTTTACTTGGTGCAAGTAATTGTTTTGTAAAAGGTCAGTTACTCAAATTTTACAACTTATGGAAATCAATGATTTCTCCAATTTATTCCTTTGTATGTCTAATTCTCACTTGTACTATGTTGTATTTCATAAGTTATTAAAATGTTTTTCTTAATAAATCACTTAATGTAAGTATACAGTCATTACATGGCAATTGGTTAGGATAATGAATGGAATGACGAATTTTATTCCTCTGCTGAATTGAAAATCATGGAATTGAAGGTTAAATATTGTCAATTCAATGCTTAATTTCTGAATAAAGAGGCAATCTTGAAAAGATGAAAATATCTTTTTATTTATTTATTCATAGGCTGTTGGTATTTGTTTAAAATGTCAAAACAAAACAGAAAATACTTGTTTCTAATTGCCCTGAACTGGGTGATTTGCCATGCCTTTTTACAGGCAGTTAACTATATTGACTATGAACTTTGAAAGTTTAGTTTTTAGGTTAATGCTGTGTTATTTTCAGTTTATAGATGGGGCAATGTTTTAAAAGTCAGACTAAATCTATAATAAATTGGTTTGTTAAAGTTGATATATTTGGGTAATTTCATATAACGTGGTTCAAGGACAGGAACTGGTATCTAATCAAAGCATTTTTTTTTACTAAAAATAAACTTCAGATCCGGAAGATTGAACAAAAAGGAGAGAAATTCTACAACACTCACTAGAAATGAACAATGTTATTATGATATAAGGTCATTGACTTGAAGCATTGAAATATCACTCTGGTTGGAGGAACAAACCTTGTATTCCATCTGGGTATCCTCCAACCAGATGGCATGAACATCGATTTCTAGAACTTGTGGTAAAGCCCCACCCCTTCACCATTCCCCATTCCCTTTTCTCTCTCTCACTTTATCTCCTTGCCCACTCATCGCCTCCCTCTGGTGCTCCTCCCCCCTTTTCTTCCATGGCCTTCTATTCTCTCCTGTCGGACACTCCCTTCTCCAGCCCTGTATCTCTTTCACCAATCAAGTTCCCATCTCTTTACTTTATCCCTCCTCCCAATTTCACCTATCACCTTATGTTTCTCTTCCCCCACCCCACCTTTCAAATCTACTAATTTTCTTTTTCTCCATTCCTGCTCTCGGCCCAAAACTTTGACTGTACTTTTTTCCCATAGATGGTGCCTCCTGAGTTCCTCCAGCATTTTGTGTGTGTTGGTGGATTTGTGGTGTTCCTGGCATTTTCTCTGTAGAATTGGTGGGAAACGTTCTTCTAGAGCACCGTGATGTTTTAGATACCTTGATAAAGTTGGCATAAGAATTCTAGAAAATCATTTGGTATATTATGTTCAGGAGAAGTCCCTGGTAATATCTCATAAGGAAATGGAATATTGGGCTATTTTTCTGTATTGAGATGGGGTTAATTCATAATCTCATAGTCAGTGATCCTTTGGAATTGGAATGATGGAGAAGTAATTGGTGTAATAGAATGGTAAAGTGAGCTTTAGAGTAACACACTGAAGTTGGAAATTGGAGTTCTAAACTAATTTCAGATTTCAGAGGTATGAGGAATAATTTAGCTAAAGGAGATTAGAGAAATTAGATTTTAAACATTCACCATTATAGATCATTGAAATTTTTCAACAAGGTGTTTTTTTTAGGGAAAAGAAAATTTATGGCATCTTTTGTAGCAGGATACCCAAAGGGGGTTCAAGGAAAAATAATAATATGTGGTGACATGTATGTACTCTGATAATAAATTTTACTTTGACTTTTGACTGATTTTTGAATTGTTAAGGAACAAATTTAGCAGCAATTTGTACAGAAAAGTATCAGGCCACACTAAGGAAGCTGAAAGCTAGGTCGGAACGTTGGGTTGTGGTGTCATAGAGGAGGGAAGAGAAATTAAGAAATTTAATAAATTCTCGAGCTTGGCAGCAGAAGGCATAGCCACTTATGTTGAAGTGTTGCTTGAAGATAAGAAATGGAACAAAGTAAACAGGGTACGTTCAGGGAGCAGTTTCTCAGAAAGACGGCATCCTCAATGTTCAGCACCTAGGGCATGCCCTTTTCTTACTGTTACCATTAGGTAGCAGGTACGGAAGCCTGAAGGCACACACTCAGTGATTCAGGAACAGCTTCTTCCCCTCTGCCATCCAATTCCTAAATGGACATTGAAGCTTTTGACACTAGCTCACTTTTTTATATACAGTAGTTCTGTTTTTGCACATTTTTATTCTATTCAATACACGTATTTGATTTACTTGTTTATTTATTATGTTTTATTTTATTTATTATTTTTTTCTCTCTGCTAGATTATGTATTGGATTGAACTGCTGCTGCTAAGTTAACAAATTTCATGTCACGTGCCAGTGATAATAAAGCTGATTCTGAGTCTGAGATGCAAAGTGTTCCCCTACGCAAACCTCTGTCGCTTGCTCTGTCTCATTCCCTAATAGTAGATCAAGTATCGCAGTTTCATGTTGGAACTTCTATATACTGATTAAGGAAACTTTCCTGAACACATTTGACAAATTCTGTACTATCTAGTCCTTTTACAGTTTGAGAGTCCCAGTCAATATGTGGAAACTTAAAATCATCTACCATAACAACCTTGTGCTTCTTGCAACTGTCTATGATCTCTCTGCAAATTTGTTCCTCTAAATCCCTCGGACTGTTGGGTGGTCTGTAGTACAGCCCCATGAACATGGTCATACCTACCTTATTTCTCAGTTCCACCCAAAACGCCTCACTAGATGAGCTCTCCAGTCTGTCCTGACTGAGCACTGCTGTGATATTTTCCCTGACCCTTCCTCCTTTAGTCCCTCCCACTCTGTTGCAACTGAACCCCGGAATATTAAGGCAACACACACAAAATGCTGGTGGAACGCAACAGGTCAGGCAGCATCTATAGGGAGAAGCGCTTTTGATGTTTCATACCAAGACCCTTCGTCAGGACTACAATGACTCAGGACTTCTCCCTATAGATGCTGCCTGACCTGCTGTGTTCCACCAGCATTTTGTGTGTGTTGCTTGAATTTCCAGTATCTGCAGATTTCCTCGTTTTTGCCCGGAATATTGAGATGCAGGTCGCCCCCCCCCCCCCTTGCAACCAAAGTCTTATTAATGGCTACAATCTCATAATTCAGGTGTTAATCTATGCCTGAGCTCACCTGCCTTTTCTATGATACTTTTTGCATTGAAATATATGCAGCTCAGGACATTAGTTACACCTTGATCAACCTTTTGGTTCCTGACTGAGGCTTTAACAACATCTATCCACAGCCTCTCAACTAACTCTGGCTCCCATTCCCCTTGCAACTGTAGTTTTAACAAGACTCGCCTTCACTGGAGGAGGACCCAATGATCCAAAAATCTTATGCCCTACCTCTTACACCAATTCCTTAGCCACGTGTTAAATTGTATAATCTTCCTATTTCTGGCTCACTAGCAAGTGGCACAATTGGCAATTCTGAGATCACAACTCTGGAGGTCCTGCCCTTTAACTTAGCACCTAACTCCCTGAATTCCCTTTGCAGAACCTTGTCACTCATCCTACCCATGTCATTGGTACCTACGTGGACCATGACTCTGTTCACCCTCTCACTAATGAATACTGAGGACTCAATCTGAAATGACCCTGGCGCCTGGGAAACAACATGCCATCTGGGAATCTTGTTCTTGTCTATAGACCCTCCTTTCTGTTCCCCGAACTAACGAATCCTCCATCACCACAGCTCGCCTCTTCTTCCTCCACTTCCCTTCTGAATCGTAGTGTCAAACTCAGGTGCCAGAGACCTGACTGCTGTGATTTTCCTCTGCTGGGTCATCCTGCCATCTCCCACAACAGCGCCCCCCCCCCACCCAACAGTATCCAAAGTGATGTACCTATTGTTGAGGGGGATGGCCACAGGAGTACTCTGCACTGGCTGTTCAACCCCTTTCCCCTTGCTGACCGTCACCCAGTTTCCTGTGTCCTGCACCTTGGGTGTAGCTATCTCTCTATCGAGTGGCAAACCAGAACATCTGCAGATGTTGGAACTCCAAGCAATACACACAAACAAAATGCTGGAGAACCTCAGCAGGCCAGGCAGAATCTATGGAAAAATGTTCAGTCAACATTTCAGGGTGAGTGGTGCTAGAAAGTTTTTGAACCCTGTAGAATTTTCACTATTTTTCCATAAAAATGACCTAAAATGTGATCAGATCTTCATGTAAGTTCTAAAACTAGATGAAGAGAATCCAATTAAATAAATAACAAAAACATAATACTTGTTCATTTTTTCATTGAGAAATATTATCCAATATCACATGTAGTTTTTGGAAAAAGTATGTGGACTTTTGCTTTCAGTAACTGATATGACCCCCCCCCCCCCAACCATACAGCAATAAATTTAACTAAATGTCCAAATATTTCCGGTAACTGTTGATCAGTCTTGCACGTCGGCTTGGAAGAATTTTAGGCCATTTCTCCTTACAAAACTGCTTCAACTCTGGGATGTCAGTGGGCTCCCTTGCATGAACTGCTTGCTTCAGGTCCTTCCACAACATTTCTATAGGATTATTGTCAGGACATTGACTTAGCCATTCCAAAACACGAATTTTCTTGTTTTTAATCCACTCTATTGATTTACTCTTGTCTTTTGGATCATTGTCTTGTTGCATTATCCAACTTCTATTAAGTTTCAGCTGACAGACTACTACCCTGACATTCTCCTGTAAAATGTCTTGATACAATTTTGAATTCATTGTTCCCTCGACAATTACAAGCTGTCCATGCCCTGAGGCAGCAAAGCAGCCCCAAACCATGATGCTGCTTCCATCATGCTTCACAGTTGGGACGGACTAACAGTTTTGGTGTTAGTGTGCAGTGCCCTTTTTCCTCCAAACATAACAATGTACATTTGTCTCATCTGTCCATAGAACATTGTCCCAGAAGTGTTGTAGAACATCCAGGTGGTCTTTTACAAACTTGAGACATGTCGCAGTGTCAACAGGGACACTGGAGGTTTCCCTGCCTTCCCATTTCACACAAGAGGAGCATTCCACTAACCTGCCTGGCCCCTCTATTGTTCCAACTGAGCAAATATAAAGAAAGAAGAACAATAAATTGTGGGGAGGGGAGGGGAGGGGGTTGAACCTTATACGTACAGTTTTTTTGCATTCTCCTACTGAAGCCTCACCTTGATGAAGCCTCAAAATCTGCACTCTAACTGACTACTCCAACAATGGCCGCTCCACTTGCCCCTGTCTTTCTTTAATCTGTTCTTGCCAATCAATCCCAAACATTAATTGGCTGCTGCTCAAAGCTCCATTGGTTAATGCTGTGAATTGCTGCCTTTTCTACTCAATTGTCTTCTCAGGTTTTAGGTCTCTCTGATTGAGCTCTGCTTGAAGCTCACCCTTATGTGTTCACCCTGCTGAAGGAAACTCACACATTGGCCTCAAAAACTAAAATGATATGGTCATCGGGGGATGTGGGAGTTCATGAAGGTGCCTCCATGTTCTGATGGTCAAAGCAAACATTAAAGGGATTGAGCTCATCTGGGAACAAAGCCTTGTCGTCACCTGTGTTGCTTGAATTCACTTTGTATGAGGTGATAGCATTCAAGCCCTGCATCATTCAGTGCTCAAATTGCCACTTGATATGTGAGATGGCTTTCTGGAGATTGAACCTGGACCACTTGAATCTTACTTGGTCACCAGACTGGAACACCATTGTTCTAGTAGTAGTGAATAGTAGTGAGGTTGGGGATGGCATTAAACAGGAAATTAGAAATGCATGCAATAAAAGAACAGTAGTTGTAATGGGTGACTTCAATCTACATATAGATTGGGTGAACCAAATTGGTAAGGGTGCTGAGGAAGAGGATTTCTTGGAATGTATGCGGGATGGTTTTCTGAACCAACATGTCGAGGAACGAACTAGAGAGCAGGCCATTCTAGATTGGGTATTGAGCAATGAGGAAGGGTTAGTTAGCAATCTTGACGTGCGAGGCCCCTTGGGAAAGAGTGACCATAATATGGAGATGAGATGGAGAGTGACATAGTTAATTCAGAAACAAAGGTTCTGAACTTAAAGAAGGATAACTTTGAAGGTGTGAGACGTGAATTAGCTAAGATAGACTGGCAAATGATACTTAAAGGATTGACGGTGGATATGCAATGGCAAGCATTTAAAGATCGCATGGATGAACTACAACAATTGTTCATCCCAGTTTGGCAAAAGAATAAACCAGGGAAGGTAGTGCACCCGTGGCTGACAAGGGAAATTAGGGATAGTATCAAGTTCAAAGAAGAAACATATAAATTAGCAAAAAAAAAGCGGCACACCTGAGGACTGGGAGAAATTCAGAGACCAGCAGAGGAGGACAAAGGGCTTAATTAGGAAAGGGAAAAAAGATTGAGAGAAAGCTGGCAGGGAACATAAAAACTGTCTGTAAAAGCTTTTATAGATAAGTGAAAAGAAAAAAAGATTGGTCAAGACAAATGTAGGTCCTTTACAGTCAGAAACAGCTGAATTGATCATTGGGAACAAAGACATGGCAGACCAATTGAATAACTACTTTGGTTCTGTCTTCACTAAGGAGGACATAAATAATCTTCCGGAAATAGTAAGGGACTGAGGGTCTAGTGAGATGGAGGAACTGAGGGAAATACATGTTAGTAGGGAAGTGGTGTTAGGTAAATTGAAGGGATTAAAGGCAGATAAATCCCCAGGGCCAGATTGTCTGCATCCCAGAGTGCTTAAGGAAGTAGCCCAAGAAATAGTGGATGCATTAGTGATAATTTTTTCAAAACTCCTTAGATTCTGGATTAGTTCCTGAGGATTGGAGGGTGGCTAATGTAACCCCACTTTTTTTAAAAAAAAGGAGGGAGAGAGAAACCGGGGAATTATAGACCAATTAGTCTGACATCGGTGGTGGGGAAAATGCTAGAGTCGGTTGTCAAAGATGTGATAACAGCACATTTGGAAAGAGGTGAACTCATTGGACAAAGTCAGCATGAATTTGTGAAAGGAAAATCATGTCTGACGAATCTTATAGAATTTTTTGAAGATGTAACTAGTAGAGTGGATAGGGGAGAGCCAGTGGATGTGGTATATTTAGATTTTCAAAAGGCTTTTGACAAGGTCCCACACCGGAGATTAGTGTGCAAACTTAAAACACACAGTATTGGGGGTATGGTATTGATGTGGATAGAGAATTGGTTGGCAGACAGGAAGCAAAGAGTGGGAGTAAATGGGACCTTTTCAGAATGGCAGGCAGTGACTAGTGGGGTACCGCAAGGCTCAGTGCTGGGACCCCAGTTGTTTACAATATATATTAATGATTTAGACGAGGGAATTAAATGCAGCATCTCCAAGTTTGCAGATGACACGAAGCTGGGCGGCGGTGTTAGCTGTGAGGAGGATGCAGGGTGACTTGGATAGGTTAGGTGAGTGGGCAAATTCATGGCAGATGCAACTTAATGTGGATAAATGTGAGGTTATCCACTTTGGTTGCAAGAACAGGAGAACAGATTATTATCTGAACGGTGGCCGATTAGGAAAAAGGAAGATGCAATGAGACCTGGGTGTCATTGTACGCCAGTCATTGAAGGTGGGCATGCAGGTACAGCAGACGGTGAAAAAGGCAAATGGTATGTTGGCATTGATAGCAAAAGGATTTGAGCACAGGAGCAGGGAGGTTCTACTGCAGTTGTACAAGGCCTTGGTGAGACCGCACCTAGAATATTGTGTGCAGTTTTGGTCTCCTAATCTGAGGAAAGACATTCTTGCCATAGAGGGAGTACAGAGAAGGTTCCCCAGATTGATTCCTGGGATGGCAGGACTTTCATATGAAGAAAGATTGGATCGACTAGGCTTATACTCACTGGAATTTAGAAGATTGAGAGGGGATCTTATTGAAATGTATAAAATTCTAAAGGGATTGGACAGGCTAGATGCAGGAAGATTGTTTCCGATGTTGGGGAAGTCCAGAATGAGGGGTCACAATTTAAGGATAAAGGGGAAGCCTTTTAGGACCGAGATGAGGAAAAACTTCTTCTCACAGAGAGTGGTGAATCTGTGGAATTCTCTGCCACAGGAAACAGTTGAGGTTTGTTCATTGGCTATATTTAAGAGGAAGTTAGATATAGCCCTTGTGGCTAAAGGGATCGGGGGTATGGAGAGAAAGCAAATACAGGGTTCTGAGTTGGATGATCAGCCATGATCATACTGAATGGTGGTGCAGGCTCAAAGGGCCGAATGGCCTACTCCTGCACCTATTTTCTATGTTTCTGGCCACCAGCAGATTATGGATCTCATTGTTCTTTAGGAGTCCTGGTCCTCTAAGGAACACACTGAATGATTTTGTGGAGAGACTATCATCCGAACATCCTTTAGTGATTGAAGTTTGGTTTGGAATTGCCACTTTGCATGTAAAAATGGCTTTCCAGAAGTCGTACCTGGACCTCTTAAATTTTATTTGGTCGCCAGATCTGAATGCCACTGATCTGGTCCTCAGCAGATTGTGGATCTCATAGTTCATCATGGTTGAGGAAGACTGAATGATTTTGTGGGATCACACTCATCTACAACTGTTTTATTAGGTAACGAACCGGGTCAGGTCACAGATGTGTCAGTGGGTGAGCATCTGGGGGACAGTGATCACCGCTCCCTGGCCTTTAGCATTATCATGGAAAAGGATAGAATCAGAGAGGACAGGAAAATTTTTAATTGGGGAAGGGCAAATTATGAGCCTATGAGGCTAGAACTTGCGGGTGTGAATTGGGATGATGTTTTTGCAGGGAAATGTACTATGGACATGTGGACAATGTTTAAGGATCTCTTGCAGGATGTTAGGGATAAATTTGTCCCGATGAGGAAGATAAAGAACGGTAGGGTGAAGGAGCCATGGGTGACAAGTGAAGTGGAAAATCTACTCAGGTGGAAGAAGGCAGCATACATGAGGTTTAGGAAGCAAGGATCAGATGGGTCTATTGAGGAATATAGGGTAGCAAAAAAGGAGCTTAAGAAGGGGCTGAGAAGAGCAAGAAGGGGGCATGAGAAGGCCTCGGCAAGTAGGGTAAAGGAAAACCCCAAGGCATTCTTCAATTATGTGAAGAACAAAAGGATGACAGGAGTGAAGATAGGACCGATTAGAGATAAAAATGGGAAAATATGCCTGGAGGCTGTGGAAGTGAGCGGGGTCCTCAATGAATACTTCTCTTCGGTATTCACCAATGAGAGGGAACTTGATGACGGTGAGGACAATATGAGTGAGGTTGATGTTCTGGAACATGTTGATACTAAGGGAGAGGAGGTGTTGGAGTTGTTAAAATACATTAGGACGGATAAGTCCCCCGGGGCCTGACAGAATATTCCCCAGGCTGCTCCACGAGGCGAGGGAAGAGATTGCTGAACCTCTGGCTAGGATCTTTATGTCCTTGTTGTCCACGGGAATGGTACCGGAGGATTGGAGGGAGGCGAATGTTATCCCCTTGTTCAAAAAAGTAGTAGGGATAGTCTGGGTAATTATAGACCAGTGAGCCTTATGTCTGTGGTGGGAAAGCTGTTGGAAAAGATTCTTAGAGATAGGATCTGTGGGCATTTAGAGAATTATGGTCTGATCAGGGACAGTCAGCATGGCTTTGTGAAGGGCAGATCGTGCCTAACAAGCCTGATAGTTCTTTGAGGAGGTGACCAGGCATATAGATGAGGGTAGTGCAGTGGATGTGATCTGCATGGATTTTAGTAAGGTATTTGACAAGGTTCCACACGGTAGGCTTATTCAGAAAGTCAGAAGGCATGGGATCCAGGGAAGTTTGGCCAGGTGGATTCAGAATTAGCTTGCCTGCAGAAGGCAGAGGGTTGTGGTGGAGGGAGTACATTCAGATTGGAGGGTTGTGATTAGTGGTGTCCCACAAGGATCAGTTCTGGGACCTCTACTTTTCGTGATTTTTATTAACGACCTGGATGTGGGGTTAGAAGGGTGTGTTGGCAAGTTTGCAGACGACAGAAAGGTTGATGGTGTTGTAGATAGTGTAGAGGATTGTCGAAGATTGCAGAGAGACATTGATAGGATGCAGAAGTGGGCTGAGAAGTGGCAGATGGAGTTCAACCCAGAGAAGTGTGAGGTGGTGCACTTTGGAAGGACAAACTCCAAGGTAGAGTACAAAGTAAATGGCAGGATACTTGGTAGTGTGGCGGAGCAGAGGGATCTGGGGGTACATGTTCACAGATTCCTGAAAGTTGCCTCACAGGTAGATAGGGTAGTTAAGAAAGCTTATGGGGTGTTAGCTTTCAAAAGTAGAGGGTTAGAGTTTAAGAGATGCGATGTAATGATGCAGCTCTATAAAACTTCTAGTTAAGCCGCACTTGGAGTACTGTGTCCAGTTCTGGTCACCTCACTATAGGAAGGATGTGGAAGCATTGGAAAGGGTACAGAGGAGATTTACCAGGATGCTGCCTGGTTTAGAGAGTATGGATTATGATCAGAGATTAAAGGAGAGAAGGAGGATGAGAAGAGACATGATAGAGGTGTACAAGATATTAAGAGGAATAGACAGAGTGGACAGCCAGCGCCTCTTCCCCAGGGCACCACTGCTCAGTACAAGAGGACATCGCTTTAAGTTAAGGGGAGCGAAGTTCAAGGGGGATATTAGAGGAAGGTTTTTCACTCAGAGAGTGGTTGGTGCATGGAATGCACTGCCTGAGTCAGTGGTGGAGGCAGATACACTAGTGAAGTTTAAGAGACTACTAGACAGGTATATGAAGGAATTTAAGGTGGGGGGGTTATATGGGAGGCAGGGTTTGAGGGTCGGCACAATATTGTGGGCCGAAGGGCCTGTAATGTGCTGTACTATTCTATGTTCTATGTTTTTCTGAAGTCTGTGAGAGCTGTGGCACATTCGTACAGATTCTCTGAGTCCTTGAACAAAGCCCACTCCACTGACTCAAAGCAATCCCATAGCTTCTCCTCTGCCTACTGCAACCACCCCTTTGTTGTCCTTACCTCTGGAGTCTTGAGTTTTTAGCTTCTGCCTGTATGCAGGTAGGAGGAGGACAGCCAAATGATCAGATTATCTGAAATGCAGTCTAGGAATTGAATGGTGGGCATTCGTAATTGTAGTATTGCAGTTCTTGAGTGGTTCAAGTTGTGTTACAAGTGACATGTTGATGATAACTGGGCAGAGGTTTCTTCAAACAATCCTGATTGAAGTCCTCAGCATTGATTTAAAAGGCATTGGGGTAGGTTGTTTTTGTTTGCTGATCACCATACTCAATACATTGTTTAACATTGGCCTTTATCGGTAAGTAAACTGGTCTGGGTTATGGAAGAGAACTCTCCTGGTGAGTAGAATGGTTGGCATTTAATCTTTAGATGTTCCATGTCAGGGGAACAAAAGTGCAACAAACTGCTGTGTCTGAGCATCGCAAAGAGTTTATAAAGAAACGCAGACCCCAGCTTTTGCCTTCTCCGATTCAGCAGTCTGCTCTGGATGCTCAATAGTCTGTCCTCAGGGTGTCTGAAGATAGCCATGTCTCTATGAAATCATATGAACTGATGCCATTTGCTGTCAAGCATTCCTCTAAGTATCTTCAAGTTGATATATATCATTTTTGTGATTTGCAATAATTCTGAAACGCTTTGTCAAGCATACCTGGTCCATCCGCCATAAGTGGAACTTCCTGGTGGCCAAACATGTTAATTCCAATTGCAACATGTCGCCCCATGGCCTCCTCTTGTGACAAGATGAGGCCTCTCTCAGGGTGGTGGAGCAACACCTTATATTCTATCTGAGTAGGCTCCAACCTGATGGCATGAATATTGATTTCTCCATCTAGTTAAAAAAATTTCCACCCCCTTCCTCTATTCCGCACTCTGACCTTGTACCTCTTCTCACCTGCCTATCACTTTCCCCTGGGTGGGTCGTCTCGTCCTTCCCCTTCTCCTATGGTCCACTCTGCTCTCCTATCAGATTCCTCCTTCTCTAGACCTTGACTTTTCCCACCCAACTGGTTTCACCTATCATATTCCAACTATCCTTACCCTCCGCCCACTTTTTATTCTGGCATCTTTCTCCTTCTCAGTCCTGAAGAAGAATCTTGGTATACACATTTGCAACTCCTTGCTCAAAACTAGAATGTACTCCAGCAGTTGGTTGGTGATAACGTGAGACTTTGGCCACGTAGTCCTATGTACCTTAGAGAGATTTTTACATTTATCAATGTCACCCTTAGGTCCTTTTGCTTATGTATTCAGCTTTATTGTGTTATACAAGTGTAGTTTTGGCAAATACATTGACAACCTTAAGGTAGCATTCTGCGCCCTTGTCATCATTGTAGGCCTCCGTTAGTCTCGATAGACCATGGATTTGCACCTTGGAAAGTTTCCAGGGCACAACCCTGGCAAGGTTTTTTTTATGGAAGACCAGCAGTTGCCCAAGCTGCAAGTCTCCCCTCTCTATGCCACCAATGTTGTCCAAGGGAAGGGCATTAGTGTCATTATTATGCTATTTAGAACAATGGCAAGTATATTCATATTGCCTCCCCATCTATTTACTTCAACAAATGATTGTTGCAATATGAACAAATAACAAGCATAAAATTGTCAGTTGGTCTTTTGAGCCTCTTCACATGATCATAATTCAATATGGAATAATACAGTACAGGACAGGCCCTATGGCTCATGATGTTGTGCCTAAGTAATTCAACCAATGACTTCTCATTAATCTAATCCCTCTTACCTGTACATTGACCATATCCTTCCCTTTTCTGCATGTTCATGTGCCTATCAAAGGTTTCTTAAATATTTCTATCTGCCTCTAATACCAGAACTCTTGGCAGTACATTCCAGGTCCCTACTTCTCTATGCTTTAAAAACATCACATCTTCTTTGTACTTTTACCCCCCCCCCCCTTACAGATATATGTCCTCTATTATCAGACATTCCTGTCCAAGGAAAAAGATACTGGAAGTTTATCTATGTCCCCATAAACTATATCAAATCTCCTGTTGATCTTTGCTGCTCTAGAGAAATAGGCCCAGCATGTCCAATCTCTGCTCATAGCATGTGCCCAGCAAACCACACAAATCCTGCTTAACCACTTCTGCCACCCTCTCCAAAGTTTTCATATCCTTCCTATAATGAGGTAACCAGAATTGAACACAGTACTCTAAATGTGGTGCAATCATTAAACTTTATCTGCCACTTATCTGCCAATATTTGCAGCTGATATATCTGTTGCTGTATCCTTTGGCAATCGTCCATACAATTCACAATGCCACAATCTTGTGTTATCTACAGGTTTACTCACCAACTCTGCAAATCTCTATCCAGAATAAAAAAACACTCACCATTACCCTCTTCTATGGGTGAGATTCCATGAATGTCTTTTAACAATCATAACCTGCTACCAGGCACAATAACTTGTGGGCAAGGCAAAGAATACTAATTAGTGGTTTGCAATATCCTATGAGGAAAAGATATTGAATTTTCATCTCGTATGATAATTAATTGTGCTATATTATAACAGTTCTACTTAATATTTAAAGTGATATTTGTTGAATTTCTTTTTCATGCTTGCCAAGGAAAATGAAATTAAAACCATTCTAACTGAGGTAAAGATAAATCTCACAAAACTAGATTCCCCGACATCCTTTCCCACATTTTTCCTTTGTCCTGTAGCTATGAAATCCTTGCAAAATAAAAATCTTTTGTTTTGGAAATAATAAGTGTTTCTGAAAGTCAGTTAAGTATACATTTGATGAATAATAGTGGATAAGCTCAAGCAATGCTCATTGAGGAAGGCTTTCTTTGAAGTAAAAGATTTTTGGTTTTGTTTTGAAAATGTTTTGCACTGCAACCAACTTATTTCCTGGCCATTTCTGCCCCTGCTTTGCACCATTCTTTAATGTGTTTGACTTCTAGTCAAGAATGGCACCAGTGAACAACAATTCTTTGGGTGACATCTTCAGGATAGCGAATCTCTTCAATTCTTCCACCTTCTCTATGTGTTCTGCTTGTTTTTTTTTACTGGATTGTGTTAATGCCATGGGCCTGTGACATGCAGTTTGAAATTCGATCGAATGATCTAGAACTCTGCTGTGGCTGGAGAGCTGCCTCATGGAGGAGGCCAGAGACGGGGACCTGAAAAGTATTGAGGACACAAGCTGACTTGTGGAAAAGACCAGGGACAGGACATGGGGTCATGAATGACTACATCTCGAAGTGGCGAGGAAGACTGAAGCATTAAGGTGAATGTGGAGGAGGTCGGCAGTCGATCTGAACAAAGACCACAGGCTCAGTGGCTAGGTTGGCAGCGTTTGCATTCGGACCTGGCATGGCAGTCGCTTTTCATGGAAGGCCTGAGTTGGTGCGGCCACACTCCTTGAAAGCTGACGGAAAGATGTTTTTGATATTCTGAAATTTGTGTGATTAGTGATTTCCTTATGTTTTTGGTGCTTTTCTTTCTTGTTGCTGATTGGCGGTGGGTGATATATTCATTTTTATGCGAGGAATAAGTTGGGGGTTTGGGGTCTGATTATCCTGTTGGTGTTTTTCTATGTTGGTGAATCTGTTCTTGTTTGTGAGACGGGAGATGGGGGTTTTGTTGCTGTTCTTTTCAGCGAGGAGGGGGCTGGGAACTTGATGCTATCATCGCTTTTTTTTGTGAGGGAGCGGGCAGGGATTTGATGTTATCGTCGCTTAGGGAGGGGGTTGGGGCTTTTGGGTTTTGTGGGTCTGGGCGATTCCTTAGTTTTTTTGTGCGAAGGAGGTGGTATTGGGGTTTATGAATTTTGTTTCCATTTTTTTTTTCTGTTGGGGGAGGTGATGGTTTTCTTTTCAACAATTCCCATGGTCTTTCTGTGTTTCATGGCTATCTGGAGAAGATGAATATCAGAGTTGTATTGTAAATGCATACTTTGCCAATAAAATAAACCTTTGAACCTTTGTTCCTTAACCAAAATTTACTTCAGTCAGCTGTTGTATTGATGCCATGGGAAATAAGTATTGAAGATTTAGTAAGTATTGCTAGTTTTTTTAGTAAATACATTGAGAAGAAGGCTTTTAAATGGTCCAGCGGAGGAAGGACTTATTGCAGTCTTCTATGCAACATCAAGAAATGCCACACCTGTACTTTCACCTCTTCCCTTCCCTCCATCCAGGGTCCCAAGCAGTTATTTCAAATGAGACACCTATTGAAAAAGATTTGTTTCAATTTACTATGGTATACACAATGTTCACCAAGTGATCTTTTCTGCATTTCAGAAATAACACATAGATTGGATATTGAGTTTGGAAGGCTACAACATGCCCAAACTGTAAATAAAGTGCTTTAGCTTAATTACTTTGGGTCTCATTTAAACACTGAGGGAGCTATAGAGAGATAGATTAGAGTAGGCTTGTAAATTAAAACAGCATTCAACTCTCTAACAACCCTCATCTTGTAGTTTTTATTTCAATTTTCTCCCAATCTTTCTTTCTCTAAGTACCTTTGTTGACCAGATATTCTCTAACCTTCATGCGAACCCTGACTTGCTGTATTCTGGTTTCTATTTTGTTCACCAATACATTTAACTCCATATTTTTCCAAATTTTCTTCCCTCTCTCAAGATGTTCATTCAAGCAGCTTGTGTATTTGCCTTGAAACCTCTTTACAGCCTCCTTTCTAGTTAATCCCATTGATTTTTTTTATCAAGAGCAAAATTGGAAAATATAATGACCTGCTCCTCAGCCAAATTGTTGATGCAGATTGTGAATAGCTGGGCCCTAAGCATCAACTCCTCCAGTTCTCCTCTAATTACAGTCTGCCAACCTGAATAAGATTTGTTCATTGCTGGTTTGTTTTCTCTCCAATAATCAATTTGTAATTAATTTCAGAACAAAATCCATAATTCTGTGTGTTTCAAACTATATTGGGTCCATAAAAGCCTTCTCAAGATTCAAGTATACCACTTCCATTGCTTTTCACTTTTCTATACTACTGGCTCATCCTCAAAGAACTTGTATACAGCAGTCAAAATTCTTCAGTAACACCTGCTTTTATTATCAACATAATATTTATGAAATCAGACACTAAAAAGAAATGTTAAATGTTGGAACCCCAAAGCCCTCCCTAGCTCCCTTCTCCCACACATAAGCAGCAGTAAAGCAACGCCCCCCTCCCCCACCAGCAAAAAAGCTTTGTTTCTGGACTACAGCAATCAGAGCCTCATTGTTTCTGTTATGTAGAAGCATTAAGCAGAAAGTTTGCCTATTCTCTCAATAATCGGGTGTGCTGTGAGAAAAATAGTGAGCCTGCTGTGTATACTGATATCGGAGGAAATCTGGCAGCAGTTTTTGAATATATGTGAAAAGATCGAAATTCATTTTTCCTTCACAGACTGTGGATTATTGTTATCTTTGAATCAGTGAATGACTAGAACTACTATATTTGCCCATTATTCTTGCTGTAAAACACTGAAGGTGTTCCGATTTACTGAATAAAACATAACTGAAATTTTATTTGCATACTAAGCCATAATTCTAACATTTATAGCAGTGAATTTTTTTGTGGAATCTCATTCCCTTAAAAATCTTTTAAGATATGGCTTTGAAAATCTTCTGGATGATTCTTTACAAGACTTCTGATGATCTTAATCAACGTACTTAACATACTGGCTATAAAATGTTCTAAAAATGAGAAGTATGTTTACTTTCTGGTCTGCCATCTATCTGATTGGTTATTTGGACAATTTAGTTACATTCCAGTGGTTGCATGCCACTGGTCCTTGCAGAAGGGACGTGATTGGTTCTACATCAGAGGTAAGCCATTCTTTTGCTGCTGATTAGAAAGTCCATGGTCCCTTATCTGCTCCTCTATTCTATACAAGCTTTGTTTCTCTAGTTCCAATTTGATGTCAAGTTGTAATCATAATCTTGAAATGGATATTTATTTATTCTGTAGGCGGCATGGAGCTTGAAAACACGAGCCTTAACAGAGATGGTGTATGTGGATGAGGTAGACGTAGATCAAGAAGGAATAGCTGAAGTAATGCTGGATGATAGTGCTATTGCACAAATTGCCCGTAAGTACTTCAGTAACCAGCTTAGCTGATAACTTTTTAAAAAGTTCAATCGGATAGATCTTAGGACTGAAACTTACAGATGGCAATATGTAGAATATCTGGCAAGCAATGAATCAGACTTAAACACATTTAGAAGAAAAACAACAGATTAGCAAAATATGTAATCAATTTTAATGAAGTATAAGATGATTCTTTTGAGATGAAATGAAAGGAGTGGGAGAGTACACACAATGGGGGAATTGAAAAGAAAGGAAATGGAGGAACAGAACCCATCTGTATATTTCTTTGATTGATGGATACTGATTGTCATACAGAAATGTAATGCTGTGGTCAATTTTGAATTACTATTGTATTGTAAAAACAACTTAAAACACCAAAGTACTGATTCCTAAGTCTAATTAGAGGTAAGCTAACACTATTTTGCAGGAAGATAGTGCTGAAGTAATTTTTTTTTAAACATGTAAATAAATTATTTTTTTGTTTCAATGTTATTGTGAGGACCTATCAATTTAAAATTATTACTGAAAATGAGAAAAACAATGAGAAAATGCATTGGATAAAATTGCTGGACATTAAGTAATTTACCAAGGGTAGTGTTTGATGTAGACCAATACAACTCGGCTTATGAAAATGCTGCAAGTTTTTCACAGTACATGTGCCTCACCCTACTGGAGCACATGACAGTAAACTCAATGACAATTTAATAGAGAAGCTAGAAGAATAAATAAGGAAAACTATTACCTGTGTGGACCTTGTTGACAATCCCTCAACAGGGATTTATATGGGAAAAAATGTAAATATTTAAAACAAGAAGCCGTGGAGTAAGTATGATGAAAAAATTGATGTTGAATTGATCTGCAAAATTGTGAAGCAGCTATAGGTGGGAAATGGCTTGTTCAGCATTATATGTCTTTAAAAAAACATTTGCAATCTATTGCTTGACCATTTTACCTGGAGGGCATCATACACAGATGTTCCAACTTAGGTAGTCAAGTTTCTCAAATAGGATATGATACCTCTTTCTTTTACAAGTTAAAAATATTCATTGTTCATACTTTACTGCCTTTTTAACATATTTGCTTTGGGTTAATGTATTTGTAATCAGTAATGTACTAAAATGAGAACCTCAGCAAGCCAGACACCATCTCTGAAGGGAAATGAAGAGTTGATATTTTGGGCTGAGACCCTTCGTCAAGACTTCAAGCATCTGCAGAATCTATTGAGTCTATGTACAAAAATCACCTTTTTTAATTTTGTCACTATGTATAAAAATGCAATTTGCCTACAGCAACTGATGAAATAGTATTGGGATTTTTGAACTGATTTTTACAGATATCTCTGAAGAATATTTGTTTTATTTTTAGGACCTGGAACCTCTTTAAAACTCCCTGGAGTCAATCAAGGAGGAGGTCCTAGCCTGGCTGTCAGGTATTGTGGTTGAACTATGGATTCCCTTGATAACTTGGTTACATGTGGTGATAACAAATTGCACAAAGCAGGAAATGTCCTGTTTTGATTTTGTTTGTGCAATGCACTGGCTAAACTCAGCTAGAGTGAAATTTCAGATAGCTTCTAAAATCCTTTAGTTTACAAAAGTGGAAAACTTACCTGGACCTTTGCATCCTGCTAGAAGGAAGGAAAGAATAATTTACAGGACCATTAACAACATATACTTTTACCAAAGAGCTATTGTTTTAAAAAGAACTTGAAGTGCAGTTACTGCAGTAGTATAAGAAAATAATATTTGAATATAATTATGCATGGTCCTTGTTTAGTTTGGTCAGCTTGGTGTCTGGTTTATACAAGGGCCTATCAAGATATCTCAGAATTCAAAGCTATCCAAACTATAAAATTTCTTTTTCCCCAAAAATAGAATACATAATCTGTTGCCATTATAATGTGCTGTTTTACCCAGGTCCAAGACATTATTTTTTATCATCTGGCAATAACATAGTACTGACTAGACACCTTAAGTGCCAAAGCCTTTTTAAAAAAAAGTCTTTAAAAAATACTTTAAGTGAGGAGTGTACTTGCACAGCCAACCACTTATGCTACAGAGCATTAGACTGCAGGATTCTGCAAAAGTGAATTATAAGAATCTCGCCTCCCCCCATGGAATTTGTTTTTTCCCCTGTATTTCTAATCAGACTGTTTATCTCTTCTCACAGACCCATGTCTCAATCTGGAAGACCCATTACTGGGTTTGTAAGACCAGGCACCCAGTCTGGCAGACCTGGCACTATGGAGCAAGCTATCAAGACTCCAAGAACTGCCTACACAGCCCAACCAGTGACAAGTGCTTCTGGTAGATATGTTAGGCTAGGAACGGTAATTTTTTTTTTCTAGAGCAATATTTTCTTTCAAGTCTAAGGTATTTTCATTTTTATTTATAAATTATTTTAGAACCACAACTAAAAATATTTTTTCCATCTTTCTATAGGCTTCCATGCTTACTAACCCTGATGGACCCTTTATTAATTTATCCAGACTGAATCTAGCTAAGTATGCTGGAAAGCCAAATTTAGCTAAGGTTTGTACCAGACTTTAAATGCATAGGCCCAAAGATTTTTGCTGACTTTGAGACTTGTGTATTAAAATTTTTCATTTCTTTTAAATCGACTTTCAGGAATTGCAATGGATATTCACATTAAGCTTATACTCTTAATCCTATTTTCTGCTTTATTGACAAAACTATGCCAGGTTACTTATTACATTTTTAATAAGTTTTGTTTTAAGGAATTACATTCTGTTGTCATTTCTATTTGCAAAACTTGTGTAATTTCTAACATCATTTGGATTTCTGACTGCACCCATGACAGAAACTCTGAGCCATAACCTTCATTGTATTTGTTGTAAGCTTATTTTTAAGAAGTCTCATTAGAGTAATTGCTTAATGAATATTTTATTAATGGTACTTTTGAAGTTGAGATTTAAAACCTGTATTTTGATATTGTTTTAAATATTATTTCTACTTCAGCAGTTGCTTGGGCAGAGCTAGGACTTTGATCCAGCACCAATAAATGTTGAGGTTTTAGAAGATGCCAGACGTACTTAGAAACATAGAAAACCTACAGGACAATACAGGCCCTTCGGCCCACAAAGTTGTGCTGAACATGTCCCTACCTTAGAAATTACTAGGCTTAACCATACCCTCTGTGTTTCTAAGCTTCATGTACCTATCCAAAAGTCTCTTAAAAGACCTTGTCATATCCGCCTCTACCACTGTTGCCGGCAGCCCATTCCATGCACTCACCACGCTCTGAGTTTAAATCTTACCCCTGACATCTCCTCTGTACCTACTCCCCAGAACCTTAAACCTGTGTCCTCTTGTGGCAACCATTTCAGCCCTGGGAAAAAGCCTCTGACTATCCACATGATCAAAACCTCTCATCATCTTATCCACCTCTATCAGGTCACCTTTCATCCTCCATCGCTCCAAGAAGAAAAGACCGAGTACTTACCACAGACAGGTTCTTAGGTGCAAGTCAAACACTTTAACTAGGTTATGTAAGTCTAAATTGCCTTAGGGTCATCTGTGGAATATGTCAACAAACAATAAAGGATCAAATTTGGTCCAGCAAATTTTTTTTTGTAAACATTTCTTTATGAGCCATAGGGAAGTCTTTTTGGCTTCTTTAACCATGATTGCATCTGGGCCATATCTTAGTTGATTACTTTGATGCAATTCTAGAATGCAGCTTACAAGCTTCTTTTCTGGAAGTGATTAATCCAGATCTAGATCCCAAAAAGACATTCCTTTAATTGCCTCGTGACTTGAGCAAACTGAGCACACAATTTAATATTACTCTGAAAATACAAACAAAACATTACATTTACCAATGCAGTAGTCCGCAAATGAAAACTGGTAGTAGAATTGGCTTTTGGGAAAAACAGTGGCAGCAAAATCTCCCCCTTGGATTTTTCCTCCAATTATTCAAAACAAACATTTTTTATTACAAAAGGGGATTGTCGGGTGTGTAAATTTTTTTAAATTAGAGTGATCAATCCTGAGTTTGGGAAGATTAGCTAAGGTGGATTTGTTTGTATTTTTTTTCAGGCACTTTTTGAATATATTTTTCATCATGAAAATGATGTCAAAACTGTAAGTCATCAATAAATCCTCAATATTGTTTTTACCATGGGCATGCTTGTTTATACAGTATATATACTGTGCAAAAATCTTAGGCACCCCAAATTTTTATATGGTTTCAGATAGTATAGCCTCCACAGAACCCTGATCTCAACATTATCAAGTCTCTCTGGGATTACCCAGAGAGACAGAAGCAAGCAAGACAGCCAAGTTCTGCAGGTGAACTGTGGCAAGATCTCCAAGATGCTTGGAACAACCTACCAGCTGATTTTCTTATAAAACTGCACAACAGTGTACTTAAGAGAATTGATACAGTTTTAAAGGCAAAGGGTAGTCAAACCAAATATTGATTTGATTTATTGTTTACTACGCTTTATAGTAATTTTTTGATATCATTTCATTATATTTGTAAGCATTTTTGCTTTACAGAATTTTTTTACATGTGCCTAAGACTTTTGCGCAAAACTGTATGTGTGTGTAAATATACTACATGTGTATTTAATATGTACAATATTATGAAAAACAGATTGTGTATTCATGTATATTTTGACCCTATGGCTGTTGTCATGTTTCCCTGTGTGTTACATACTGAACGTAATGTGAGAGGGCATTCTGGTTAGATGACTTACAAACAAAATAAACAACTGCATGATCTTAAGAACTGCAGAATCTTAAAGAGATTAGAAAAGCTAAAAGAAGATACAAGGTTGGTTTGGCAAATAAGGTAAAAGTAAATCCAAAAGGTTTCTTCAGTTATATTAAAAGCAAGAGGATAGTGAGGGATAAAATTGGTCCTTTAGAGAATCAGGGTGGTCAGCTATGTGTGGAGCCGAGGGAGATGGGAGAGATTTTGAACGATTTCTTCTCTTCGGTATTCACTAAGGACAAGGATATTGAATTGTGTAAGGTGTGGGAAACAAGTAAGGAAGTTATGGAACCTATGACAATTAAAGAGGTGGAAGTACTGGTGCTTTTAAGAAATTTAAAAGTGGATAAATCTTCGGGTCCTGACAGGATATTCCCCAGGATCTTGAGGGAAGTTTGTGTAGAGATAGCAGGAGCTCTGACGGAGATCTTTCAGATGTCATTAGAAACGGGGATTGTGCCGGAGGATTGGCGTATTGCTCATCTGGTTCCATTGTTTAAAAAGAGTTCTAGAAGTAAGCCTAGCAATTATAGACTTGTCAGTTTGACATCAGTGGTGGGTAAATTAATGGAAAGTATTCTTAGAGATAGTATTTATAATTATCTGGATAGACAGGATCTGATTAGGAGTAGCCAGCATGGATTTGTGCGTGGAAGGTCATGTTTGACAAACCTTATTGAATTTTTTGAAGAAGTTACGAGGAATGATGACGAGGGTAAGGCAGTGGATGTAGTCTATATGGACTTCAGCAAGGCCTTTGACAAAGTTCCACATGAAAGGTTAGTTAAGAAGGTTCAGTCGTTAGGTATTAATGCTGGAGTAATAAAATGGATTCAACAGTGGCTAGATGGGAGATGCCAGAGAGTAGTGGTGGATAATTGTTTATCGGGATGGAGGCCGGTGACTAGCGGGGTACCTCAGGGATCTGTTTTGGGCCCAATGTTGTTTGTAATATACATAAATGATCTGGATGATGGGGTGGTAAATTGGATTAGTAAGTATGCCGATGATACTAAGGTAGGAGGTGTTGTGGATAATGAGGTGGGTTTTCAAAGCTTGCAGGGAGATTTATGCCGGTTAGAAGAATGGGCTGAACGTTGGCAGATGGAGTTTAATGCTGAGAAGTGTGAGGTTCTACATTTTGGCAGGAATAATCCAAATAGAACATACAGGGTAAATGGTAGGACATTGAGGAATGCAGTGGAACAGAGAGATCGAGGAATAACAGTGCATAGTTCCCTGAAGGTGGAGTCTCATGTAGATAGGGTGGTGAAGAAGGCTTTTGGGACGTTGGTCTTTATAAATCAGAGCATTGAGTACAGAAGTTGGGATGTAATGTTAAAATTGTACAAGGCATTGGTAAGGCCAAATTTGGAATATTATGTACAGTTCTGGTCACCGAATTATAAGAAAGATATCAATAAATTAGAGAGAGTGCAGAGACGATTTACTAGGATGTTACCTGGGTTTCAGCACTTAAGTTACAGAGAAAGGTTGAACATGTTAGGTCTCTATTCATTGGAGCGTAGAAGGTTGAGGGGGGATTTGATCGAGGTATTTAAAATTTTGAGAGGGATAGATAGAGTTGACGTGAACAGGCTGTTTCCATTGAGAGTAGGGGAGATTCAAATGAGAGGACATGATTTGAAAGTTAGGGGGCAAAAGTTTAAGGGAAACACGAGGGGGTATTTCTTTACTCAGAGAGTGATAGCTGTGTGGAATGAGCTTCCTGTAGAAATAGTAGAGGCCAGTTCAGTTGTGTCATTTAAGGTAAAATTGGATAGGTATATGGACAGGAAAGGAGTGGAGGGTTATGGGCTGAGTGCGGGTAGGTGGGACAAGGTGAGATTAAGAGTTCGGCATGGACTAGGAGGGCCGAGATGGCCTGTTTCTGTGCTGTGATTGTTATATGGTTATATGATTTTTCCTCACCTCTCCAACTCTTGTGTGCTATTCACGGCCACCTGGCTTCCCAGTACCACAACCATTACAAATACATTTTCTACTTTGCCTTTTAACATTGGCCTTGAATCATAAGCCACAGAATAGAGGGGCATCCTTTTAGACTGGAGATGAGGAGAAATTTCTTCAGCTAGAGAGTAGTGAATCTGTGGAATTCTTTGCCACAGGCAGCTGTGGAGGCCAAGTCTTAATGCATATTTAAGGTAGAGGTTGATCGATTCTTGATTGTTTAAGGCATGAAGGGATGCGGGGAGAAGGCTGGGACTGAGAGGAAAACTGGATCAGCTGTGATGAAATGGCAGAGCAGATTTGATTGGCCAAATGGTCTAATTCTTCTCCTATATCTTATAAGAACACATTTCAGAAATACCCGCATGGAGCAAATGTACTTACTGGTGCTAATTTGAAAAATCTACCCATAATAATTTACCTGCATCAAAATATAGAGTTAATGTCAGACAAAGCTGTTCAAAGAACTTCCTTTATAAAATGAAATTTTTTTACAAAATCAAAAAAGGATCTTATTGTTATGTATGTGATTGGTTTACAAGCATTACATGAAAACAGCAATAGTAATGCAATTTATATGGTTTGGTGTCTTTGGACTTGGGATAACAAACACTAACAATTTGTAATTGTTCAACATATTAAAAGTTCCAGGTAGGTAACAGTATTTATTGACCTTGCCTGTCAACCTTGGGCATCAATTGATTAAAACTAGATTTTGGTATTTTATAGAGGGGGGGATTATAAAAATTCCTTGGTATGATTTTAATAAAAACAGGATTTTGTTTGTAATAAAAATAAAACCCCTATTTTACTGGGGGGTAGAATTGCACCATTTGGGGGGGGATTTCTACATGAAAATGCCAATATTCATAAATGCTAGCATATTTGAGATTCATTAGGCAACTGACCAATATCTACAATAGAACTCTCCAAGTGCTTATATATCATACTCTTACTAGAACTCACACGAGTACATTTCATGTGCCATTGCTCTATCAGTTCTATCAGCTAATCCGCATTACTACCAATCTCATTGCTAACTTGCTAATTGTGTCATAAAATCAATATCATTAGTGTATAGCATACAACAATGGTTACAGCATTGATTGTCATGGAACACTATGGTTTACAGCTTCTAGTCGCAGAAACGACCCTCCAACTCCTGGGCCAGTCTCTTGTGTAGAAATGGATCCAAGGCCTTACAGGACCAAGTAGATTACAACTGCACTGCTCAAATTGGTACCTCATCAAAAATATCATTCAAATTGGTCAGACAGGATCACTCTCTAACAGTGCCAGCTTGCTATTTTGATTAATCCCTGCTTTTCCAAGTAGAGATTAATTCTACTCTTCAGAGTTCTTTCTAGCAAATTCTCTACCACTGATGCCAGTGTCATTGACCTGTAATTACATGGCTTATCTCTGCGGCCTTTCAATAAAGGTACTAAACTGTAATTGGAAACCAGGCATTTGTATACTTAAAATCCTTAGTCTATACTTAGAATGGGAACTGCAGTATTAAATTGCCTATTTTATACTCATACCATTATCCATTTGTATAAAAAGCTAAGCACAAATATTGTTAGGTACAACATTTATAAAATCAATAGTTAATTAATAATTTGACAAAATATGTGACTTCAAAAATGATCTTTCTAGAGTCCATAAAGCATACAGCATGGATACAGGTTCTTCAGCCAAACAAGTGCATGCTGACCACAGTTCCCACCCAGCAAGTCCCATTTCCTGTATTCAGCCCATACCCCTCTAAGCCCCTTTCCTTTATGTACCTATTCAAGAGTATCTTAAGTGTACAATAACTTTTAAAATTCAGTCACTTTTTTTGGCATTCCATTTACTCACCACTCTCTTTGTGAAAATCTTGCTTGCTAGGCCCTTTTTAAATCTTTCCCTTCTCACCCTAAACCTGTTCCCCTAGTTTTGGACTCCACTGCTGAGTGAAGAAGACTTTTTTAATTCTCCTATGTTCTAAGGAATAACTACCTAACCTTTCCAACCTGTCTCCATAACTCAGACGTTTAGTTTTGGTAATGTCTTTGTAAATAATTTCTGCAGTCTTACCAGTTAAAACACATCTCTAACGACTTGTACAACTGCAATATAGAGTCCCAGCTGCTATATTCAGTGTCCTGATTGACGAACACCAGTGTGCTAAATGCTTTTTTCACCACCATGTGAAACCACTTTGGTTCAATTACTCTCTGCCATTTTACCCTAGACTACTTTGTAACTTCCTTTGTCAAATGCCGCTTGAAATTACCTATTTTAAGAAAGAATATCACAAAAGTCAGCACAGTTTTCAATAAAAATTGTATCTTTTTTATTTCTGACAGGCTTTAGATTTGGCAGCACTTGCAACTGAGCAGTCTCAGTTTAAGGATTGGTGGTGGAAGGTCCAAATTGGCAAATGTTATTACAGGTAAGGAGCTAGATTTGCATTGGTTTTATTAAAGATTTTTGTTATTGACAGAATAGATCACAGATTTATTGTGACATTTCATTGTTACATTCAATACTTTCAGATTAATAATGCAGAAAATACTAGCCCAGTAGTACAAACTATGAACGCACATCACTATTGCAATGCAAAACACAGAGCAACCTTTGACATTGCCCAGTTATGGTTAGAGATTCTTGTTATGGTCAGTCACTTGTGGGCATTGAGAAACCAAATCAATTTGCCACTAAAAGTAAAAAATTGGGTTCTATAATTAATCGAGAAGTTGTTGGCAGTGCTGCTATGATTCTTGTTGGATGTATTTTTGTTGTCTTTGTGGATGGAATAATTTGAAAATTACTGATTAGAATGAACGTCAGTTATATATGAATTATTTTCTCCGACGAGAACTGCGATAATATTAACCTTTGTACTATCTGTTTTTTTTAAACAGTACAGTATTTCATTAATGCCTCCGAGCAAACTCTGGCTTTCAAAGACGGTGCAGTTTGGGGAATTTTGTTTGCTTAGAAGGATAGAACTTGCTGCTGTTACTGAGCCACTTGCCTATGGGAGGAAAATGTGGCTATGTGTTTAATGCTTTCCTTGTTACCAGCTTGTTGGTTCATAATGTCCCGATCATAAATGGAATAATCTTGCACAGTGGAGACAGATGGGCTAGAACAATCTCTGCCCATAGTTACTCAAAAACTTTTAAAAAATAAACGGATTCAAAAATATTTATTTTAAACAAAAATATTTAAACAAAACAATTAATACATTTAAAGAAAAAACTAGGTAATTTAAAAGTGAAATTTAAGTGATATCTTAGCTGTTCATTGCAGCTATTTCTCATGCCCAACTTGATTCAGGTTAATCAGTCAATCTAATACAACACTCTCAAAATGCTGGAGGAACTCAACAGGTCAGGCAGCATCTGTGGAGGAGTATAAACAGTTGATGATTTGGGCTGAGACTATTCTTCAGAACCCATCAATAGATGCTGCCTGACCTGCTAAGTTCTTCCAATATTTTGAGTGGATTGCTCTGGATTAACAGCATCTGCAGAATCCGTTCTGTTTATTCCTCAATTTAATTGCTGGAGAATTCACCAAATTTATATTTCACTTTTAGGTTACCACAATTCAGACAGAAAGTTGTGTATGGAGCAGTGCCAACAAGTTCAGTACCTCCCTGCCTCTAAACATTCTTATACTTGCGGGAGCAAATGTCTGCAGTTGTGCGTGGGAAAGTTGGTATTTCCCAGCATAATAGGCTATTTTAATATTTATAAATTTTAATAATGTTTGTGTTCTGTTGAAACAGGCACAAGAGGTTAAAAGAACGATGTTTATTTTACTTTTAATATAAAGATTTAATTACAATTTATTTTTAATCCTTCACTGTATTTGAGAATTCTTAATTTGGATTGGTCAACCTGCTAATTGCATTGTAAGCAGCATTCAATCCACAACTAAGGCACTAATTTGAAAAAAACTTCAGGACAGAGGATACCTACCTGCAGAGACATTTAAGCTTGTTGGTCAATGGTGAGCACCGTTATTTTGCCCATGTACAAAATTTGAGCCAGTGCCCCAGACAAATGTTTTAAAAATGCATATTTTTAACATTTTCTACATTTTACAAACAGTTTTCCATTTTTTTTCTAAAGATTAGGTTTGTATCGTGAGGCAGAGAAGCAATTTAAATCTGCATTAAAACAACAGGAAATGGTCGATACAGTACTTTATCTGGCAAAGGTAAGCAGCTAATGTACATGTGAATTACTGTCTTTCAATATGTAGCCACCACTATACACCACATACACACACACACACACACACACACACACACACACACACACACACACACACACACACACACACACACACACACACACACACACACACACATATATACACACTTGGTTATAGAGTTGGTGAAAGTGTGTGTGGTGAAGGAAGTGTGTGTTGAGGACTTGAGAGAACAAGTTCACCATTGAGAAATCTCCTTTGAGGATTAGGAAACAACCACAAAAAAGGCCTGAGAAAGAGCGGAATTAAAGTCAAACCATTATTACAAAGATAAATGGATGTAGGAAAAGAAAGACTTGGGGGGGGGGTAAGAGAAATAAAAGAAAGGAAGCAAAATTATATTTTACACCTTTTCAACTACTGGAAAATTTCGTAATCTAAACCAATGAAATTCCACATTTTTAACTACTGATTATTGCCAGAGACATTGATTGGCAAGTATTAACCAAACTTACTTCCACTACTAATTACAAGCCCTAAATAACTGTGGTGCATTAAGTTTGTATTCATCACAACAGTATAATGGAATTCCAAATTTACCTATGATGAGTTTTTTCATTCATTTTGTGGCATGTTGTATGACGTGGGCGATCATGGTCTTGACCATGATAGTTCTTGGCAAATTTTTCTAAGAAATGAATTGCCATTACGTCCTTCTGGGCAGTTTCTTTACAAGGCTGGTGACTCCAGCCATTATCAATACTCTCCGGAGATTTTATGCCTGGAATCGGTGGTTCATAACTTAACAAGCTGTTCATACGACTATCCACCTCCATGCCTTCAAATGACTCTGATTGGCGGGGGGCTATGTCTTGCCCAAGGGTGATCTGTAGGTTAGTGGAGACAAGGAGCACCTTGCACCTCCTTTGGTGGAGGCATATCTCCATCCTGCCACCCTATGATGAGTGGACAATGACATATTACCTTCCTGAACCTAACAATGGAATAGTGAAATTTAGACAGCAACTATTGGATATTAGTATGTAACTATACCCATTGCACATAAAGAACAGTAATGATTGTTGGTTATTTTACTACACAGCAGATTCATATTCCATATTGTATTAAGAATTGTTATGATTTGTTCAACCAATTAAGGAGGGAGGATTGAATAGAAGAAATTGTGAATGTATTTTTTTATCTGCTTAAATATTTTTGATTTATTTGAATAGGTCTACATTCGTTTAGACCAACCATTGACAGCTTTAGGCCTTTTCAAGCAAGGGCTGGACCGTTTCCCAGGAGAAGTTACACTGCTTACAGGAATAGCTCGCATACATGATGTAAGTAATGAAGATAAATTATCTACAGTACTTATGAATTGAGGAAAAACTATTCTGTATGAACCAGCATGTACTTTTTCATGATTTTTGCCTCTTCATAACAAATGTTTTTGAATTCAACAGGAAATGAACAACATAGCATCTGCCACTGAATATTATAAGGAAGTCTTAAAACAAGATAATACTAATGTAGAAGCCATTGCCTGCATAGGGAGTATTCATTTTTATTCAGACCAACCAGAAATTGCACTGCGATTCTATAGGTGAGATCATAATTTGTGTTAATAACTAAAAATTGATAACAATGTGTAATGTTTAATTTTTCAGTTTTAATAAGCAGACAATTGGCTGATGCAGTGTAGTCATTAAATGAATTGAAATTAAAGTCTCACAGCAAAAATGATAGCAAACAAAGTCAATGAACTTGGTTAATCTATTGGAAAAATAAAAGAAATGCTAATTACATCAACATTCAATATAAATAGGGTAATTTCTCCAGAAAAAAATGTACCAAATTGGGTATAGGCACAAATTCTGTGCATAAGATCAATCTTACTCAGTCTTGTTGCCAAATGCCATTGATGGGGAAAAACTGGCCATAGTGTTGTCACTATATGCCTTTAATAATCAAGTAAAGTTAGAATGGAGAAATTGAATCAGATTTCTAATTCCTTTGTGATTTCTGGCTAGGTGCTGGTTGATGGCTGATATGTACATAAACTTGGATCGGATGGTACCAACGATTTAATAACCCATAATTTGCTATTCAAGGCCAAATAATGGCCATTAGGTCTTTAGCCAAAGCACCAAAGAAAGGCATATCTGATTTCAGATACAGGTAGGATGCAGGAGCATATCAAAGTGAGCATTCTAGTGATCTAGAAAGAAAAACCTGGATGATACTAACTGTTAGACTTGATCTTCAACTCTTGGTGAGCAATCCGCTTTGATGAACCTGATTTCTCTTAGGTCTGTTTACTTGTGCACTGTCTTGCACCTGATTCCTGATTTTGGTTTAGTATGAAAGCAGCTACTGCTACCCACCCATATCACAGGTTAGATCTACTAATTCAAGACACTGATGATACTTACCCACACATGGAAAAGAGAAATTACTTTAAAAATTTTTTTTTTCACATTTCTTTATCAGTGAGCAACATTAGTTAGGCCAAACAAAAATGGTGGTTGTCATTGGGATAATAAAATAGAATTGCATTGAAATTTTAAAAAACCAGAATATTTGAATATGTAACCTATTATTAGTTCTTACAAATCCAAATAAAGAAAATGGCAGCACACCCTTATTATTGAAATTCAGTGATCCACTAAATGAAATATTAAAAAAAAATTTTTGGAGTTGTCACAATTTTTATTTAACTCAATGGAGATATTTTCAAATTATAGAAATGATCAAGTGTTATTTTGAAATTAATAAAAAAATTGCTTTCTACAGGCGACTTCTCCAAATGGGTGTTTATAATTGTCAGCTTTTCAACAATCTAGGACTCTGCTGTTTTTATGCGCAACAGTATGACATGACTCTGAGCTCATTTGAAAGAGCATTGTCCCTGGCTGTGAATGATGAAGAAGTTGCAGATGTATGGTATAACCTTGGCCATGTAGCAGTGGTATGTATAGCAACATTACATCATTTGTTTTTGTTCTTGTTAGATGGAGTTCAGTGTAAAATAAAAGAAAAATAAATTGGATTGATATCATAAGTGTGGCATTGTGGTTAGCACAATGCTGTTTCAGCTTGGGGCGTTGAAGTTCGGAGTTCATTTCTGACGTCTTTTGTAAGAAAGTTTGTACATTCTTCCTGTGTGCATGTGGGTTTCCTCCGGGTGCTCTGCTTTCTTCCCACAGTCCAAAGACATACCAGTTAGTAAGTTAATTGGTCATTGTAAATTGTCCTAAAGTAAATTGGTGGGTTGTTGGACAGTACAGTTCAGTGGACCAGAAGGGTCTTTTCCATGCTGTATCTCTAAATAAAATAAAATAGAGTAATAGTGATAAGGCTTTTGCTGCAAAATTTAAGAACTGTAAGTAAGGACATTTTGAAATGATGAATATTATAAATGATGAAAACAGTTCTTTAACAAGTTAATACTAATCATATATGTGAAATGTTTATTAATTTATTTATTGTAAAACTTGAATCATTACTGATGATTCATTAAATTTTGATGTATGTATGTTATTGAAGACCTGAATTGCAAATTTTCTTTGAACCTAAACTGCTCTTAAAATAATATTGAACTGCAAGTCATGTTTTGTTGAGATTATGAAGTCATCTTTCCAAGTACCATAAAGTTAAACACTAATAATTTCCCTGATATTAAAAATGAATCAGCATTGGCCAGGCAGTTTAAGAGTGGAGGTAGGTGAGATATTAGCCCTTTAGCTTTGCTGAAGTTATAACTGACGATTTTAACTCTTAGACTTTATTTCAATATACTGTTTGTTAATTGCCTTCCTGCACACCTCAAACTGTCATCCCATGTTTGTGGCATCCAAGGCCTGTTGAAACAAACAAAAAAATGACATTATATTTTCAATGCACAGATTGTTTTTGCTATACTGCTATAAAGTGGGGACTCCATGAAATGGATTGCAAAGTGGTGTTCAAACTTCCAGGTGACCTCTGGAGGTTGTGGCAAAAATAAAATGGGCAAATGGGAGCTATTGTTCCTTGCACCGTCTGTGGAAATGTGACCTGATATGTATGTTTATACAGAGCGGGTTCAAAAGGTAGTAACTTTGGCAGGACTGAGGTTTGGTGTAGCAGTAGGTTCAACAACCTTGTGAGCCTCAATGGAAATACTTGATTTTATTATTGGCAAAACTAGCATACATTGCTCACCTAATTGCTCTTACTAAGTGGTAAACCACTGTAGTCCAGTTGGGTGGGAATTCCAGAATTCTGACCAAATTATGATGATGGAGCAGTGAAACATTTCCAAGTTAAAATGATGTATGATTTGTAGGGGCACTTGCATATGGCGGTCACTTTATGCTTTTCTTGCCCACACCTCTTGAAGGCAGTGATTGTTGGAAATTGACCATGTCCTATGTTTTCCATCTGAAACCTGAATTAAACACCAAAATGGAATTTGCCACCAAATATTCATTTTCCTCACAAAAATGCACACTTTTTAAGAGCATAAGACCGTAAGATATAGGAGCAGGAGCAGGCCATTTGGCCCATTGAGTCTGCTCCACCATTCTATCATGGGCTGATCCAATTCTTCCAGTCATCCCCACTCCCCTACCTTCTCCCCATACCCTTTGATGCCCTGGCTAATCAAGAATAAAATCATATTATGACTGGTGTAAAATTCTAAGGTATTTGCAGTTCTAAAAATGTCTCTAAAAATGATAAAAGGCAAGAATGCATTTCTGATCATGTTTTCATTTAAAGCACTATAACTCACTTTCTGTATACAGTATTATTGATAAGTTAACATTGTTGTATTTTAGGGAATAGGAGATATGAATTTGGCCCATCAGTGTTTTAAACTGGCACTGGCCAACAACAATAATCATGCTGAAGCCTATAACAATTTAGCAGTCTTGGAAATGCGCAAAGGGCACCATGAACAGGTGAGCAGCTTGTATTGGCATGTAATGTATTGGAAAAATATTGTTTTATCTTGAAAAATATGCTGTATATTTATTTCTAAGTATCTAAATTTTTACTTGTATCTTAAGGCTCGAGGATTTCTGCAGACAGCTGCTGCGCTGGCTCCTCACATGTATGAACCACATTATAATTTTGCTGCACTTTCAGATAAGGTAATGAATATGAAAAAGTACTTTGTAGATATTTAATAGCTATATGTGTGGTATTTTGTGACCACCAAGGTATTTGTACATTTTGAGTAGGTATTATGTAGCTGTTTCAGATTTTCTGACAACAATTGAAATTGAATTATCATAAATACAGAACTGACCAGCAGAAATTCTGGTAATCTGAAATTAGTTATGTAGCTCCATTCTAAGTTAAGTTGCTTAAATATTTGTTTTATTCTTGGTCAACGGGCTCTGCAGATGGGCAGATATTCTTACTAGCTGAAGCACTGATGGAGACTTTTTGAGGTTTATATTAGGTTTACCCACAATGTTCAATGTTCACGATGTTCAATTTGTCTTTTTATATCTTCTGTCACTCTGTTTCTGAACATCACTTTGGGCAAGTACATAGAAACACAGAAAACTGACAGCACAATACAGGCCCTTCGGCCCACAATGCTGTGCCGAACATGTACTTACTTTAGAAATTACCTAGGGTTACCCACAGCCCTCTATTTTTTTAAGCTCCATGTACCTATCCAGGAGTCTCTTAAAAGACCCTATTGTAGCGGTGTGCTACACGCAGTGCTAAAATAACGACACGGAGTCAGTAAACTGCAGTTAAAGAAGATTGTATTCGAACTTCACAGCCTTGCTTTAAAGCCTCCCTGATCCTGCCCTCCCCGGATACGGATGCTGTAGGGGGCACGTACTCACAATCCCCCGCAGGCTTTTCCCTTTGTTGGTGAAGCAGACCTGGCGCCCTTTTGGGACTGGCCTTGGCGCCGGCGTGCTGGCTATTTGTGAGCCGTTTCGAGTGCGCTAGGAAGTGAGTCGCCACATAACCCCGCCCCAGAACCGGCGATACACCCCCCAGTGTCCACAGTCTGGGCCGGACCCTGTTTCCCTGTTTAGGAGGTCGGCCTCTGCGCCGCGGTGCCGCAAACTCGACTGGTTGCACCAAGTCCACATGGGCCGGTTTGAGTCGGTCCACCGTGAAAACCTCCTCTCTCCCCCCAACGTCCAGCACGAACGTGGACCCGTTGTTCCTGAGCACCGTAAACTGTCCCTCGTAGGGCCGTTGCAGCGGTGGCCGATGCCCGCCCCTTCGTACAAACACAAACTTACAGCTCTGCAGGTCTTTGGGTATGCAGGTCGGGTTCTGCCCATACTGCGAAGTGGGTATGGGGGCCAGGTCACTGAGCCTCTCGCGTAGTCTGCCCAGGACTGCTGCAGGTTCTTCTTCTTGCCCCCTTGGGGCTGGTATGAACTCCCCGGGGACAACCAGGGGTGCGCCGTACACCAACTCGGCCAACGAGGCGTGCAGATCGTCTTTGGGCGCCGTGTGGATGCCGAGTAGGACTCAGGGAAGCTCGTCCACCCAGTTAGCTCCTCTCAGGCGGGCCATGAGAGCCGACTTTAGGTGACGGTGGAAACGCTCCACCAGGCCGTTCGACTGTGGGTGGTAGGCAGTGGTGTGAAGCAGCTGTGTCCCCAAAAGGCCGGCCATAGCTGACCACAGGCTGGAGGTGAACTGGGCGCCTCTGTCGGAGGTAATGTGGGCCGGTACACCAAAGCAGGACACTCAGGTGGCGATCAGTGCCCGGGCGCAAGATTCGGAGGTGGTGTTGGTGAGCGGGATCGCCTCTGGCATCTTGTGAACTGGTCCATGATAGCCAGGAGGTGCCGCGCTCTGCGCGACACTGGCAGGGGGCCCATGATATCCACATGAATGTGGTCGAAACGCTGGTGGGTGGGGTGGAACTGCTGCAGCAGAGCTTTGGTGTGCCGCTGCACCCTGGCCGTCTGGCAGTGCATGCACGTTCTGGCCCATGCGCTGACCTGCTTGCGGAGTCCGTGCCAAACGAACCTGCTGGAGACCATCCGGACAGTTGTCCGGATGGAGGGGTGCGCTAAGTTACGAATGGAGTCGAAAACGCATCACCGCCAAGGTGCCGGGACGACGGGACGGGGCTGGCCGGTGGCAACGTCACAGAGTAGGGTACTCTCTCCTGGGCCTACGGGGAGGTCCTGGAGCTGCAAACCGGAGACTGCGGTTCTGTAACTCGGGATCTCCTCGTCTGCCTGCTGCGCCTCTGCCAGCCCCTCAAAGTCTACCCCTTGGGAAAGGGCATGAATGTTAGGGCGAGAGAGCGCGTCCGCCACAACATTGTCCTTACCCGAGACGTGCCGGACATCCGTCATGATTCAGAGATGTAGGACAGATGGCGTTGCTGGCGGGCCGACCAGGGATCGGACACCTTCGTGAACGTAAAGGTAAGCGGCTTGTGGTCCGTGAACACGGTGAAGGGCCGACCTTCTAAGAAGTACCTGAAATGCCGGATTGCCAGGTATAGCACCAACAGTTCCTGGTCGAAAGCACTGTATTTGATCTCGGGTGGCCGTAGGCGTTTGCTGAAAAATGCCGGGGTTGCCAGCGACCTGCGATGAGTTGCTCCAGTGCCCCACCGACTGCCGTGTTAGATGCGTCTACTGTGAGGGCGGTAGGGACATCCATTCTGGGGTGCACTAGCATCGTGGCGTTCACCAAGGCTTCTTTCGTTTTAATGAAAATGGCGGCGGACTCCTCGTCCCAGGTAATGTCCTTGCCTGGACCTGACATCAGGGCGAACAGGGGGCGCATGATTCGGGCAGCTGAAGGGAGGAAGCGGTGGTAGAAATTGACCATACCTATGAATTCCTGAAGGCCTTTGATTGTGGTGGGTCGGGGGAAGTGACGGGCTGGCATTTGGCCGGGTTGATTGTTAGACCGTACTCACTCAGTCGGGTGTAGAGTTGACAGATGCTCCTGCCAACTGCTGCTGGCTTTGAGGATGTTGTCCAAATAGATGAATGCGAAGTCCAGGTTGCGTCCCACCATGTCCATTAACCTCTGGAACGTCTGTGCGGCATTCTTCAGGCCGAACGGCATGCGGAGGAACTCAAAAAGGCCGAACGGGGCGATGAGAGCCGTTTTGGGGACGTCATCCGGACGCATCAGGATTTGATGGTATCCCCAGACGAGGTCTACCTCGGAGAAGATCCGTGCGCCATGCAGGTTTGCTGCAATGTCCTGAATTTGCGACACAGGGTAGCAGTCCGGTGTGGTAGCCTCGTTCAGCCTGTGGTAGTCGCCGCATGGTCTCCAGCCCCCTGTCGCTTTGGGCAGCATGTGCAGGGGGGAGGCCCATGGGCTGTCAGACCGCTGGATGATCCCCAATTCCTCCATCCTCTTGAACTCCTCCTTCGCCAGTCGGAGCTTGTCTGGGGGAAGCCGCCGAGCACGGGCGTAGAGGGGTGGTCCCTGGGTCGGGATGTGGTGCTGTACGCCGTGTCGGGGCATGGCTGCCGTGAACTGCGGTGCCAGAACCGATGGGAAATCCGCCAGGACTCTGGTGAAGTCGTTGTCGGACAGCGTGATGGAGTCGAGGTGTGGGGCTGGCAACTAGGCTTCTCCCAGGGAGAACGTCTGAAAGGTCTCGGTGTGGACCAGTCTCTGCCTCGGCGGGTCGACCAGCAGGCTGTGAGCCCGCAAAAAATCTGCACCCAGAAGCAGTTGGGCTATAGCGGCCAGTGTGAAGTCCCACGTGAACAGGCTGGAGCCGAACTGTAGCTGCACCGTATGGGTGCCATAGGTCCTTACCGTGCTGCCGTTCACGGCCCTCGGGGGGGACCCAGTGCCCTGTTGCGGGTGTCGTAACTCGTCGGAGGTAAGACGCTGATCTCGGCACCGGTGTCGACCAAAAAACGGCGTCCCAACCTCTTGTCTCACACATACAGGAGGGTATCCCGATGGCCAGCAGCTGTAGCCATCGGCGGCAGCTGGCCCTGGCGTTTCCCGGGAACTTCCAGGGCGGGCTACAGCGGCGGGCTTCTGTGCCCCACCGCTGGTGGTAGAAACACCATTGTTGATTGGGCTTCCCACCCCTCCCTCTGGGGTTAGCGGGCTCTGTGGCCGGGCCTGGTCTGGTTTGGGAGTGTGACCTGGTGATCTGTGCGATGGACACCCCACTCACCTTCTTGGTGTGCCACAGCAAGTCCGCCCGGGCTGCCACCTTCCGGGAATCGCTGAAATCCGCGTCGGACAGCAGCAGGCGTATGTCCTCGGGCAGCTGCTCCAGGAATGCCTGCTCAAACATGAAGCAGGTTTTGTGTCCGCTGGCCAGAGACAACATCTCATTCATTAAAGCCAATGGAGGTCTGTCTCCCAAGCCATCCAGGTGCAATAAATGGGTAGCCCGCTCGTGCCGTGAGAGTCCGAAAGTCCTTATGAGCAGGGCTTTGAATTCTGTGTACTTGCCGTCCGCTGGGGGAGACTGTACGAACTCCTCAACCTGGGCCGCTGTGTCCTGGTTGAGGGAGCTCACCACATAGTAGTAACGGGTGTCCTCTGAGGTTATCTGCCGAATGTGGAATTGGGCTTCTGCTTGCTGGAACCAGAGGTGAGGTCGCAGCGTCCAGAAGCTTGGCAGTTTCAACGAAACCGCATGAACAGATGCGGCGTCGGTCATCTCCGGTCCAAAAATAGTTTGGACCGTCAGGGTCACCATTTGTAGTGGTGTGCTACATGAGGCGCTAAAATAACGACACAGAGTCGGTAAACTGCAGTTATAAAGAAGATTTTATTCGAACTTCACAGCCTTGTTTTAAAGCCTCCCTGATCCCACCCTCCCCGGGCGCGGATGCCGTAGGGGGCACGTACTCACAATCCCCCGCAGGCTTTTCCCTTTGTTGGTGAAGCAGACCTGGCGCCCTTTTGGGACTGGCCTTTGTGCCGGCACACTGGCTATTTGTGAGCCGGTTCGAGTGCGCTAGGAAGTGGGTCGCCACACTATCGTATCCAGCTCTACCACCATCACCAGCAGCCTATTCCATGCACTTAACTCCTGACATCTCCCCTGTACCTCCTTCCAAGCACCTTAAAACTGTACTCTCTCATGTTAGCCGTTTCAGCCCTGAATATCCACATGATTACCATAGAAAGTCATTAATGATATCCAAGCAAGAATTGGCACATTCCACTTGAGCGAACAAATGGTGGGAAATGTAAAAAAAAATACAGTCCATTGATAGAGTAGAAGGTTCAAGACAAAAATGTTAACTGACAAGACAAGGTGCAAGGCAAAATGACAAGCAAAGAAGCAATTGTTGCATCCATTGGAGGCATGCTTAGGAAAGGCATGATCAATATGTGATGTGAAAGTACTTTTAAATGGGTTGAGATGTTTAAAACATTCAGCCAGTCTGAAGTTGTTCTCTACAATTGTTTGGTTCCTTTTGATTGATGATCTACAAAACATCAATGTCTGTTTCTTTTTTTCCAGGTTGGAGACCTTCAGAGCAGTTATGTAGCTGCACAGAAATCAGCAACTGCTTTTCCAGAACATGTTGACACTCAACAATTAATCAAACAATTGCAGCAACACTTTGCTATGCTATAACTGTAATCAATCCTAATGACCTTTAGAGATATCTATATGTTGTTAAGCAGAAAACTACATAATTTTGTATTTGCTTGCAGTAAATGTGTTTTATAAATATTCTTGACCTTGGGTCTATTGTGACTTTGTATCATCACGTGCATATTAATGAAAAAAATAAGGCTAAATTAATGAAGAACAGGCTAGTTCATTGTGTATGTGTGTGATGTTTTGTACAAACAATGGAGCAAAAGTCTGCTAGAGGACCTCAGTGGATTTGGTAACATTTATGGAGGGAAATGGATCATCTCAAAATGCTGATATTTCCATTTCCCTCTACAAATGCTACCTGACTTACTGGGTTCTTCCAGCAGTTTGTTTTATATTCCAGTTTCCAGCACTTGCAGTCTCTTGTGTCTCCTGTAATTTCGGGGGGGGGGGGGGTACTGTAGAAATTTTCAAATGCTGTCCCTCTGTCAGGTGTAATGGGGAAGAAAAGATTAATGCACTTGATCTTCATAACCCAACTGCCTTGAAAAGTAGCTTGTAGCCACTGGTAATGAGGCCAACTGACATGAGAGCTGACTGAAAATAGATCTTAAAAAAAATTAGGACCAATATAATGTGCTGGTGGAACTCAGCAGGTCAAGCAGCATCAGCTGGAAGAAAGAAACTTATCAATGTTTTGGGTCAAAACCCTGCATCAGAACTGAGTGAAGAGGCAAGATGCCCAGCATTGAGTGGAGGAGGGAAGTGGCAGGAAAGAATTTGGGGGTGATTGGTGGACTGTGAAGGTGTGTAAGACAGCAGGCAGGTGATGCAGTTAGGGAAGGTGAAGAAAATGAGGAGTCTGAGTAAAAACTCTTGAAACACAATGATAAATAGCAAGTTTAAAATTGAATACAATTGTATATTATTTTAGAAGAAGTACTTAGCTTTTATATTTAAATTACATTTCATGAATTATTTATTGTTAAAATGTAAAAAAATATTTCTGTAATATTTGAACCTAATTTGTAGAAAAAATAAAATAATTACCAAAATGAGATCTACTTGTATCTGTTGCTTTTACTGTCATCATCAATATTTTTATTTACTGTAGTTTGATGCGTGTTTGTATTTCATAAAAATTGTATTTGTCAACTGTTAACCATATTTTACTGTCTAGCCCACAACTTGTGCCCAGTTTTAAGTTTGATTAGAATTTATCTCTAGCATTTATTATTATTTTAAATTGTATTCAGGTCAGCCAATAGAATCAGTAGCATTTTCTATTTTTATTTCTTTCTGTTGTGTCGGACTGCATATTTGAGAAGCTTTTGTTTTAGTCAAAGCATTAACTCACTTGATCAAATATAGGCACAAAAGACAGACAGGGATTGATATGCACTTTAATTTAAGTGCACATTGGCAGAATGCCATTTCTTTTTGCTTCTCTGCTAATTTCTTGAGTACCCAGCCAATCTTTACTCTGTGGTACTGGACACCAGGAAACAAATACTGTGTGGCTAGCTTCAGTTAAAGTTAATCTGCACTGCTTAAGCTGGTTGTCCTTTCTTGAACATGTGTAGTAGAAACCAAAGGCAACATGAGTGAACCTGCAGATGCTGGAAATAAGTAAAAACACAAAATGCTGGCAGAACTCGGCAGGCCAGACAGCATTTTGTGTTTTTGTAGTAGAAACCAGTACTGGTTGTCTTCCAGGTCATAACTGTGCAGAGAAGAAACTGAATGATATGGGAAGGGCCACCCTATTTTTTTTTCTTGAAGATAACATCAGTGAAGAAGTTAGATTTTGCTGGTAAATTAAAAAAAAATCCAGACACAGCCTCTAAAGATAGAGGGAGCAGTTACCAATAGTAGGTAATGGCAGCATGTAGTCCTGAGGACATACAGTATGTAGTTATACATGCTGACTTCATTTGAAGGATCAGAAATTGACTGCATTTTCAAATATATTCTGCCTCAAACCCCCTACCAACCTCAAGCCTTGCTTCTGCAAATGACCAGTACCATTTACAATTCATGCCTATCTGTAGTACCTTTAGCTTATCCCCATACCACCACATTTCATTGCAAACTTACACATGTATATCAAAACTAATTGCTCACAACAGATTACAGTAAATACAAACATGTTAACTATCAAAATTTACCATGATCTTTATTTGGAAAAAAATATTTGAAAAATCTCAATCTCACTAGGTATTTTGACTTTAACGTATGCAATTTTTTATGGAATAATATTTGGCAGTCTGTTTTGTCTTTTCAATGATCACCAGCTGGTGCTGGCTGTGTGCCTGATTGCATTTTGTTTATCCAGACTACTGTAATTGGATTGTGCACAGGGAGACTTGCATTCAAGAGTAACAAAAGACATGTAGTTGCCCGGCCCTCCACCAGCTGCTGCTTGATGGTGAAGTCTTCTGGGATCACTGGCTCGCCTGCTTATGATGAGTGATTTTTAAATAGATTATAAAAGAGATTTATAAAACAAACTGGAAAAAAGAAACAAGAATATATTCACTATATGTGGTAAGGTCAAGTGCCTATTAAAGCTACAGTTGATTTTGCATCCATTCATCATTTATTTAGGTGAAGCCAAGATATTTATTTTTGAAATTTTAAAAATTATTGACTCATTCAACCAGAAACTCTGCTCGTATATTAATTTCTGAAATTTCTTGAAACTTTTTTTATGCATGTAATTATTTTGAACTTCAGAGAGAGAAGATTCAAAGATTAATAGCCCATGTAACACAGTGTATTCATGTACGAAAGTAGAATAGTAATGGTACAACAAATCTATTCCCTGTCAATGAAAGAACACAAGTCTGATGAGAAGGCCATTCAGCCAGATAAAACAATGGCAGAGTATTATTCAAATAAGAAGAGATTTGGAAAAGTTCAATTTTTTAAAAGGATTTGGCTGTCCTTGTATTGGTCACTGAAAGCAAACTGGCAAGTATGGCAAGGAGTTAGGCAAATGGTACATTGACCTTCATTATAAGAGGCTTTGAGTAAGAGAACAAGGATGTCTTACTTCAATCACACGGGATCTTGTGTGAACGTATCTGGAGTTGTGTGTGCAATTTAGTCCCTACCTGAGCAAAGGAGGAGCACAAGATGATACAACAGACTGATTTCTTAGATGGTAGGACTGATGGGAACAGCCTAGACTGAGTTCTCGCCACAACTGAGGCAACACAGCTTCCCCGCTCTCAGTATCAACTGTGAACTGGATTTGCAGTGTTCTACGTTACCAATGTCCAACGGAGTCTCGTGATCAGAACAAAAACATCGCTGATGATGTTCTACTTTATTTAACAGATCCATTACATTCACTACGCAAATTATCTTATAGACTAGAAGAATATGGGAAAATATCGGGTTATAAAATAAACTGGGATAAAAGTGAAATTTTACCTCTTACTAAAGGAGATTATAATCAATGTCGATTAATAACTCAATTTAGATGGCCAGCAAATGGTATAAAATATTTAGGTATAAGAGTTGATAATGATATAAAAAACTTATACAAATTAAATTATTTACCACTTTTGAAAAAAATTCAGGAAGATCTTGAAAAATGGATGGCATTACCAATAACATTAGTAGGTAGAGTAAATACTATAAAAATGAATATATTCCCTAGATTACAATATTTATTTCAATCATTACCAATACAATTACCCCAGAAGTTTTTTCAAGAGTTAAACAAATATGTGAGGAAATTCCTCTGGAAAGGTAAGATGTCAAGAATATCGTTGGAAAAATTGACATGGAAATTTGATTTAGGAGGATTACAACTTCCAAATTTTAAGAATTATTATAAAGCAAATCAACTTAGATTTATTGCATCTTTTTTCGAGAAAGATAAACCAGCATGGATTAGAATAGAATTAGATAAAATAGGAGAAAACGTATCAGAAGATTTTATATACAAATGGGAATCTAAATGGATATGGGAAAAGAAAGAATCTCCTATATTAAAACATTTGATTGATTTATGGAATAAGATAAATGTTGATGATGAGATAAAAAAATCTTTATTAGCAAACAGATCTTTAATTCAAAATAGACTTATTCCTTTCACAATGGACAATCAACTTTTATATAATTGGATTCAAAATGGGATTAGATATATAGGGAATTGTTTTGAAGGAGGTATATTAATGTCATTTGATCAATTAAAGAATAAATATAAAATATCAAATAACACTTTATTTTGTTACTTTCAATTAAGGGCTTATTTAAGAGAAAAATTAGGTCAAACAATGTTATTGCCGAAATCTAATGAAATAGAAATTTTAATTCAAAAAGGAAATATTAAAAAATTTATATCTTGTATGTATAATTTGATTCAAATTCAGGCAATTAAACAAGGAGTCCATAAGTCAAGACAAAAATGGGAAAGTGATTTGAATATTAAAATTGAAGAAACAAATTGGTCAAGACTATGTCTTGATAGTATGACAAATACAATAAATGTTCGGTTAAGATTAGTGCAGTATAATTTTCTACATCAATTATATATTACACCACAAAAAATAAAAAAATTAAATCCAAATTTATCGGATCAGTGTTTCCGATGTAACCAGGAAACTGGTACTTTTTTACATTCGACGTGGTCTTGCTCTAAAATTCAACCTTTTTGGACAAATTTAAGACTTTTACTGGAACAAATTACAGGAACAGAATTTCCTCAGAATCCAATATTACTTTTACTAGGTGATATTGAAGGGATAAAACCGAAACTCAAACTAAATAAGTATCAGAAAGAATTTATAAAAATTGCACTGGCAGTAGCCAAAAAAGCTATTGCAGTTACTTGGAAATTGGATACATATTTAAGTATAGACTCTTGGAAGAAAGAAATCTATGGCTGTATTCCATTAGAAAAAATTACTTATAATTTAAGAGATAAATATGAAACATTTCTGAAAATTTGGAGCCCTTATTTACAAAAGACAGGTTAAATATATAGATGTTCTGAAGATGAAACAATTGGTTATTAGGGGAAATAAATAAATATACATATTAAAGTTATTACGAATTCCATGGAGCATGTGGAGATCTTCCAACAACCAGGCATTCTTTCTTTCTTTCTTTCTTTTTTTCTGTAGGGCAGTCAGGGGGGAGGGGTTAAGGGGAGGGGGTAAGGGTCATATACATTGTTTTTCAATACTTCACTTTGTAACTACTTAAAAATGCAATAAAAAAAGTTTTAAAAAAAAAGAACAAAAACATCCAAGATAATCACTCGCACCTTTTATTGGACCATGCACCGTCCGATGGTACTCAAGAACAGTAGGCAATAGGTCCAGCTCCATTGCTATCAATAACTTGCTGATGGGATAGTCTTGCAGTACTTGATGTTCTTCATATCCAGCGGTGATTTTCAATCATAAAAAAAAATGTACAAAACGAACAAATACACTTTTGATTGGACCCAGAGAGGCTGTTGCATCGGACCACGCCACCATCTTACCGGTGAAATGTGAAATATTTAAGGGGAACACAAGGGGAAACTTCTTCACTCAGAGAGTGGTGAGAGTATGGAATGAACTGCCATAGGAAGTGGTGGATTTGGGTTTGATTTCAACACTTTGGATAGGTATATAGATGGGAGGGATGTGGAAGGCTATGGTCTTCGTGTAAGTTGGTGGGACTAGGCTTGGACGAGATGGACTGGTGTCTGTGCTGTAGTGTTTTATGACTTCCAGCTTCAAATTGCATCTATTTGTGAAGGCATGGGAAAAGCCAAAGAGTTGCTTGCTCAAAACATAGTTCTGACAAGTGATTGGAGGTGGATTAGTGATGCTTCTTCCTGCTGCTCGAGAGATTTCCTGGACCAGTATGTATTCTGTTATCATTGATGTCATTTTGGGATGGTGTCATTTCTGGCAATAGTCATGTCTATGTTACTGTAAGTAGCTGAAATTGATAGTAAATGCCTAATTTGTAACTGTATAATACTTGCAATTTTCTGGAAATTTCCCCTTAGTTAGGATGCTTGACAAAGGAGCGCTTCATGGAGCACCTTTGCTCTATCCATCACAAAAGATGAGGTTTTGTGGTGGTCACCCTTTTTAATTCTACTTCCTATTCCCATTCTGACATGTCAGTCTATGACCACCTCTGCTATCATGATAAGGCCACTGTCAGGTTGGAGGAGCAACACTTCATACTCCATGTCAGCATCCTCCAATCTGACAGCATGAACATTGATTTACTGTAGTTCTTTTCTCTCCCCTTTCTTTTTCAATTACCTATTCTGGCCTTTTCTCTCCACCTCACCTGCCCTTCACCTCCTTCTGTTGTCTCTCCTCCTTCCCTTCTCCAATGCTCCACTCTCCTCTCCTATCAGATTCCTTTTTCTTTAGTTTTTTACCTCTTCCACCTATCAGTTTCCACATTCTCACCTCATGTCCCCTCCACCACCCATCTTCCCTCTCACCTGATTTTGTCTGTTGTTGCCAGTTTGTACTTCCCTCCTCGATTAATGGCTCACAGGTGTCAGTTTGAATCCTACTTCAGCAGCTGGGAAATTTGAATTAATTAAATAAAACTACAATGAAAACTTAAAATCAGTACTGGTAAACTACTGTGAAAATACCAAATACCAAATTACAGTAAAAATAAATAATTTGGTTCACTTGTATTCTGTAGAAAACAAAATCTGCCATCTTTACCTTGGGTGATAGGAGTCAAGGGATATGGGGAGAAGGCAGGAACGGGGTACTGATTGTAGATGATCAGCCATGATCACATTGAATGGCGGTGCTGGCTCAAAGGGCCGAATGGCCTACTCCTGTACCTACTGTCTATTGATCTAATTGTGCATTGACAGAAATGAATGGCCTCACAAATCTCAGAAGGAAAAAGAATATTTGCTTTGTCTTGCCATTTGTGTCCAACTCCTGCACTAAATAATGAAAAAAATTAAAGTCATGAGTGTAATTTCTGATTTCTAACATTTCTGTTTTTCCAGGCCCCTGTCAGTAGCTCTGGGAAGTACAATGAGAAAGTGAAAAATGAATAGTTAATTTGGTCCATTGACCACATACTATATGGAATACTATGGTTTCACAATGGTTTGGTGTCACTGAGTGTGCTTTTAATCAGCAGTAACCCTAAAGTTCTTTCAAATCTAAAAGGTAATTAATCTCAGCAGAGTGGACAAGCAATTTTTAAAAAGTCGGTAAACCCTCTCTCCTTCCCCATGATATTGTTACATGCCCCTACCCTTCCAAGTTTAAACTCCTGCTATTCCCCTGTCTCCCGGATTTTACTCTCACAAACTAACTGTGCTTCCAGTCCTTCCAGGTGAGTAAACACTTCACCTGCGAATCTGCTGGGGTCATCTATTATGTCTGGTGTTCCTGATGCAACCTCCTCTACAACGGTGAGACCCTTTGTATATTGGGGGACTGCTTCATCGAGCGCCTCCACTCCATCTGCCAAAAGTGAATTTTCTGGTGGCCAAACGTTTTAATTTTGATTCCCATTCCCACTTGGACATGTTATTGCTTCTTCACACTGAGGATGGTCTCTCTTGTACAAAGATGAGGCCATCCTCAGTGGGAAGAAACAATATCTTCTATTCTCCCTGGATAGCCTCCAACTTCTTGGCGTGAATATCGATTTCCCCTTCCCCTCCCCTCTTCTTCTATTCCCATTTTGGCCTCTTATTTCACCTACCTATCACGTTCTCTTGAGTCTTCTGCTCCTTCCCTTCCTCCTATGGTCCACTCTTTTCTCCTATCAGGTTCTTTCCTCTCCAGTCCTTTATCTTTCCTACCCACCTGGCTTCGCCTATCGCCTTCTAGCTATTCTCCTTCTTCTCCCCCCACTTTTTTATTCTGGTGTCTTCCCCCTTCCTTTCCTGTCCTGAAGAAGTGTCTCAGCCCCAAATGTTGACAGTTTCCATTGATGCCATTTGACCTGCTGATTACCCCCAGCGATTTGTTAGCATCAATTTAGATTTCCAACATCTGAAGAATTTCCTGTGTTTCTAGTTAAACTTCATTCATATCTTGAGAAAGAATGGCTAATCTTATGAGGAGTGCTTAATAGCTCTGGGTCTGTACTTACTGGAGTTTAGAAGAATGATTGGGAATCTAATTGAAAGCAATCTAATATTGAAAGGCTTAAAAAGAATTGACTTGAAGAGAATGGTTCCTATAGACGGAGAGTCTAGGACCAGAAGGCACAGACTCAGAATAGAACGATGTCCCTTTAGAACAGAGATGAGGAGGCATTTCTTTAGCCAGAGAGTGATGGTTCTGTAGAATTCTTTGATACAGACAGCTAAGGATGTCAAGTCATTGGTAATTTTAAGCAGAGGTTGATAGGTTCTTGATTAATAAGGGTGTTTTGGGTTACAGGGAGAAGGCAAGAATTCAAAGCTCAAAAGTTCAAAGTAAACTTATTATGGAAGTACTCATATGTCACCATATACACCCATGAGATTAATTTTCTTGTGGGCATACTCAATAAATCCAAACCATAATAGAGTCAATGAAAGACTGCACCAACGGGGTGGACAATCAGTGTGCAAAAGATAATAAATGGCAAATACAAAAAAAAACAATCGATCAAATAATTAATTGATGAATAGATATATAGATAAGTAAATAAACAAGCAAGCAAGCAATAAATATCAAGAACATGAGACAAATGGTCCTTGAAAGTGAGTCCATTGGTTGTGGGAACATTTCAGTGATGGGTAAGTGAAGTTATCCCCCTTGTTTCAAGAGCTGAAAGTTGAGGTGAAATAACTGCTCCTAAACCTGGTGGTGTGGGTCCTGAGGCTCCTGTACTTCTTCCAGATAGCAGTAGGGAGAAGAGAGAATTACCTGGGTGGGAAGGGGCCCTTGATGATGGATGTTGCATTCCTGCAACAATGTTACATGCGGGTGTGTTCAATGTTGGGGGAGGGGGGTACTTTACCCATGATGGACTGAGGTGCATCCACTTCTTTTTCTAGGATTTTTCATTCAAGAGCATTTGTGTTTCCAACCAGGCTGTGATTCAGGCATTATCCTCAGGTAATTATCATTAGCCAATACATCAGTGCTGAACTTCAAGATTATAAAGTTTAATATTTAATTTGAATGCACTAGTGATTCTTAAACAATTCTTCTTCATTCCTCGTGTCATAGTAGTGCCAGTGTGTAGTATCCCACTTCCAAAATTCCTTCTGCCGAAGTTAATGCCTTGGATTTTAGAGATAAAATATGCCAGCTGGTGTATTTATACATTGCAGGGATTAATTTATTGGTACTCTTGCTTTATGATCTACAAGCTCACAGCATCCTCATGTGGCTGGACAAGAGAAGTAAATCTCATCCTATCCCATTCCTTTTCATATCATCAAATATAAATAAATATACAAAATATAACAATATTTTACCAAGTGACTTTGTGGTGGAAGTTGTTTGTGGCCAGCTTTTGGTTTGCAAATCAGCTAGAAGACTAAAAGCCAGGTTTTAACCTTAAGCCTCATCAGTACTGGGTAGCACCTGTGGAGAGAGATAAACTAAGTTTATGTTACAGGTTGAAGACTTTTCATCAGACTCAGCTAATTTAGGCACAAACTGAAAGGCTGGTTATCTGAAACTGTTGAATTCAACCTGTAATATTAACCTAAGTTTTCTTTTTTCACAGATTTCAGGAATGGTGATAGAAGCAAATACTTTAGAGACATTTAAGAAACTCTTAGACAGGTACATGGATATAGACAATAGAGGACTATGTATGAGGGAAGGGTTAGATTGATCTTACAGTAAGTTAAAAGGTTGGCACAACATTGTGGGCTAAAGGGCCTGTACTGTTCTGATTTCCAGCAACAACAATGTTTTCTGATCTGAACTCCAGTATTATTTTTTTCCTTTTCTCTTTGACTTTGTTCATCTCCCTCTCTTTGTATCCCCTGCAGCCCAATTAGCTACTTCTGTATTAACAAGGCTTCACTACTCTCTCACTGCTAGCACCACCATCTTTGTATCATTCAGTCTCTCTTGCTCTGCTCTGTCAGACTCTATGAGTTTTCATTCCCTTTTCTTAAACTTATTGATAGAGTTGAGTGGCAATGGCCCAAGTAAGAGACACTGAAGCAGATTGAACAGTTCACTGACTTTTACTAAGAACTGTGCAGAATTAAAGGAAAAACAATAAACACTAGGCCAACAGGACTAAAACTCTCATGCTGAGTTAAACTAAAACTCTCTACACTGCAGCTCAGTAACTGACACTAAATAAAGAAAGCTCCAATCTAAATGGTAGCCTTCTTTTCAGAACAAGGACGAAGGTGAGCAGGGAGCATTGACATTGCTGTGCTTTTGGCTAATACTAAACAAGACTGAAACAACAGGAAGGGAGTTAAATACCACGACAATGAAACACTCATTGGCTGGAAGGTGCATATTCATGAGTGTGTTTGCTGACACCACTCCACAGCCCACCTGTGAGGGCGCCCAGACCTTATGGCAGCGTCCATGGTTATGACAGGGCTCCCCTCCTTAGGTGCAGCTCCAGAGGCACCAGAAACTTTCCAACTGGAAGTCCCAGTTGAGAGACTTGTCCAGGATGCCATGAGCCAGAACCCAATAGTGTTCCTCAAGAATTCCCCTCCCAATTCAGGAGAAACTGGACTCTGCCCTGCACTGGGCATTTTGCCAGGAGGCATCACACAGAATGGACCAGGGATCCATCCACCAAGTGTGGAGGAGTGGGGGTATGACTGGGGCAAGAGAGGAGGAAGTCATGGGCTTGAGCTGGGAAACGTGGAACACTGGATGGATATTCATTGATGATGGTCAGTGCAATCTACATGAGACTCTTTTGATAGCTTTCGTCACAATGAATGGTCCCACATTGCATGGGGCAAACTTGCAGCTCCTAACTTTCAAAGGAAGATCTCTAGATGCCAGTCAGACTTTCTCCCATGGCTTGAGAGGCCTTGCCTGTCAGTAAAACTGATCAAGCTCATGGGCATATTGCTTTTGAGCATGCAGCAGAGAAGCCCTGGCCTTTCTCCACATGCAACATTAGTGCTGGATCAACTGTTCAGTAGAAGGAATTCCCAAATCAGTCTCGTGTTCAGGGAAGAGTGGTGACTGAAATCCCTTTTGGCATGCCTGTGGAGGCTGCTGGAAGTTATTGTGGACAATCTCAACTAGTTGGGAGCTCCAGGACGTGGGGTGGGAAGAGACAAGGCAGCATAAGGTTGATATACTGTATGTGCATACACCCCACCTGCATAGGCTCCTCCGTGACTGTGTACTGGGTAATGAGGAAGGGGGCAAAGACACATAGTGATCTGGAATAAGGAGTAGGAAGCTTGGGACATTCTTTCTCTGCCCACTCAGTTGCCCAGTCAGTCTGTCCTAGCAGGTCTTCTGAATTGTGCAGCGGGAGTGGTAATGGCTACCATCTGGTGCCGGCTGTCTGTAGTGAGTTGCTGAACAGTCCTCGCTATTTGGGCTGGGCTTGCAACTCTGAATGTAGTTGTTGTACTGCAAGAGACATTTCTGCCAATCCAGTCTACTGATTTTAGCTTCTCCACCATTAACTTCGGTTTTTGCCTGGGCTTGTCGTTCCATGAGTCATGGTCGCACTGCACCAGTCACCTCTGCCAACAGAGCCTCCACTGACTGTAATGTCTCCAATTTCTGACCAACTAATGTCAGGGCCATGGTCAGTTGTTCTCTCTCAGTTGGATCCATTTTGTGGTTGAGTCTTCCTGACAGAGTTTTGTGGTGTTGGTCCAACAGGGAGAGTAACCAAAGCAGGCGAACAGTTCACTGACTTATAATGAGAACTGTGCAGAATTAAAGAAAAAGACTGAACGCCAGGCCAACAAGGCCGCTAACTAAAACTCCCAAGCTGTAAGCTACTGCTGATACTGTGGGTCAGAGACAGTAATTAACACCAAATAAACACTACTCCTTTATAGCATTAATCTAAATGATAGTCTTATTTCACAAAACAAGAACAAAGGTAAGCAGGGAACATTGACCTGGCTGTGCTTTGGGCCAAGACTTGACAAGACTGAAATGAGAGAAAGAGTTAAATACCACCATAATGAAACATTTGTTGGCTGGAACATCTACACTCACGAGTGTGACTGCCAACACTGCTCCACAGCCCACCTGCTTGCATGCCCAGATCCTGTGGCAGAATATGTGGCTGTGACACTTAAATCTGTTTAATCTGCCTTGTTTCTGATGGACGATCACCAACTTATAACATTAATTTCACCCCACTCTCTAGAGATGTCGCTTCAGCAGGGTTTCCAATAGTTTTTTTTTGTTATTTGCTTTTTGTTTACACATAAAGCAAGGCAAGTGAACATCAGAGCACTATGTGAGGAATGAAGCTGGAGAAATAGTAATGAGCAACAAAGAAATGGCAGGTTACAAACACAAGAAATGCTGCAGATGCTGGAAATCCAAAGCAACACACACAAAACGCTGGAGAAAGTAGGTCAGGCAGCATCTATAAAAATGAATAAGCAGTCGACATTTTGGGCTGAGATCCTTCTTCAGGAGTCTTCCAGTGTTTTGTGTGTGTTGCTGAAGAACTAAGTATCATTCTTCAATGTGGAAGACAACAGTATCATGGCAGAAATTCAAGAGTCAGTAGTCAGAAGTGATTGTAGTTGCTAACACTAAGGAGAAAGTGCTTATGAAGCTGAAAGGTCTGATGGTAGATAAGTCACCTGAACTGGATGGACTGCACATCAGGATTCTGAAAGAACTAGCTGAGGAGACTTCGAAGGTATTAGTAGTATTCTTTCAAGAATCACTAGAAAGCAATGGTTCCAGAGGACCGGAAAATCACAAATAACGCTCCATTCTTTAAGAAGGGAGAGTGGAAGATGGGAAATTATAAACTGGGTAGCATGATTTCAGTGGCTGGCAAGATTTTCGAGTTTATTATTAAGGATTCAGTGTCAGGATACTTGGAAATACATGATAAAACAGGTCAAAGTCAGCAGAAATTAACAATGTGCCACACATGAGATTGCTAAACAAGAAAGGAACCCATTGTATGACAGTAAAGATAGTAACATGGCTAAGAGATTGGCTGACAGGCAGAAGACAGAGTGGGGCCTTTTCTGGTTGGCTGCTGGTGACTAGAGGTGTTCTGCAGAGGTGTGTGTTGGATCCGCTACTTTTCACATGATATAGTCATGATTGAGATGATGGAATTGATGGCTTTGTGGTCCCATGGGTGGAGCGGCAATTGGCACTGAGGAAGCAAGAAGTCAGCAGAAAGATTTGAGCAGGTGGGAGATTGGGCAAAGAAATGGCAGATGGAATTTCATGTAGGGAATTGTACAGATATGCACATTTGGTGGATGGAATAAAAATGTAGACTATTTTCTAATTGTACAGAAAATGCAAAAATTGAAGGTTCCAAGTTCAAAGTACATTTATTATCAAAGTATGTATACATTGTACAACCTTGAGATTTGTCTCCTTACAGGCGGCCACAAAAAAAAGAAATCCCAAAAGAACGCACAAAAAAGACCATCAAAAACCCAATGTTTAGAGCAAAAAAGAAACAATTTGTGCAAACAATATAAGTATTCAATAGCATTCGGAACAAAAGTGAGTCCATAGACATGATGCCTGGAGCAGCTGGAACAGTCCTCAGCTTCAGCCTTAGTGCAGGGCAGAGCTGAGTAAACATTGTGGAGCTGCGTGCAGAACTGGCCCGACCCTTGCCATTTGTCCTGATACCCTGCCTTTTCAACCCATTGGGCCCAGTGTTTAAATCGTCAAAGCATTGGGTCGTTCCTTGCACTAGGACCAGGGCCGTTTCATCAATACGCTCTGGGCCTGGACTCTGCCAGCATGTCTTGGCCCATACCTGACCTTTCCAAACCAGCCTGGCACTTAGATTGATCAAGTCCTACTCTAAATTTAGGTGGACTGTCTTCGAACCTGCCTCTCCTCCTCTCCAACTTTGCCCTGCTCTGATTGCTGTGACTTCACCTTGCAGCCACACACTTTGATTCTTGACTCAGTCTCGCCTTTGCTTACTTCTCTATTGTTTGTGGTGATTATTTACCAGAAATTTTACAAGAAATTGTCAAAGTATTTAGTTGTATTCTTTGTTTTGTTTAACTCCGATAAGTAGTAATTGGGCTTCACCAACACCATCTTAAACTGGAATGGGACTTGGGATAACAAGGGGATGGGTTCTCTTGTGGGGAATGTAGAACAAGGGCCATTTCTAAAGGAGACTCAGTGAAATTTGTGCCCTCAGAAGACTTGAACTCTCAACCTCAGACAGATATGGAGGCCACATCATGGAATACAGTATGTCCAAGGTAGAGGTAGACAGGTTTTTCGATATTGATTGGGACAGGAAAGGAAGTGGAGCTCCATTCACAAGTGCAGAGCAGCTTGAACTCCAATCCACTAAGGTCGCAATATGACAGACTTTAGGTTTTGGTATGTGCTTTGTGGTTACTGTGGTCCTTAACAAATGAGTGTGCTGGATGCTTTTGATAATGAGTGTGCATGATGTACATGGAACACTCCTGTACATTAGGATGTCTCAAAGTATCTTGCAGGAAGAGTAGTTACTGTTGAGATACAGCAAGCTCCCACTGTTTCAAGCTGACAGGAAGGTGACAGAAACTCAAATAGCCATGCATTATTAGGTATGCAGAAGATAACTAATAAAGTTACTGAGGCAATAAACCTGACTCCTTACTGTTCCATCATCATCAGTGTCTAAATCCAGTGTATAAATTGCCGAACAAATGACATACAAAGGACTGGAAAAGATAATGTTGCCTCATTTTCATCAAGAACACAATGAAATCCTGATAAACCAATACTAAAGCAACACTGTCTAAAAATTAAACCAAAATTTTCATCCCAACATCCGTGAAAAATAATTGAACACTTTTTAGAGAAACTTTTGAAACCAACTGAATGCTGACAACCTGCAAAAGGAATAATCATACACAACTAAGACTAACCCCAGGGTACACTTGACTGATGTTTTCTCCGGAGAATTTCAGTTGCGTGTCTGTCTACAGAGTTCCCACATCAATACATAAATGTTGCTAGAAGTGCTGATAAACCCAGTTCTTCCCCCTCAAAAACAATTGTGAAAGCTGATGACAGGAACTAACTAAGTAAAACCCTTCATTGACAGAGCACAGCAACTGAGAATGTGGCAGTTGTCATAGATCATTGAAAGGGGTATTTGGGAGCAAACGTTTCACAACCTGCTGGGGTGATTAGGCTTGATGCCCTTTACAAATGGAAGCAAACTTCTTCAACTGAATGTCAGGGTAAGCTGTGTTCAGAGTCAGAGCTTAATGATTTGAAGTGCATTTACAATTCAGAATCAGTTATGTAGTCATTAAAGTACAAGGCTATATCAGTATTGTAATGCAATTATACTACAAAGAAAGTTTATAGTTATGTATTTTCTTGTAATGTTTTAAGTTATATCATTTTAGTGCTTTATTTGTATTTGTTGTAGTGTTTACATCATTTGAATAAGCATTCTGTTTGGTGCTACTAACAACTAATGAGTTTTGCTGCATCAGGATAGGCCAAGTTCAGTGAAAAGGTATGGAGAGTATCTTCAATGATGAGACTGCGTATGTGTGGAATCACCAATTCCAATTAGCAGTCCAACATCTAATATTTCTTTTATTTCATTACATGTGAACCATATGGTGATCCAATTATATCTGAGTCATGGAGTCAAAGTGTCACATTTATACAGCATGAAAACTGGCCCCATGGCCTATTGGGTCTATGCTGACTATCATGTACTTGTCTCCACTAATCTCATTTTCTAGCAGTAAACCAGTAGTCTTCTAAGCCGTGATGTTGCTGGTGTATATCTAAATGGCATGTAAAAAAAAAACCATTATTTACAAAATCATCTGCAAGAAAGAACTAGTGGTGCTCTATGACTGAGATTAAATCAAATGAGAGAAAATATTGAATGATCAGATAGTCAAAAATCAATTTACAGCCTTTAGCGCCATCACAGACTTGCATTAATCAGGGCTCTTCTTATGTAATTTATTTGGAAAGTTGCTTGAAATATTGATAATAAGATTATTTGCTTATTAAGTGACAGAAATGGATATCAACAAGACAGATAAGAACATTATTTTTTAAATCAGATGTGAATTATTATATGCTTTACCAATCTCATTTTAGAAAAAGCAAATGTGGTCAGTTCTCAACAGCACAACGAGATGAAAAGCCTACAGCCTGTGTCAAGTGCCAAAGTGAACTTCACTGCTTTCAAGATGGTCACTTGACCTCACAATCTACCTTGTTGTGATCTTCCTCTTTATTGTTTACCTGCAGGTTTTTGGTATTTTTACTTTATTATGGATTGTTATTACATTCAGTCAATGTCATCTGATTGTTATTCTACCTCAATGCATTGTGTAACGATTTGATCTGTATAAACAATATGCAGGACAAGCTTTTTGCTGTTTCCTGATACATATGACAATGATAAACTAATACCAACAATTAGTATTTACATATTTTTATCTAATCATATTTCTGGTATTCTCTTAATGAAATATTTTTCAGTGCTTGATAAATAGGAAGGACTTTCTTTTGTCACTTTTGTTTACTATTTTCCAATCTCATCTATCAATTTACTGTAAATTAACCTGTAACTTCAATATTTTCATATTTCAAGCAATTCCAGCAATTCTTTTCTATACACAATTAAAACGCTTTCATGAGTACACTTTCAAGGCAGAATATTTGGAAACAAAATTAATGAAAAAGAACACATGGTATAGATATTCTGCATCTTTGCTGTGTTCCTTATTCTAAAATTTAAGTGTACCATTCATAACTTACCAAATAGACTTGAATGCATTATCAGGTAATTATAAATAACTTCATAAAATCTCACCCTCTCTTAAAGTACCTAATATTGCTGCAGTCTGGTTCCACAGGTGCAGTGGCCCTTAGTGACAGATGGTTCTTAGAAGGTATAATCTGGTTTTATCAAAAAAAAAGAGTCACGGGGTCCTTTACTCAAGGAGTGAAAAGGAGCAGATGGAATTGTTCTGGTGTGATATTCTCAGAGAGGTCACAATCAATTACAACCCATGGGAGATTTTAACTATTTCTCGATAAATCTATGTGTTGCTCTTTTTTATTAAGTGTCTATTAAATACAGGTTTTCATAGTTTCTGAGGTATACTTATTTTAAACTAATTTTCTAGGGAAAGCATGGATTATAAGATAACTTCTAAATTCTCATCAGCACGCAACGTCAATTGAAGCATCTTAAGTGCAGATGTGCATGAAAGAGAACACAGATCTTACCCTACATACTGTACATACAACACCGGTTAGTGCTACTTACACTGGACATCCTTGGGACAATAACTAAATTGATGGATGTTTGTGCACCAGTTGTACCAACCATTTAGACTTATTGGGGTGACTGCTGGCTATTCTGTTGAAAAATGCTGGCAGTTAGCTGTTGTCAGCTCTGCTTGTCTTGGATGTCCATATATACTTGGCCAAATCCACTAGTCTGAAGCAAGATGCTGGCGCACCAGCCCTCCCTCTTTGCTGTTCAATTCACTATTGCCCCTGGCAGCACATCTCTGATGTGGAATCAGTTACAAAGTGCTCAGCAAGGATAGCATATGGTTAGCCACTCAGTCAGTTAATGGGTTTGCCAAACCTATGTAGGGAAATAAGGGTTAGGGCTAGATGATCTTTACATCTTTAGTATTTAAGTTTTTAAAAAGATACTTCAAAATTTAATTTAAAATAAATTATTTCAGTTACCTAGATCTGCTTCAACAGGTTGGAATGTATTTGTCAGATATCCATCATTTGCAAACTAATTACTGTTTGAAGCCTGCTTCACCTGAGACATGCATGGCAGGAGCTTGTTTGGCCCTCCAAACCCTTAAAAGGCAAGTTGGGGCAATTGGACAAGCCCTGCATGACCCAGCCCATTGTGTTAGCCACTCTCAGGGTCAAATCCAGCGCAGACTTTTTAAATATTCAATGGTTCTAAAGTTGGACTGAATTGGAGCACCCACAATTCAATTCCTAATGGGAATTGGCTTAAGGTACAAGACTGTCCATAATCCAGCACAGTCATTAATTTTAAAACAGGACGGTCAGTTTGGGAAGCAGAAAAAGTATCTAATTTTACAGAAGTATCAAAAGTTGTTGACTTTGAATCTTTGAAATTAACTGAAATAATTTTAGTTGTAAACTGGGAAATATCCTATTTGTTTCTCAAGAAAAATACTCTGTAAATCACCCAGGTTTTGATCAGCAGTAATAAATTTAGAACTTAATGAGAAGAAATCATGCCGAAATCAGGCACTTTCTGTGGGGTAAGACTCGAGATACAATCAGCAAAACTATTGTTGCTCCTGACAATTTTAAGAATTACTCAATGAACATTATATCTGGGCAGAGGAATTGTTTCACCTTGCACGATCTCAATGCTCTTTTGTAATAATTTATTCTGTATGAAAGTTATGCAAGACAAGTTTTTCACTGTACCTCTGCACACATGACTGTAATTAACCAGTAAAAGATCTCATGCTTTCCCGGAGAATATAATGCATAAATCTGGGCTTCCAGCCAGGTCCGAGTGTTGATTTTAACTGATTTTTCAATGACAAACCCTGACAGCTTCATCAGGGATGATGTCTGGATATGTCTAGTCCGGTGGTATTTATACTCAACTTCCATCATTCATCCCCTCTGATTGGTTAGTCCCCAACCTATCAGGTTTTTGCTATCCCATTTTATTTAAAATCGTATTCTAGTTCTTACTTAGAGTGAGACCTTTATCTTTGTTGAAATTCTTATTCTCTAGTCTTACTTCAATGGCTTTTTTCACCAGGCAGTCCCTAAAGCCATTGGCATGCCACAGTAGTTTTGTGCCATTGAATCCTGGGGCCATTGTGATAGTAATGTTGTGCTACTGCTGATTTCTCTAGGTAACCCAAACCGATACACCTCCTGTGCTTCTTGATGTGAGTTTCCACCATGCGCCCCATCTGGCCAATACACACTGCTTTGCATTCACAGGGAATCCTGGAAACGCCAGCCATCCCGAGTCCCAGGTCATCTTTGACCCACATAAGCTGGGATTTGAGTTTCCTCATGATTTTGTTGATATTTTCACAGATCCTGAAGAAATACTGGATAAATACCATCCACAAACCTGTAGGGAAGCTCAAATCCCAGTTTATGTAGGTCAAGGAGCACAGCAGGTGTATCTGTTTGGGTTACCCGGAGATATTTAAGGTAGCAGAACATTGCATATGCTATGACCACAGGATAGACTGCAATGCCACAAAACTATTGAGCTGTGCCAATGGCTTTTGGGACTGCCTGGTGAAGGAAGGCATTGAAATAAGATTAGAAAATAAGAATGTCAACAAAGATGAAGGTCTCACTCTAAGAAAGAACTGGAGTACAATTTTAAACAAAGTGGGACAGCAGAAACCTGATTGGTTGAGGACTAACCAATCAGGAGGGACAGACGATGAGAGCTGACTATATGCACTACCAGACGAGACATGCCTCAGCAGCAACCCTGATGAAGATGGCGGAGCTTGTCATCCAAATGTCAGTTAAAATTGACACCTGGACCCGACTGAAGAAGAGTTTATGTAAATAATAAACCAATTTACAAATTTTATGTCATAATTTGTCTCAGGCAAGGTTGTAGCCTGTGGATAGAGCTGGAGTCACATTGTTGAGTAGCGCAGAGATCGCGGGCCACCGTAGGAGGCAGAGCAAACTCCTGTTTTTCAGAGCTCACAAATAATGGTAGAAAATTGCAGATTTTGGCATGTCTTTGCTTTTCTAAGATGTAGTTGTTTCAGATCTCTGGAGATTTGGATATCAATTTGAGGTAAATAGCTTCATTAACAGTCTGTAAGTAAATAGCCACACTCCCAGGAGGTTATGAACTCAAACAATGCCCCCATTAGCACTGGAAATGTTAAATATGCCCAAAAATTCAATTGTAAAATGCTGCTTTTATCACCATTTTGTGACTGAATTTGGTTGTTACAAATAAAGACTATTTCTGTGTGGTTTTCTTTCACTTGTGACATTTACCTGAAACCTGTAGGCATTTTTTACCCTGGCACACAATCTCTCACCCCTTCTTCCCGGCTATTACTGCAAAGATCCTCTGTCTGTCTCTCTCCCTGTCTCTATGTCCCATTAGGCTGTTGAATGACTTGAACCCTATGTATACTGTTGAATGCACTCAAGAAATTCACTCACTGTGTCTGTTTTATCTAATTTTATATGAAAACAAAACTACCACCAAAACCATTCTTATTTGCTGTATTTGTGTCTTGGTTTCACATTTATGTATTCTACCACTGTGTTAGTGGAGCCCATATGTAAATCTTCAGTTTTCCACTCATTAGGTTTTCACATTCTGCTCATCTCTTGTTATTTCCTCTATTTATGTTTTCTTTGTATAGAGAATGATTTTTGAGGTCTTGCGCACCCCACCTCATAGTCAAAAGGCTATTTTAAGAGCCTCCAGTGGTCAGAGTTTACCTTGTGACAAGCAGCTTCCTTCTTATTTAGCTGAACGGTGTCCTTTTCTTCAAGCAATGGTCACTTTGAAACACAAAGAATCGAGCAATGAGACGTTAAAGTTTGCTTGTCATTCAATTCAATCTGGACTGATGAAGGGTCTCGGCCAGAAACGTCGACTGCTTACTCCTTTCTGAAGAGGCTGCCTGACCTGCTGAGTTCCTCCAGCATTTTGAATGAGTTACTCTACTATCTCCTATACAGGCTTGTTGTTCATTTCTTGTGTAAATCAACACGAGCCATTTACATGAATGGAACTGCAGCAATTCATCTCGGAGGAAAAAAAGTCAGAGTCTTCTCATGTTTCCATACTTCTTTAATAGTATGACAATAGTTCGAAAAACATGAGCTTTGTATTTCTTTAGTTTACAAAACCAGATGCCACAATTACAGTACAGAATCCTTAAAACTTTTGTGCTGGATAAACACCAAAACATACAGTAGATCCACTGTTCTATTGTTTTACTCAAGAAAGCCAAACTGACTCAGTGACTTTGGAGCAATCAGACTATTGCAGAAGTGCACTAAAGCAGAAATGCCCTAGCCACAAATAACATTAAAAGTTATAAGCACTGCCATAGCAGCAGAAAACACTAGAAAGGTAAATAGAATTAAGACTCTTAACCTCATGCATTTGTTCATTAGCAACACAAAACACATCTATTACAATTATTGTTACTTGATTTTCCTTACTATACTTAATGATCAACACAAGTGATTGCAGATATTCTAATCATTTGGAAACAGCATGGGAGAAGGATCATCTCGTGCCACATGTTCCGAAATTCATGGTGCTGACAAATGGGACAACAACTCTCCAAGACATGCCTGATTAATTTGACAAATACAGAACTGCTTCTGCCTCAGGCACCCTCTTATGCGCCCACATTCTCTCTTCATGTTCCTCTTACTCAGTCTTTCGTGTGGCACCTGGGATTTTGGCTTGAATCCTGAATGAAAGGTAAAAAAAAATGGATGTTGAGTGGATTTTACACAATTGGAAAGCAAACTAAATTATAACATTATGTGACTTGGACTGAAGGGCCATGAGATGAACGGGAGTCATTCAGACATGAACTATTGGCAGTTCAGTAAAACTACATTTGGATGAATTTTCCATGAGGGAATCCTGATACCTGGGGGTACTGGGGGGTCAGTGAAAAGGAAAGGAAGCAGATAGCAGCTACTTATAGCTGAAAACAAGGGAAATCCTTCAGGAGCACAGAAAATGTCAGGAAGTACTGAAAGAGATCTTAAAAAGTCAAAGTACAGAGGGGAATGTCAAAGTTATTTATTGTAAACACCATGGTAGGTGCATACAACGTGTTGTCGGATTGGTGTTAGAGGCAGATACATTAGGGACAATTAAGAGATTCATAGATGAAAGAAAAATAAGGGCTGCGTGGACGGGAAGGATTAGATTGATCTTGGAATAGGCCAAAGGAGTGGCACGACATTGTGGGCTGAAGGGCTTGCACTGTGCTGTCCTGTTCTATGTCAACATCATGACAAAAGAGTCACCTGAGGAAATACACCTAATGAGGTTCAAACTTCAAACCACTGCGTCTCTTGAGTTCAGGTGTTCTGAACTCAAAAACACCAAAACCTTTTGTGGGGAAATGTCAAGCCTAAGAAATTTTTAAAACCATACATGCAGGCCGATAAAATGCAGTCACGTGACAGGAATGCAGACAGTATTAATTGGGTGTTGGTGACACTGTCAGAAAGTCGTACAAATTTGGGGTAGCACAGTAGCATCAACAACAGTGACTTGTGTTCAATTCCGCCAATGTCTGTAAAGAGTTTCTATGTCCTCCTTCTGATTGTCTGGGTTTCCTCTGGGTGCTCTCGTTTCCTCCCACATTCCAAAGGTGTACGGGTTAGTAACTTAACTCGTCACATGGGTGTAATTGGGCAGCACAGACTCATTGGGCTAGAAAGGCCTGTTAGTTGCTGTATCTCTAAAATAAATTGCAAACACAAAGAAGCAGCACAGAATATAATTAACAAACTTGAATTAGGGTAATATTATCACTATACTAAGGGTAAGATGGTAACCAGGGAGAAAGTAATGCTCATTACGGCCCAAAGTAATAATTGGTGAGTGGAGCTGGAGGAAGCAAGTGAAGTCTCAGTTGGAGAATTTAGAAAGATGCAGAGTGATTCATTAAAAAGTGGTAATAGAGTATTGGTAGACCTAAAGATGAATGAATCCCCAGGCTTGATGAACTATATACCGAGCTGATAATGTGAGCCAAGGGAAAAGATTACAAGAGTCCTGAGAGACTGTTAAATCTTCACTGGTCACAGGTAATGCTGGATACTTTGGTGTCAGCAAATGTGGTACCATTATCAAAGGAGGTCAGCAGGGGTAGGACAGGTAATTACAGCTGAATGAGGTTCTCAATGCTTCAGCAAGGAGAGGTGTAGGACATAGGAAGATTTTTTAATTGTTACTTTTTTTTGCTTATTGCACATTTAGAGCAGTAGGGATGACAGGGCAGGGTAGGGCAATGCCCCTCTTGTGGGGTGTGGGAAACAGGGAGACCTCCAGTGCCCCCGACGACTACACCTGTGAGAAACGCATCCGGCTGCAGCTTCTAAGGAGTTGGAGCTGGAACTGGATGAACTCTGCATCACTTGGGAGGCCAAGGGGTTGAATGATAGGACATATAGGGAAGCAGTTACGCCTGAGGTGCAGGGCACAGGTAACTGGGTTACTATTAAAAGGAGGAAAGGGATAGGTAGCCAGAACAGAATATTCCTGTGGCTGTTCCCCACAACAACAGGTAGACCACTTTGGATATTGTTGGAGGGATGACCTAGCAGAGGAAAGTCACAGTGCTCAGGTCTCTGGCACTGAATCTAGCTCTGTGGCTCAAAGGAAGGAGAGAAGTGAGCTGCAGTGATAGGGGATTTTTTGGTTAGGGGAACAGAAAGGAGGTTCTGTGGATGAGAATGAGATCTGCAGGTGAAAGGGACCTCTCACATCGAGACCACAGCATAATTGGGTGAGCATCCCGAGGCTGTGGTGCACATCAGTACCAATGATATAGGTAGGAGGGATGATGAGGTCCTGCAAAGTGAGTTTAGGGAGTTAGGTGCTAAGTTAAAGGACAGGACATCCAGGGTTGTAATCTCAGGATTGCCCTGCATGCCATGTGTTACTGAGGTTAGATTATAGTTAGATTATACATCTTCTTCTTCTTCTTCTACTATGGGGATGGTACAGAAGAGAGGGTTTATTATTTTTGGATCATTGCACTCTCTTACAGCGAAGAAATTTGCCAAGAACAATCACAGTCATGGGACCACGATCACCCACGGTATATGACACAGCACATAATGATGATAATGATGAGCCATTAATGAGACTTGGCTGCAGGAGGACAGGACTGGCGGCTCAATGTTCAGGGGCTTCATTGTTTTAGATGTAATAGAGTGACAGTGATTAAAGGGGGAGGGATGGCATTACTAGTCAGGGAAAACGTCACAGCAATGCTCAGTCAGTACAAATTGGACGGCTTGTCTAATGAAGCTTTATGGGTAGAACTGAGGAGTATGAAAGATATGACCACATTAATGGGATTATATGATAGACAAGCCAACAGCCCACGGCATTTAGAGGAGCAATTTTGTAACAAGATCACAGATGGTTGTAAGAAACATAAGGTTGATTGGGATTCCCATACTGTAAAAGGAATTTACCAAATGTATTCAGGAAAGTTTCCTTAATCAGTACATAGAAGTCCCAACTATAGAGAGTGTGATACTATTTATCCTATTAGGGAATGGGACAGGGCAGGTGACAGAAATTTATGTAGGGGAATACTTAGCATCTAGTGATCATAATGCCATTTGTTTCAAGGTAATTATGAAAAAGGATAGGTCTGGTCCTCAGGTTGAGATTCTAAATTGGAGAAAGGCCATTCTTGATGGTATCAGAAAGGATCTGGCAAGTGTAGATTGGGACAGGCTGTTTTGTGGTAAAGGTGTATTTGCTAAGTGGGAGATCTTCAAAAGAGACATTTTGAGAATACAGAGTTTGTGTGTTCCTGTCAGAATATAAGGCAACGATAGCTGGTATAGGGAACCTTGGTTTTCAAAAGATATTGATGCGCTGGTTAAGAAAAAGGAGCTGAATAGCAGGTATCTGCAGGGAGGGACAAATGAGGTATTTGAGGAGTATGAGAAATGCAACAGAACATGTAAGGAGGAAATCAGGAGGGCTAAAAGAAGGCATAAGGTTCTAGCAGACAAGGTGAAGGACAGGCAAGGGACAAAATTGCTCCTCTGGAAGATCAGAGAGGTAACCTATGCTTGGAGCTGAAAGAGATGGAGGAGCCTTTTTGCATCTGTATTTTATTGAGAGATGGACACAGAGTCTATAGAAGTGAAGCAAAGCAGCAGTGAGAGCATGGACCCATTACAAATCACAGAGGGGGAGGAGGTGTTTGGGGTGGGTAAATCCTCAGGCCAGACAAGGTGTTCCCGCAGACCCTGTGGGAGGCTAGTGTAGAAACTGCAGGAGCCCTAGTAGAGTTTAGCAGTGCGAAAGTTATTGGAAGTATTTGGATAGGCAGGGACTGATTAGGAATAGTCAACTTGACCTTATGCGTGGTAAGTCATGTCCAACCAATCTAACAGAGATTTTTGTGGACTTTACCAGGAAAGCTGATGAAGACAGGACAGTGGATATTCTCCAATTGGATTTTAGCAAGGTCTTAGACAAAGTCTAAGATCTAAGTCTATGGAAGGTTGGTCAAAAAGGTTCAGTCGCTCGGCATTCAAGATGAGGTAGTAAAATGGATTAGACATTGATTTTGCGGGAGAAGCCAGAGAGTGGTAGTAGATGGTTGTCTCTCTGAATGAAGGCCTGTGACTAGCAGTATGCTACAAGGATCAGTGCTGCGTCCATTGTAGTTTGTCATCTACATCAATGATCTGGATGATAATGTGGTAAACTGTATCAGCAAATTTGCACCTGACAAAGATTGGAGGTGTCCCACCCAGTCCATGCTTTTTTCTTGGGGTTGCCATCAGGTAGTAGGTCCAAGGGCCTCAGGACTTTTCATTAGTCAGGGCATTAGATCAGACAAAGAGGTTATTATACAAACTTTAGAAAAGATTGATTTGGCCGCAACTGCATTCAGTTCTGGTTACCACACTGCAGAAAGGATGCATTGGATAAAGTGCACTGGAGATCCAAAAAAATATGCCAGGAATGAATTGTTTCATTTATACAGAGAGATAGGATAGACTGGGTTTGTTGTCCTTAGAGAACCTGACAGAGGCATGCAAAATAATGAGTGTATGAAACTTTACCCCATAGCAGAGGTATCAACAACTCGAGGTCATAGGTTATGGAGTAAGATGTTTTAAAAGGGCATATAAGGAAATAATTTGGTTGGAAACTATAATGCACTGCCTGTGTGCATGGTGGAAGTGGCTACTCTCAGAACCTTCTTATACCGAGACCAGCACGGCAATTGCATGGCATAGAAGGCTATAAACCAAGTGCAGGAAAATGAGAAGAGTATTGATATAGTAGAGATGATTAGCATGGACATGGTAGGCCTGTTTCTGGTATTCTATGACCTAATGCTGTTAAACAGAAGTTATATTTCAGGGTGGTGACTTGACACTAGGAAATTGTTCCATCTCAGTTCTTCCTCTCCACAGAGGCCGCCTGACCTGGTTTAATATTTTAAGCATTTTCTGATCTTATTTCGTAACTCCATTCTCCAACGTATTGTAATTTAATTCCAGTTTATTATAGTTATACAGAAAGGAGGCAGTCTATCAAGTTCATATTGATCATCAAGCACTCATTAACACAAATATTAAATTTTATTCTACTCCTGCCACACCCTGCCACCCCCTTCTCATCAATTTCCCACACTAGGAGCAATTTACAAAGACCAATCAACCAGCCAACCCACACAGTCACAGGGAAAATATGGAAACTCCACACAGACAACACCAGAGGTCAGGACTGAACCTGGGTCACTGCAAGGCAGCAGTTTATCAGATGTACCACTGCAGTGCTCTTATCCTCCTGTTGTTCTGCCATGTGCACCTCAACCTATTTTACTTGCAAACAGAAACGTGGCGGAATTGCAGCTTCAGGTACTCGACTGTCTTTTCCCCTGTATTGAAGTAACTAACTGAAATTGGTTCAGGTTCTGTAAGTTAATACTGCAAGTCTGCAATTTTATGTTATCAAACTGTTACAGGAAGGATAATCTGCTTCCTCTCATTTTGAACACAAACTTACTTTGCCACTACAGAGTTAACATGAGTCCTCACCAGTCCCAAATACTGGTCAATTTGTGCCTGTAGATAGATATAAAGCAGATATCATTAAAATAAATACACACATTTTAATGTAGTAATGTCACTTGGTAATCTAATGATTTTATCATTTATGCAAATAAATAAAGATTTACCTGGTATTTCTCATATACAACAGGCAAGGTAAACATAGAAACAACAGCTAGAAAGAAATATCAACAAATTAATTGTTGTATTAATGGTGATTGACCACATTTACATAACTATACCCAACTAAATGGAAAATGTAAATTGGACAGCAGAAGTAAGTAATAACAAAATAAGCAATAAATATCAAGAACATGAGCTAACGAGTCCCTGAAAATGTGTGCATAAGTTGTGAGAACATCTTGATGAATGGGGGCAAGTGAAGTTGAGTGTATTTATGCCCTTCACTCAGCTACATATCAAGAAATGGTTACAGGAAAGAAGGACTTCAGTAACAAGAACAGACAGGACACACAATTTACAGTTATCAATTGTGACCACCATCTTGTTACTCACAGAGAGCATTGATAGGGTATCCTGAGAATCTAAGATTCTGGGTGTAATACCAGATATACACATACCAGATATACTAACAGAGCATCATACATTGGTGTGCCCAGGTATATGGTAAATGATCACAAGGACACCAGGGCAAAAGTTCGGGTACACGAGGACTTTATAAGATGTGCTTGGGGTATACAGGTGCTAAAAGAAAACTCAAATAATTGATCAACCATACAGCCTTTTCTGAAACCACTGTGTGTGATCCGTTGACCACCAGTAGTGTGTTTCTGATGTGTATTGAAGTACGATGTATATTGAAGTACTTTGTAACATTCTCTGTTAATCAACCTGGTGCTACAACTGAAATGGAATACGCAAGGGTAATCTATTCTCAGTAAATCCCTTTATGGGAATTTCAGGGTTCCCTGAAGGATGTGGAATAAAAGTGGTTGTCTGGATTAAGACTACTAACATATCCCATCATCACATAGAAACTATACCAATCTCACTGAGGCATTACAAAGCTGAGATGTGGGTGTGGAAGTGTAGCACGTGAAAAATATTGATAGATGTTAAAGGATTTTTGGGGTGCAAGTCCATAGCTCTTTGGAAGTGGCAACAATGTAGATAGGATGGCAAAAAAGGGGTACAGCATACTCGTCTTCATCGGTTGGGATTAGAGTATAAAAGTTGGGTAATCACATTACAGATATATAAACATTTGGGTAGACTTCATTTGGAGATGTGTGCATTTCTAGTCACTATATTACACATAGAAGCTTTGGAGAGGGTGCAGAAGGGATTCACCAGAATGCAGTCTGGACTAGAGAGTTTTAGCTATGAAGAGTGGTTGGTAAACTTGGATTTGTTTTATCTGGAGCATCGGAGACTGAGGGAGTAACCTGATAGAATATATATAGGATAGAGCAAGCCTTTATTCCCCCAGGGTGGAAATGTCAAATCCTCAGGGCATAGCTTTGGGTGGGGGGGAGGGGGAATATTGAAAAAACTCTTACAAGACAAGATTTTAGATACAGAGAGTTGTAGATGCCAGGAGTGTGCTGGCAGGGGGAGTGGTAGGAGCAGACATAATGACAACATTTAAGGGGCATTTGGACAGACCCATGAACTGGCAGGGGATGGGGGGGGGTATAAATGTGGAGTTTAAATTGTCATTACAGTCAGCACAAACATCATGGGCTGATGGACCTGATTCTGTGCTGTACTGCTCCATGTTCTAGAAATCATCAGACTAATCTCATCCCTGGCCAAGTGTCTACCGCCAACCAGGTGGACATGGGATATTGTTGACAGCTACATGCGGCTATCTGCATTCCTTAGCTGCTCATGGCCACTGAAGAGATCCAAAGCCAGGGCTGAACAGCTTGGTTCAGATCTCATAGCAGTCACCTTGGCAGTCTTCCTTCTCAATTAAATAATCTGACCAAGATGGCTGCAAGGAAAACAGGATTTACTTGATGTGGCTTGATAGGCAATGAGAGCTATTGTGCTCATTGGATAGAAAGCCATAGGTTGTGCACAGTCACTAGCAGAGCTACCTGAACGTTACTAATGACATCCTGCAACTGGTGTACATGACATTATAAAACAGCCCCCTGAGATTCATGGGAAATAACCTCCCATAGCTTAGTTCATTACAGCTGACTTGTATATTTGAAATTAAACACTTAGTTCTTGATATCAACCTTTAAACCCATTAAAGCGAAAAGTCAAAGTCAGGCAGAGACAAGGAGACTGAGTGCCTGACTCCATTTTATATACACATTTTGCTCCCTGATCAACTTTGCTGTTCAGTTATTTTAACACTGGGACATCAAATGGAAATATCAAGACCTACAAGGTTGCTAGATGAGTAGTGCACTGGGGCAAATGCTATGTTATTCAGCAACATGTTGAGCACCAAAACTACTGAATTAACGTAATATATTTATATAAGGACATAATTACCCATAATCATCAAAGTCAAGCCATTGAAGATAGCTCCAACATAGGTCAGTAGCCACATCAGTACTGCAAACTTGAAAATAAATTAAAATGAATATGAGAACATTAGTCTGTATCAAAAATAGAATTCACATTGATCCTCAAGTCATTACAATCAGTTTTTTCTCTGCTGAGTTACATCTGCCACACTTTAAATTGAAAGTTCAAAGTAAATGAACTATCAAGATATGTGTATGTCACAATATACTACCCTGAGATCCAATTTTGCAGACATTCACAGTAGATACAAAGAAACACAATAGAATCAATGAAAAACAGCTCTACATTATCCAAATCACAACTATTCTTCCAAATATGCTCCAGTATATTTTACAAAAGAGAAATGGAATAGTCATTCATTCTTTCTTAACCCTTTATTTTAATATTTTGTTCTTGGGCTTATTATATTTCAAAACATCACAATGTCAATGGTAGTTTCAATTGAAGGTCATCTTTTACATTCCAATGGAATAGAGTAAAATATATTCTTAACTTTAAAAATACTTTGATAGCAGAAGCATAAAAAGTAAATAGTTTGTGACATTTTTAAAGAGGCTGCTGTCCTTATTCATCAAGGCCCCATTATGTTAAATTTTGAACTGTCAATAGGAATTCTTCCTAATGTACGTAGATCATTCAAACAAATACTGCTGTTGTTCATGCCTTTCTGTACTAAGACTGTGAAAACACTCGAGTAGATTATCTGTCTTATAGACTGTCCTTCAGTGCACGGCCTGTTTCCCAGAGATTAATCTGTACATTAATAGTCAGCAGGCCTCAACCCCTATTCTCCCGAAGTCCTACATAATTATCAATTCCTCAGTGTGTCAAATAGTTATCCATCCCCACATTAAATATTTCTAATTATCTGGCCTCCACCACCCTCAGGGATAAAGCCTTCCAAATTCAATGCCCTTTGAGAGAAGAAATTCCAAAGCATCTAGGTTATAATTGACTGGCCCCTTATTTTATAGCCTAGTCCCCTTTAATTTTCCATCCCATTCTAATCAATTTGACTGTAGCTTTTTGTTGTGTTCCCATGAGGCTCAACATAAACTCGAGGAAAATAATTTTATCTTCCATCTGGGCACATAGCTCATTAAGTTTATTCACTGCACTTTTTCCTCAACATTCATGCATCTTAAATCTACCTTTACATTCCTTAGTCCAATTAGTTTGCTCCCATTTAATTCCGGAATGCATTCTTTTCTAGCTGTATTCAACACTCCCACTTCTTTCTGCATCACAATTCTTTAATTTCTTCTATGATATCCAAATTTCTTCTTAATTAACTTAAATGAATTTCCAACCACACAGCCACACAATCTGAAACATCCCTATTGTTATCTCTATAATTTTACATGCTCTGAGTTCATTTGATGCAGGGTCCCTCATCTGATCATCACCTCCAATCTTGACTATTCCAATGTACTGCAAACCCCATTCCACCATCCAACATGCTGCTGCCCTCATTACCATCAACCCAAACTGTAGGAGCCTTGTTTCGATTTTCCGTCCATCTGTATTGTATTTTGTGTTGTGTGCTTATTATGGGTAATTTGTCACGTGGGTTGGGGCATAGTAGAAGTGAAGAGTATGGTTACATATTCATGCTTTGTCTTGGGTCAATTCAGTCTAGGTAGAACCAGAGAGGCAGCTGGAATGATACTTCTTTTGTTGACTGCTTAACGCTATTTGGAATGCTTAAATAATCCTAAATATGCTTAGACCGCTTATTTTGTGATAACACTAATTTTAGTTTCATTAGTTTTTGTATCGTTACAAGAGATTGCTGGTTTCTTAATAAAGAGTTGAACGTACTCCTTTGAACTTCGGAGTATGTCATACAGTGATTAGTCACTCAGCGGTTTTGGTTTGATTTCAGTAACCGCTACACTTTGCTTCCTGATGTACATTGGCTCCCATTTATGCAAAGCCTTGGTTTAACAAACTTCATTCTTCTTTTCATATCTTCCCATGTCCACTTCATTTGTATAACCTCCTCCAGCTCTATTTTGCTTTGAAATATCTGAGTAATTCTAGAATCGTGAGCATTTTCAAAAATAACTATTCTACAACTGATTATTATTTCTCTAAATATCAAGATTCCATGTCCAAGCTTCTCAGGCTCTTTACGATCTTTAATATTCTTCTTCAAATTACCTCCTTAATGAAGTTGATCAGGAGGAAACCCTTCCTGATGAAGGGTTTCAGCCCGAAAGTTGTCACTACCTCTTCCCATAGATGCTGTCTGGCCTGCTGAGTTCTGCCAGCATTTTGTGTTTTTATTTAAATATTAAAATGCTTTTGCACTCCACTCAGTTGATTTGTTTCTTTTTGCATCACAAGGATTACCCACAAAATATTTCAGCTATGCCATGAAGTGGTATCATTTGGATAATGGAAACAATATTGAAAGTCACAAGTAATCATTTATTCTTTAGGAAATGAAGCCACTGATTTGATGGGAATACAAATTTCTGATCTTTACACCCTGGGATAAATAAGTGAGTATTATTATACCACAGAAAAAGAGAAAAGAATAAGTCAATTAGTTTGCTCAGGATAACACTGTTTAAAATTCAAATAAATAGAAGATCCAGAGAGAAAAAAAAACTGGAAAGTTCTTGGTGAGAACTTTGTTTTTATTTCCCCCGAGTGATATGCTTCTTTGCTTGATATTTTGAATTATGTTACTTGCTATTTCTGAATGTTAGCTTCCCATTTTGAATGTTTTGCACCTTGGCCCCAGAGCCTCATTCAGCTGTATCTTTGTATGGTTTGAATGACAATTAATATTGATTTGATCTGATTTGAAAGACAGATTTGCAACTCCACAATGATAAAAGCAGTAGGGCTGAACCACTTCTCAGTTAAAGATTTAAAGGAAATATAATCAACAAGTTTTCCTAATTGAGTCCTAAAATAGAAGATTTTATTTTGTTCTTACTTTCAGAGAATCCACCAGGTCCTGCACAAGAAAGAGTCGTCGCAGTTCCTTGACCGTACTGTTTACGTACACCAGTGCAGAATCAGCATACTTTTGAATCTGCTCTTCAGAGAGGGTAGTATCCAAATCCAAATAAGCTCTGACAACATAAAAATAGCCTTAATTTAAGAAAATAAATGAAAGGGGGGCAGGGGGGAAGAGCAGTTCTAGTGCTAGGATGGAGAAAATTTATTTCATTGACTGTTGGGAACTCAAGATCTTCTTGTGCAACCCAAACAATCATTAAATGCATTAAGCCCATGTGTCGCTGTAACTCATTTTAATTTATCAAAACAGTGACATTCTGCACCTTTCCAAGTAAATTCCCAGTTAAATCTATGTTTATTTGTCATTTATAACTACAATAAAGTCACAAAACTGAAATTTGAGTCATGCAATTTTACATTGATTATTGCAATATTATTTCTTCTAACACCAATCGTCGAAAAATACTGAGTTTGTGCAATTCTTATTTTCTCTTCCACAAGCACCCAAATGATTGGCAAGTTCTCAACATGGTGCAGCAACAATCTGCCCTCATGGGTCTTGCTCAACCCAACCCAACTGTTCATCTCAGCAATGATTCATAAAGCAGAGATAAGGTAATACATAGTAATGCTTGAACAGGGTCTCTGTGCATTTCTAGATATTTTAAATGACGTTAAAGCTTTTACAACTTTTTAAAGTTGTATAACCTGCCAAAAGTAAGAAGCCTAGCAACATTCAGCAACAAACAAAAACAATGAATTAAGAATCATGACCAATATATTCATAAATAGCAAAATAAACAAAAGTATTCAATCCTGTTGCAGCCTCTTTTAAAAAAACACAAGACATTCTGGAATGTGAGATGAGAAAGAGTTTCAAACTTCACTGCAGTACCGATATTACCTTATCACCACTATTCTCAGATTAATAATCTGATAAAGAGTCTTGGTAAATTAAAATATATGAAATTTTGAAAAAACATTATCATTTGACATAACTGATAAAATATTACTGTAAATGGAGTCGGGGTGGCAGAAGATACAGAAGGACTGTACACTTACTTAAAAGGATGTCCTTCATCAGTCTTCTGCACAGCCTGTAACACTGATTTATAAATTCTGAAGCTGATTGTGGCTGAGAGGGCGGCAAGTGCCAGGTAGGCGATCACACTCACAACACTGAACTGAGTCAGTGAGAATAAGAGGAGGAGCACACTTCCAAAGACAATTCCCGTCTGCTTGATGTCACGCCAGTACAGCAGGTCAATAACTGCGAAGGAAAAAGGAAATCAGTCAGAAAAAAAATCCACTGCAATCGTAATTTTACCAGAAGGTAATGCAAAAATAAAGAGCGAATCAAGTTTAATTTTCAACTATAATGCATGAAGAAAAAAATAGGATTAAATGCAAACTTTTACTGTGTACGTTGTAAATTATATTGTGTCTACAAAAAAAGATTAAATTAACACAAATTTCAGAAATTCCAAGTTTTTTTAAACTGCTCTTATTTAGGGATGCAGCATAGTAAAAGGCCCTTCTGGCTCAATAGCCCCGTGCTGCCCAATTACACCCATGTGACCAACTAACCTATGAACTCATACATCTTTGGAATGTGGGAGGAAACTGGAGCACCTGAAGAAAACCCACACAGGTCATAGGGCATACTGTCAAACTTCGTACAGACAGCAGGAGAACTGAACCTAGATCACCAGCACTGTAACAGTATTTCACTAACCACTATGCCACCCTGTCTCGCTTGGAGGCGCACTAATATCAGCGCCAGACTCCAGAGCGAAGGTTCCTGAGTTTGAATCCAAGTCAGGCTGAGCGTCGAACTAACAACTTGGCCTTGAAAAAACAAGAATAGCTTGCTACGGAAACACCGTCATGACGATGCCCCGATAACTCCACTGCCGAGTTAAGGGCTATTCTTCTTCTTCTATGCTACCCTGCTGGCCCATCATTGTTTTTGTTTTGTTAACTGATGAAGATCCAGTTATAAAAATACTTTTGTTGGCAACAGACAATAGAGCAAGCTCATGAGCTCAAGATCCACTGTCCACTGCATTAAGTTATGCAGTTAAAATTAACTTCAAGAAAAGTTTCTGTACGTGTAAGTGAGGAGCACAAGCAATTTTTTTTTTAGCTTTAAAGGGCAGTGACCCACTGGTGACTTGGCCTATTGAAAAGTATATGAGGGAAATGTCAATAGCGTGTGAGTCAGCCATTAGGAAATGTATGTTAGAAATAATTTTGCCAGTGTCCAATCAAAGTGACATTTTCATCAACTAGGTGGGTCTCTGGAGGTGTTTGGTGGAGAAATGAATTATTTTAATCCAATATTAATTGTCTGACATTTGAAATATTGTGCAAGTTTAGACATTCTCATCTAAAAATTGTTCCTGTATTTAAGAAGGTTTAGAATTAATTTGATATTAAGGTTGTAAACAATGCAAGGACAAATACAATTTTATGAAGATCCCAGATAATTCAAGTTATCTTGACACATGAATAATGTAGATACAAGCAGGATATTAAACTCTGAGTGAGAGTTCACTCCCCGCTAAAAACATTAGCTCCAGTATAAGATAAATACTCAAAATTTAATATTATATTATTAACCAATCTTTTGGGAAATTATTTGGAATAATGAAGAAAGGTATAAAATATCTCCTCAGAAAAATTATAAGCTATACAAAGATCAGGAGAGGGTTGAGAAAAGGGAGAGAAATAGCAATTTCTTTCCTCAGGAGAAAAGGTCAAGTTTTTCTCAGCTTCATTCACTGGACTTGATCATGATTGGCAAGGACAGCATTTGTTAACCATCTATGATCGCCCTTGAGAAAGTGGGGGTAAGTTATGAAATACTGCTTTCCACACAATGTGTCTGCTATCACAGCTTTGTTCAGTAAGAACTCTAACTTAATGTTGATTTTTAAAAAAAAGGCCATATATCTCCCTGTCAGTGTGGGGTGAACCTTGAATTGGGAAGTACAGTACTTGCTGCTTGTACCTCCCTGAGTGGTAGAAGTCAAATACTGGACCAGTTAACATAAAGTGTAATCCTGTATCCCGTGTCATTCAGACCCCCACCCTCTGGTCAACTCTTGGGTCCTTGGAACCTCATCTTCTCATCTTCCTCCCACCTCACCTTCCCTGAACACACCAACCCTCCTTTCCCCTCAGACAGTAACAGCTCTCTTCGCCCCTCTGATGCCAGCTCTCATCTATGTTGTGTCTTCACAACTCCTTCTAACCTTCCCATCTCTGAGGCAGCACGTTCTGTTTTTAGTAAGGGCCTCACCTTTGTCCCCCTGCGCCCACACCTCAGCGTGTTCTGTGCCTGCCACGGTGCTGAGTTCTTCTTCCACAACCTCCGCCTCCAAGCCCACTTCTTAGTCAAGGATTCCACACCTCACACAGATGGCCCCTTCTTCCGTCTGCAACCCTCCTCTTCTTGGACACCCCATTCTCTGCCTGTTCTAGATATTTTCATCTCAATTGCCAACGAAATATCAACTGTCTCGATTTCAACACTCCACTCTCTTCCTCGAACCTTACCCCCTCTGCCCTCCATTCTCTCTGCCCCAATCCCAACCTTACCATCAAACCCACAGACAAAGGGTGTGCTGTTGTAGTGTGCACACTGACCTCTACCTTGCTGAGGCTGGACAACAGACACCTCCTCATACTGACTCCTTGAGGAATACTCCAGTCCACATTATCAGAAGACTACCTCTGACACTAATATTGACCTCATCCACTCTAGGGAACTACCTACCACTGCCAACAAACTTAGTTCCCTTACCCTGCACTGCTCGCTTCTACCTTCTACCCAAATTCCACAAATAGGACTGTCCAGGTAGGCCTATTGTCTCTGTCTACTCCTGCACCTCTGAATTTGTGTCCTCATACTTCAATTCCGTGGTCCAGTCCCTTCCTATTTATATCCACGACACTTCTTATGCCCTCGATCTCCTCAGAAACTTTCAATTCCCTGGCCCTGACCATCTCATCTTCACCATGAATGTTCAGTCCCTATAGACTTCTATCCTCCGTCAATAAGTCCTCAAAGGTGGCCTCCAACCAATCCCCCTCCACCATCATCCTCCTCCGAACTTACCCTTAACAATTTTTCCTTTGGCTCCTCTCACTTTCTCCAAACCTGAAGTGTAGCCATAGGTACTCGCTTGGGCCCAAGCTATGGTGCCTGTTTGAAACCTTCCCCGTCATACTCTCAACTCTTACTCCACTACATTGACAACTGCATTATTGCTGCTTCATGCACCCACACTGAGCTCATCCATTTAATAACTTTTGCCTCTAATTTCCACCCTGCCCTTAAATTCACTTGGACCATCCTTCATAGCTCCCTCCCCTTTCTTGACTGCTCTGTCTCCATCTCTGGGGACAAACTCTCAACCGACATCTTTTATAAACCTAGTGACTCCCATAGCTATCTTGACTATACCTCTTCCCATCCTGTCTCCTGTGAAAATGCTGTTCCCTTTTCTCCGTTCCTTTGTCTCCGCTGGATCTGTTCCTAGGACACGGCTTTCCCTTCCAGAACATCAGAGATGTCCTCCCTCTTTAAAGAACTGCGTTTCCCTCCCTCTACTATTAATGTTGCGCTCACCCACATCTTCTCCATTTCTTGTTCATCTGTGAGCATTTCATCTTCTCACCACCTTAATAGTGAGAGAGTCCCTCTTGAGCTACCTACCACCCCATCAGCCTCCGCATCCAATATATTAACCTCCGCAACTTCCACCATCTCCAAAGATCAGAGAGGTGAATTAGAGGGGGTGGGGGGTGGTGAGGGGGAGAACCGGGAATTTTTGTTCGCCGGAAGGAGAAATTGATATTCATGCCATCAGGTTGGAGGATACCAAAGCAGAATATAAGGTGTTGCTCCTCCACGCTATGTGGCCTTATCTTGGCACAAGAGGAGGCATGGTTCAACACTTTAGAACTGGAATGGAAATCAGAATTAAAATGTTTGTCCACCAAGAAGGAGAAATGGACATTCATTGACCCTATCACTAAGCATATCTTTACCTACCCCTCCCTCCGCTTTCAGCAGTGATTGCTCCTTTTACAATTCCCTTGTCCATTCGTCCCTCCACACTAATCTCCCTCCTGGCAAGCAGCCCAAGTTCTTCATCTGTCCATACACTACCTCCATTCAGAGCCCCAGGCAGTCCTTCCAGGTGAGGCAAGACTTCACCCACGAATCTGCTGGGGTTGTCTATTGTGTCCAGTGCTCCCAAAACAGCCGCATATATATTGGAGAAATCTATTGTAAATTGAGGGGCCGCTTTGTTGAGCACCTCCGCACTGTCCACGACTTCCTGGTGGCCAAACGTTTTAATTCTGATTCACATTCCCATTCCAAAGTGTCGATCCATGGTCTCCTCTTGTGCCAAGATGAGGCCACACAACGTGGAGGAGCAACACTTTATATTCCGCTTTGATACCCTCCAACCTGATGGCACAAATATCAATTTCTCCTTCCGGTGAACAAAAATTCCCCATTTCCCCCCACCCCCCCATTCACCACTGATCTTTTATTACTTCTCACCTGCCTATTACTTCCCCCTGGATTCCCTTCCCCTTTTCCTACTGTCCACTCTCACCTCCTATCAGATTCTTTCTTCTCCAGCCCTTGGCCTTTCCCACCTACCTGGCTTCACCTATCACCTTCCAGCTAGCCTCTTTCCCCTCCCCCTGCCTTTTAATTCAGGCATCCTACCTCTTCCCTCTCAGTCCCGATGAAGGGTTTCGGCCCGAAACGTCATCTGTGTACTCCTTTCCACAGATGCTGCCTGACCTGCTGAGTTCCTCCAACATTTTGTGTGTGTTGCTAAATGAATGAAATTAGCAGGGGGCACGGTGAATCATCTATTTGTTTGTAAATGCTTTGATATTACCTTTATCAACTAACACCATTTTAAGTTACACATCATTCCAGTCAGTCTCCTCTAAAACAGGGATTCCCAACTGTTTTTATGCCATGGACCCCGACCATCACCTGAGGGTTCCATGGACCCCAGGTTGGAAACCCCTGTACTAAACCCTTAACACCTCTGTTATGCAAGTGTATATTGTATGCATTTTCATTTACGTAGCCTTTCAGAACCTCAGGTCATCTGAAAGCACTTCTGAAGAGCTGTCATGGTTGTGATGAAGGAAACTCAACAGTTGATTGGCAATCAACGAGCTTGGACAAAAACCAGAGAGTCTCTGACCAGTTCAGGTGCACAGGTGATACTTAACAAGGACTGCAAGGACAAATCCTGTTCACGTCACTGAGGCTGGGTGAGACAAGAACCAGAAATTACAGATTTAAGGTTGAAAGGTGAAATATTTAAGGGAAACCTGAGGGGGAACTTCTTCAGTCAGTGAGGGTGCAGGTATGGATCAGTGAAATGGTGCATGCGTGTTTGACTGCACATTTGGATATGTACATTGATAGGAGGGGTATGAAGAGATAAGGTCTAAGTGTGGGTCACTGAGACCAGGCAGAATAACAGCTTGGCATGGACGAGGTGTCCCAAAGGGCATGTTTCTGTGCTCAATGACTGTATGATCAAAGGAAATCAATCCACTGCTCCTTTTAAATCAGGTGCTCCCAACCTGGGGTCCACGGACCCCTTACTTAAAGATACTGGCCTATGGCATTAAAAAGGTTGTGAACCCCCAATGTTAAATAGTGCTCGGGGATCTCCTATAATCAGCTAGCAGAACAAAAATGTTTAGTTTAATATCTCATCCAAAAGATTATTTATGTGAGAATCAGAATCACAAAAGGCATTACAAAGGGTGGATATTATATCAAAACATTACATATTAAACATTCAATTGACCACAAGATATAGAAGCAGAATCAGACCACTTGGCCCACTGAGTCAGCTTCACTATTCCATCATGACTGATCCAATTTTTCTCTCAGCCCTAATCTCCTGCACAGGATGGAAATAAGCTGCAGAAAGCTGTGAACTCAGTCAGCTCCATCATGGGCACCACCCTCCATAACATCCAGGACATCTTCAAGGAGTGATGCCTCAAAAAGGCGGCATCCATCACTAAGGACCCTACCACCCAGGACATGACTTCTTCAGACCATAACATATAGGAGCAGAATTAGGCCATTTGGTTTATTGAATCTGCTCCGCTATTTCATCATGGCTGATCCACTTTTCCTCTCAGCCCCAATTTCTTGCCTCCCCCCCCCCCCGTATCACTTCATGCCCTGACCAATCAAGAACTTAACAAACTCTGCCTTAAATATACATAAAGACTTGGCCTCCACAGCTGCCTGTGACAAAGAATTCCACAGATACATCATTCTCTGGCTAAAGAAATTCTTTCTCATCTCTGTTCCAAAATGACACCCCTGTATTCTGAGGCTGTGTTTTCTAGTCTCAGACTCTCCCACCATAGGAAATATCATCTCCGTATCCACTCTATCAAGTCCTTTCACCATTAGATAGCTTTCAATTAGGTCACCCCTCATTTTTGGAATTCCAGTGAATACAGGCACACAACCATCAAATGCTCTTCATATGACAAGCCATTCAATCGTGGAGTTATTTTCGTGGCTCTCCAGTTTCAGCACATCCTTCCTAAGATAAGGGGCCCAAAATTCTCAAAATACTCCAAGTGAGGCCTCACCAGTGCTATATTAGGTCTTAACATTACATCCTTGCTTTTATATTCTCGTCCTCTTGAAATAAATGCTAACATTGCATTTGCTTTCCTCATCACAGACTCGACCTGCAAACTCACCTTTAGTGGATCATGCACATGCACTCCCAAGTCATTTTACACTTCAATTTTTGTATTTTCTCTCCAGTTAGAAAATAGTCAACTCTTTCATTTCTTCTACAAAAGTGCATGACCATACACTTCCTGACACTGTATTCCACCTGCCACTTCTTTGCCCATTCTCTTAATCTGTCCAAATCCTTTTGTAGCCTCTCTACTTCCTCAAAACTACTGATCCCTCCACCTATCTTCATATCATCTGTAAACTTGGCAACAAAGCCATCAATTCCATCATCCAAATCATTGACATATGACGGACATGCAACGTAAAAAGAATCGGTCCCAACACAGACACTGTGCAACACCACTCGTCACCAGCAGCCAACCAGAAAAGGCTCCCTTTATTCCCACTCTTTGCCTCCTGCCAATCAGCCAATGCTTTATTCAAGCTAGAATCTTTCCTGTAACACAACAGACTTGTAATTTGTTAAGCAGCCTCTTGTGTGGCACCATGTCAAAGACCTTCTGAAAATCCAAGTTCACAACATCAGCCAATTCTTCTTTGTCTATCCTGCTTATCATTTCATCAAGGAATTCCAACAGATTTATCAGACAAGATTCTCCCTTAAGGAAACTAACATCTTCCTAACCACTTTCTTCTGCCTTTCTCCCTTCTTGAAGAGCGGAGTACCATTTGCAATTTTCCAGTCTTCTGGAACCACTCCAGAAGCTAGTGATTCTTGAAAGATCATTACTAATGCCTTCACAATCTCTTCAGCCACCTCTTTCAGAACTCGGGTATATGCCATCTGGTCCAGGTGACTTATCTACTTTCAGACCTTTTGGTTTCCCAAGAACTTTCTCTCTAGTTATGGTAACTTCACACACTTCATGACCTGACACTTGGAACTTCCACACTGCTAGTGTTTTCCACGGTGAAGAATGATGCAAAATACTTATTTAGTTTGTCCGCCATTTTCTTGTCCCCCATTACTACCTCTCCAGCATTACTTTCCAGTGGTTCAATATCCACTTTTGCCTCTTTTACACTTTATGTATCTAAAGAAACTTTTAGTACCCTCTATTATTATTGGCTAGCTTACTTTCACATTCCATCTTTACCTTCTTAATGACCTTTTATTAGTTACCTTCTGTTGGTTTTTAAAAAGCTTCCCAATCCTCTAACTTCCCACTAATTTTTACTCTATGATATGCCCTGTCTTTGGCTTTTAAGTTGGTTTTAATTTGCTTTAGAATGCTTTTATTTCTTTGATTTTGTTTTTATCCCCCCCCCATTATATTTAACCACCTACTTTCTAATAACACTGGTTGTCTATCCTACAGCCAGTTCATTTTTTTTTGTTTCAAAGTCACCAATCAAGTTCAGATCTCTTTTTTAATATATCATATGCATTACTGAACATTCTCAGATGGTGTAATTGTACCCAGTGTTGTGGATACTAAAGGCATCCTCCTCAAAGACCAATTTTCCAAATTCATTTTGATAAATCTCTACTTATTGCTGTATCTATTTATCTCTATTTGCTGTTGTGTGCTGGGGCAGCAGGCTGAGGGTAGCAGACACCAACAGAATCAACAAACTCATTCGTAAGGCCAGTGATGTTGTGGGGGTGGAACTGGACTCTCTGACGGTGGTGTCTGAAAAGAGGATGTTGTCCAAGTTGCATGCCATCTTGGACAATGACTCCCATCCACTCCATAATGTACTGGTCAGGCACAGGAGTACATTCAGCCAGAGACTCATTCCACTGAGATGTAACACTAAGCGTCATAGGAAGTCATTCCTGCCTGTGGCCATCAAACTTTACAACTCCTCCCTCGGAGTGTCAGACACCCTGAGCCAATAGGCTGGTCCTGGACTTATTTCCACGGCATAATTTACTTATTATTATTTAATTATTTAAGGTTTTATATTGCTATATTTCTACACTATTCTTGGTTGGTGCGACTGTAACAAAACCCAATTTCCCTCGGGATCAATAAAGTACGTCTGTCTGTCTATTTGTCAATTGTGAATATAAGGATGATATCATTCATGTCTTAATCTAAGTAAAACAGATGTAGCCAAAGCATGGAAATTTATGAGGCTCCATTCATTCATGGTCTGGCCAGATTCAATCACATTAGTACCAATCCCCAGCCTATTAAACTTAACGACTTAGCTATCTAGTATATTTGCTCAATTAAGACATATGGACTACCCTTATTTAACAGTCTCATTTGTAGCACTTCCCAAAAAGTTGTTTTAAGTCAGAGAATGCAACATATTCTTAGGAATATTATTGTCAAATCTGATGGATATTTCCTCAAATAAATCAGTTAATTCAGTCAAGTCAAGCCTCAAAACAGGTTTGAAGATCATGATGTGCAATTAACTAAATCCACTGACTGAACTGGAAGCAGCTTCCCAATTTCATGTTGCCCTCTCATTTGCATAATACTTATTAACATCAATACAGTTGATTGGGTGCTTGCATCATCATGTGGTTAACATAATGAACAGCGAGCAGCAATTAAAGAAGCTGGCCTAGCAAACTGTGCAAGGCTCCATGATGCAAATGAACAAGCTCTTTGCAAAATGGAATGCAGGCCTTACTGAAAAAGATGAATATAGGATGGATATGCTGTTTCCAAAGAGCAACAGCTGGCTCTTCCAGCATATGGTTAAATGACAAAGAGAGTAAATTGCAAAAGGCAGTGCCAGATTTACACTCAATGGCAACTTTATTAGTCACAGGAGTGGAACCCAGTGTGGTCTTCTGCTTTCGCCCTTCCACTTCAAGGCTCAACATGTAGTGTGTTCAGACATGACTTTTGCACACCACTATTGTAACTTGTGATTATTTGAGCTAGTCTCACCTTCTTGTCAGCTTGAACCAGTCTGGCCATTCTCCTCTGACTTCTCTCATAGAACAGCTACTCACTCAATGAATGCATTTTTGGTTTTCACTCCATTCTCTGTAAACTCGAGAGACTGTTGTGCATGAAAATTGCAGGAGATCAACAGTTTCTGAGATACCCCTTCTGCCACCAACAATCATTCTACTGTCGAAGTCACTTAGATCACATTTCATCTTAATTCTGGTGTTAGGTTTGAAGAACAACTGAACCTCTTGACCTTGTTGGTGTGCTTTTATGCACCGAGTTGCTTCTGCATGGTTGGCTGATTAGATATTTGCACTGATGAGCAGATGTACAGGTGTACCTACTAGAATGGTCACTGACTGTATATGACCTACATTGAAGATGCAAGATGCATCTAGATGCAAGGCTGCAGGGAATCCAGTGCTTTCCTATGAGAAAATGCAATATTCCATCGACTGCTTCTCTGATTTTATACACATCCAAATTCACTGCAAGCCTGTCATTTATCCAATAACAATCATCAAATCAGGACTTCTAGCTTAAAGCTACATGCTTCATGATATTCTTACACACTTAACACTGTGGCAAGCTTCAGGTCACCTGGCTTGCATGAGTACCTCATGTTAAGACATCCAGGAATGTGTGCAATATTGCTCTATCCCATTTCAGTCAATTGAACTGCACAGAACCAGTGAGTGGATAGAGCCCTACTTCCACTCACCCCATTTGCAGCCTTCCGACTCCTCCTGCTCAGTGTGATCTCTGGTATTCTGTGGCCATACACTTAGTCCAAAGGTGTGCCAACTAATTCAACCACATCCAAGGGCAACTTGCATAGAAATTCTGAAATTAGTGGCAAAAACTTGACTCACTACTCTGAAAACTTTAGCAAACTGAAAGACAGAACACATGTACAACCTGGCCCCTCTGCAAGTTCTGGTGTACATTTACTGCACTGACATTAATACATTCATCAATATGGCATCTAAAGTAAGAGGCAATTTACAACATGTTTCTCATACAATACATGCTTAATAACTGTGTTACTCTTCATCTGATAGCTCCTTCATTAACACAAAGACTCAGCAGAGGATGTACTTCTTGAACCAACTGGTAGAATTCCTCAGAACACACTGGTGCAGTTCTACACTGCCATCACAGAGAGCATCCTCATGTCAGCATTACTGTCTGGTTCAGTGCAGCATCCTCTCACAATATATGACAACCACAACGGACCAACTGCAGGTCAGCAGAAAAAGTCACTGGCTGCAGTCTACCTTTACTTCAGGAGTTGTATGTATACAGGACAAAGAAGGGGGCAGGAAAAATTACTGCAGACACTACCCACCCTGCAAACTACCTTTTCTAAAAGCTCCCTTCTGGAAAGTGCCACAGGGTGATTAAAAGAAAAACTTCACACCATCTTAAAAGATTTTTTCCCCAGGAGGTTAATCTGATCAATCATTGTAGTTAGCCCACCTCTAACTTTTACCTCAGTGACTCCAATGCACTGTAAACACTTTAATCCACTTTATATAATGCTGTTTACATTGCAGGTACATGCTGGAATTGATATACTTATGCACATTTATTGCATGTTTGTACTTTAACTTCTAACCTATTTCTGTGTGAATCTTTGTTCTTTATAATTGTTGAGTTGTTATTTTCTTATGCACGTCATGCCAGCACACCACAGCAAATTCCTAATACATGTAAATCTATATTGCAAATAAAGTTGGTCCTTGATCCTAATTATAAATTACTAAACCACACTAGCTGAGGAGCTAAACAACTTCTTTGCTTGGTTTGACAGAGACAACACTGAACAAGTGATGAAGGCATTTCCACCTCGAGGAGGTCACGGTGCTGACACCGATCACACACAAGGTGAGACATATTCTCTGCAATAACAACACATGCAGAGCAGCTGAGCCAGACGGCATACCCAGGTGGGTTCTCAGGAACTGTGCTGACCAGCTGGTAGAGGTTTTTACTGAAATCTATAACCTCTCTTTGACCCTTGCTGTGGTCCCCACACATTTCAAAACATCAATCCCAAAGCAGTCAGCAGTAACATGCTTCAATGACTTCAGATGGTTGCTCTCACTCCCATAGCCAAGTGCCTGGAGAAAACACATTAAGAATGCCATCCCTGCTACTCTGGACCAGCACCAGTTACCTATAAGGGAATCAGATCACCCGAGGACATCACCTCCGTCGTTCTCCACATTGTACTGGAACACCTGGACTATAAGGACACCTATGCCAGTAAGTTTTTTTTTTATCGACTGAAGTTCTGCCTTCAATGTCGTTTGTACTCTCCAACAAGTTGACCATTGAACTACACCATCTGGAACTCAATACATCAATTTGCAACTGGATTCTGAACCTTCCCACCAATCGCACCCAGTCAGACTAGGCAAATAGACATCAACCTCCCTGACCCGGAACACCAATGCACTGCACGGATGTGTACTGAGCCCACTCCTTTCACCCATGACTGTGCTTCTGCCACATCACCAACTCCATCATCAAATTTGCAGATGACACCGCAGTGATTGGATTAATTACAAATAACAATGAAACAGCATAGAGGGAGGAGGTGGAGAAACTGTCTGAATGGTGCAATAACCATAACCTTTCACTCAACATTTAAAAAACACAAATAAATGATCATCAGTTTCAGGCAATCAAATGAATAAACTCCACTACTCATAAACAGTGAAGCAATGGAAAGGGTCTCCAGCTTTAAGTTTTAGGGAGTGAACATCCCAGAGGAGCTCGCCTGGACTAACAACACCTCGTCGGTAGGGAAGGCTCAGCAGCACCTATACAATCTTAGGCATTTAATGAGAGCAAATCTGTCCCAAATGCTGCTGGTAAACCTTTATCGATATGTAACTGAGAGCATGCTGACCTACTGCATGACAGCGTGGTACATGAGATGCAAGAAGATTGGCCAAAGAGCACTTCAGCGAGTGATTAGAACTGCACAGAACATCAGTGAGACACAACTACCAGATATGGAAACCATCTGCAACTCATGATGCCTACATTGGGCTTGCAAAGTCACGATGGACTCATCCCACTCCAGTAATCACCTGTTCTATCTGCACCCATCCAGCAGGAGACACAGGAACATCTCTGCGTGGACATCCAGACTCAGAAACAGCATTTTCCCCAGGGCTGTCATGCAACCAAACAATGCCTCACTTTAGAGTCGTTTTTTTTAAAAATTCAGTTGTAACTTAGATGTCACTCTAAGTAACTCAGATGTTATTTTAGAAACATAGAAAACCTACAGCACAGTACAGGCCCTTCGGCCCATAAAGCTGTGCTGAACATGTCCTTACCTTAGAAATTACCTAGGGTTACCCACAGCCCTCTATTTTTCTAAGCTCCAAGTACCTATCCAGCAGTCTCTTAAAAGACCCTATCATACCCGCCTCCACCACCATCGCCAGCAGCCCATTCCACATACCACTCTCTGTGTAAAAAACTTACCCTCCTCTGTAACTTGCATCTCCTCTGTACCTACTTCCAAGCATCTTAAAACTATGCCCCCTCGTGCTAGCCATTTCAACCCTGGGTAAAAGCCTCTGACTATCTGCACTATCAATGCCTCTCATTATCTTATTCACCTCTATCAGGTCAATCCTCCGTCACTCCAAGGAGAAAAGACCGAGTTCACTCAACCTATTCTCATAAGGCATGCTCCCCAAACCAAGCAAAATCCTTGTAAATCTCCTCTACACTCTTTCTATGGTTTCCATATCCTTCCTGTAGTGAGACAACCAGAACTAAACACAGTTCTCTAAGTGGGGTCTGACCAGGCTCCTATATAGCTGCAACATTACCTCTTGGCTCTTAAACTCAATCCCATGATTGATGAAGGCCAATGCACCGTATGCCTTCTTAACTACACAGTCAACCTGTGCAGCAGTTTTGAGTGTCCAATGGACTTGGACCCCAAGATCCCTCTGATCCTCCACACTGCCAAGAGTCTTACCATTTTAAATTTAGTCACTGTGTTTTTAGTGCTTGGATTGCCAGTACGCTGTTTTGCACTGATTGGAATAGCACTGTAACCTCGTTGTCCTCAGAAATGACAAAAAAGCTTTAACTAATTACCTCCTATCACTTCACTGCAACAGACATCACTCTTGCTGAATTTGTGTGCAAGCACATTTTCCCCATTTCTTTAGGCACTCTGGGGGAAATTGAATTGGGTCCAACTGTACTATCAGATTTAAACAGCTTAACTGTAACAGTATATTCTATTAAAAAAAGAATTAGGTCGGAACTACTGGGACCAAGGAAGAGCCTACAGAACTGAAAACTGATTTCACCTATTGAGCTCATTGCCATATTTTTATCTTGATGCATTCTGTGCTCTGGTAAATCTCTCATGCACTAAGACACAACTTTCAAATGAATTACCACCATTACTACACACATCCATTACTCTGGTGCTTTTATTTTGTTTATTTTATACATCTACTCCTGGCTGATATATTTTGTCATCTGGAAGTCCCTTACAAATAGTTGGATATCTACTGGCTTTGCCCAAGTGAAATCTCATGATCATTAACAAACATACAAAATATTCACAAATTCTCAGAAAAAAATGTCAGATTAAGCAGGTGCAACCATGGCAGCAATCAAACATGGTAATCCTTTCTGGAGAGAAGTAGGAAGGAAAAGACAAGTACCTGAGATGAAAGGAGGAAGGGAGAAAAAAATATAATGTTAATTTTTCTTCAATTTTCATTAAATATATTACAAATTATATTACTACGTTAATTTCTAAATTGCTGAAACAATTTAATTTAAAAAAGATAATCAAACTTTTCTATCAGCATTGATGTAAATATTGAAAATAAAATTGCATCAAATTACAATGATAGTTGGGAAAGATCATTGATAATATTACAAAATTAAAATGAGAATATACCACAGGGGCTGAAAGGCAACTCGTGGAATATTGAATCCTGTTATTATCTGCTACAAAAATTAAATAGTTTCATTTATTTGTTCCCCAGAAAGAAAGAGCTAGATAATTAATGTGGTTTATTGCATTGAATTCAGCCAGATTAAATAATGTGATAGACTCCCAGGGTATCACAGTACTGAAACCGACTCATCAACGCAACTCATCCATGCCTATCAAGATGCTCATCTAAGCTAGTCCCATTTGCCTGTGTTGTCCCATGTTTCTCTGAACCTTTCCCATCCATGACCCGTCCAAAAGTCCTTTAAACATTGTATTTGCACTTATCTCTCCAGCTTCCTCTGACAGTTCGTTCTATACAGGACATAGAAAACTACAGCACATTACAGACCTTTCGGCCCACGATGTTGTGCCGACCATGTAACCGACTCTACTCTAAAAACTGTCTAGCTCCATTTACCTATCTGAGTCTCTTAAAAGACCCTATTGCATCCACCTCCACCACCATTGCTGGCAGTGCATTCCACACACCCACCACTTTCTGTGTGAAAAACTTACCCCTGACATCCCCCTTGTACCTACTTCCGAAACCTTAAACCTGTGCCCCCTCATGTTAGCCATTTCAGCCCAGGAAAAATGTCTCTGGTTATCCACATGATACCTCTATCAGGTCAGCTCTCATCCTTCGATGCTCCAAGGAGAAAATTCCAAGTTCACTCAGCCTATTCTCAGAAGGCACGCTCTCCAATCCAGGCACCATCCTTGTAAATCTCCTCTGTACTCTGTCTATCGTAATCCTTTCCATTTGCTTGAGGCCAATAGAATATGACCAGCAATATAATGAAACAAACAAACACTCCTGGAAATATTCCCATTAATCAATACTGCCACCACCCTGCTCTTCTTCTCCTTACTTCCCCATCTCTGTGGAACATATATTCAGGGATATTTAAGTATCTATACCTGCTTGGTTTGTATCAGATCTATCACAATGCTTTTAAAATTTCATGTTTTGTTTTTGCATCTTCAGCTCATTAGCCTTGTATCCCAAGCTTTGTGTTTACAAACACAATACTTTCCTGGAAACTGTTATTTTCCCTCTTCATCTGGAATCATGTCATGCTACTTTTATTTGCTTTTGTATCTGCCTCTCTCAATCTGATGTTCACATTTTTTCTTAATCAATATCCCAGTTCCCTTTTCCAACCAAATTAGTTTAAACACTTCCTAAAACAATACCAGCATTAACTGCAGATGTGCTTATAAACATCAGATCACTCACAATTTGGATTGTGAGTGATCTGATGTTTGTAAGCATGTTGGTAAGCAATAGTACAATAAAATCCATTTCTTATTACAGATGGGCAAATCATTGGTGAACAATGATACCTCCACAATTTCAAGACCAGGTGAAGCTCTGTACAAAGACCATGTAACTGCTACTACACACCCAATGTCTTCTGGAACAGCTCCACTGCAAATTCTTGTAGATAGTCGAGAAATTTCCTCTGGACCAAATCTGGTTTCTTCTCTACGTATTCAACATGGTATTAAAGCTGAAATTTGTTCTCTCAATGGATGTGATTATATAGTAAGTGAGAATGGAGTGGAAAGGATATTCTTATTGGAGTTTGCAAGCAGTGCAAACCGAAGCAAGTTTATCGACCGTATTCAGCGCCTTCAGGCCATGTTTGAACGTATATGTGTCATTGTGGAAAAGGACAGATCAAAACCAGGTGAGAATGTTTTTTTTTTAATTCTTTGAATCAGATAGTATTTCACAAAATCTTTTCTTTTCAAGTTTCCAAGACATAAAAGTGATATTCTTCAACTGCAATGTTGAGAATATCACATAAGTGACTTGTTTAGGTGTAAACATTTGAAGATATCACTATAGTAAGGTTCTCATAATATTTTAATCAAATACAGTATAGGTGCACAAAGCAAAATACTAAACTGGACACTGCAGAAATGTGCACATGTATTAAGACTTTTTATAAACCTATTCCTTAAGATGTTGAGAATAGAGCTTTGTTGTTCAAGTGTCCCATAGGGGAGAGAGGTTGGTGAATATTAGAATATAGAAGTGTATTTACCTAGTAAATTGCTTTATTAATTCTTCAGAATTTAAGTGGAGTTTAGCAGAGGTGGAAAAAGGATGGGACCTACTGGCCTTTCAGTGACTTCATACTGTCATCGTCCATCTATTGTACAGAAACTATAGTCCTAGCATTATTATATCACATACCTGTGTGTGACATTTTTCTCTCAAAGTGATTGATGTCTTTTGCGTGTCTTCAAAAATACTTGTTTAATCTGTGTGGGAGTATGTGTAGGATAGTCTTTTTCCCAGGGTGGAAATGTCAAATGCTAGAGGACATAGCTATAAGACGAGAGGAGGTGGTGATGTAGATAGTTGAGAAGCCTAGCAAAGGATACAGCAGAATATAGGTCAGTTGTAGAGATGGGTGGAGAAGTGATAAATTGGGGGTAATCAGTCCGAATTTGAAGTGTTGGCTTTTTGGAGATCAGATGTGAAGAGAGGTTGCGTTGTTAATGGAAAGACCTGTAAAGTATTGATGTGCAGAGTGATCTTGAGGTCCTTGTCCATAGCTTACTGAGAGTGGCTACATAGGTTGACAGAGTCATAAAGAAGGCATATGGCATGCTTGTCTTTTATTAGTTCAGGAATTGAGTTTAGAGTCAGGAAGTTATTGCAGCTTAATAAAACACCAGTTAGGCTAAAATTTTAAATACAGTTCTGATCACCCTCTTATAGGAAGGATGTCAAGGCTTTGGAGAGGGTCCAGATGTTCATTGAGATGACTCCTGGATTAGAGTACATGTGGATTTTTTACTGTGGACCGTGGAGACTGAGGGTTAAGAGAGACATTAGAAAGTCATATCTTTTTCCCAGGATTGAAATGTCTAATACCAAAGGGCATGCATTTGAGGTGAGAGGGGCATGTTGAAAAGGGATTGTGACTCAGAGGGCCTTTTATGGTGCTGTACTGTGTCAAGTTGTAGTTATCACAGGGATAAACCTGGCAATTATACGACAGTTATTCTAATGTCAGTAGGGAAAATTCTGAGGGACAGGCTTAATCTAGAGTTAGAAGGGCCGGGATCGAACCGATATAGTTAACAGATTTGTTAGTGGAAGATCTTGTCTGATTAGTTGTTTTTTGAAGAGGTAGTACAGTTGATGTGTTTTATATTAACTTCAGTAAAGCCGTTGACAAGATCCAAATGGAAAGCTGGTCCAAAAAGTTAGAGCGCAATGGGATCCAAGGCAAAATGGCAAATTGGATCCAAAACTGGGTTAGAAATAACAGGCAGAGTGTGCTAGCTATTCTTGTGATTGTAACTTATTAATTCTGCATTTAAGTCACTAATGTAAATAAACATTAATGATTTGGATCCATAATTAGTAAGTTTGCAGATGATATGAAAATTGGTGGTGTTGATGATTGTGAGAAGAATAGTTATTGCCTATAGGATGATAATGATTAGTTGCTAAATTGGGCAATCAGTAGCAGATGGAATTTAATCCTGATACATGAGAAGGTGAATATACTTCAGTAAGCTGTGGATAGGGAAGGTTTAGAGGAACATTGTCAACAGGAACAAGTTGGGCAGAAGGATCACTTTCTGTGCTGTATTAATTAATGTCTAATAGTGTATTGAGGAACAGGGGGCACTGTGTACAAGTCTAAAGATCCATCATAGTGGCAACACGGGCAGATGGGATGGTGAAGAGATGTTTGCTTCATTAGCCTAGACAGGGAATATAAGAGCAAGGAGGATTTGGTAAAGTTTTATAAAACATTAGTTAGGCCACAACTGTAGTAATGCATGGAGATTTAGTTGCCATACTGTAGGAAGGATGTGACCACACAGAAGGTGGTGCAGAGGGGATTCACCAGAATGTTATGGATTGATTCAGTCATGAGGAAAGACTATGTTTTGGCTTCTTTGGAGCAGAAAAGGCCAAAGAGAATCCTGAGAAATGAAAAAAAGCCTAGATATGGCAGCGATGTTCAAGACGAGAAGACATAAGCTTAAGGTGAGGAGTAAGAGGTTAGAGGGGAGATGAGGAAGAACTTTTTTTCCCCACCAGAGAGCATTTACAATCTGGAACACACTGTCAGAGTAGGTAGGTGGTGATGGTGACGGCAGGGTATTCCCACTGTTGACTGTAAGGAGTTTCTACATTCTCCCTGTGAATGGGTGGATTTCCTCTGGATGCTCCAGTTTTTTTTCACACAGTTCAAAGATGTACCAGTTGGTAGGTTAATTGGTCATTGTAATTTGTTCTGTGATTAGGCTGAGGTTATATCGGGGGATGGCGGGCAGTACAGTTCAAATGGCCAGAAGGGCCTCTTCCGCACTGCATCTCAATAAACAGAAACGTAAAACATAGAAATCTGCAGCACATTACAAGCCCTTTGGCCTGTAATGTTGTGCCGACCATGCAACCTGCTGTAGAAATAGCCTAGAACTTCCCTGTCTCATAGCTCTCTATTTTGTTAAGCTCCATGTACCTTATCTAAGAGTCTCGTAAAAGACCCTATTGTATCCACCTCTACCACCTTCGCTGGCAGTGCATTCCACGCCTCCACCACTCTCTCTTTAAAAAAAAATGTCTGACACCCCCCCTTGTACCTACTACCAAGCATCTTAAAATTGTGCCCCCTCATGGTGGCCATTTCAGCCCTGGGAAAAAGCTTTTAGCTATCCACACAATCAATGCCTCTCGTCATCTTATACACCTCTATCAGGTCACCTCTCATCCTCTGTCGCTCTAAGGAGAAAAGGCCAAGTTCACTCAACCTATTCTCACAAGGCATACTCTCCCATCCAGGCAGCATCCTTGTAGATCTCCTCTGTACTCTGTCTATCATATCCACATCCTTCCTGTAGTTAGGTGACCAGAGCTGAACACAGTACTCCAAGTGGGGTCTAACTAAGGTCTTATATAGCTGTTACATTACCTCATGGCTCTTGAACTCAGTCCCACAATTGATGAAGGCCAACACACCATATGCCTTCTTCACAACACTGTCAACCTCCATAGCAGCTTTGAGTGTCCTATCGACACGCACCCCAAATCTCACTGATCCTCCACACTGCCAAGAGTCTTACCATTAATATTATATTCTGCCATTATATTTGACCTAGTGAAATAAACCACCTCACACTTATAGACAATAGACAATAGGTGCAGAAGTAGACCATTCGGCCCTTCGAGCCTGCACCGCCATTCTGAGATCATGGCTGATCATCTACTATCAATACCCGGTTCCTGCCATCAGGAATAAGGTACAAGATCCTCAGGACTCACTCCTCCAGGTTCAGGAACAGTTATTAACAGTTACCAACCATCAGGCTCCTGAACGAAAGCAGATAACTTCAATTGCCCCATCACCGAAATGTTCCCATAGCCTATAGACTCACTTTCAAGTTCTTTTCATCTCATGTTCTCGATATTTATTTCTTATTTATTTATCTATCTATCTATCTATCTATCGATATTTCTTTCTTTTTGCATTTTGCAGTTTGTTGTCCTTTGCACACTGATTGAACATCTAAGTTGGTGTGGACTTCCATTGATTCTGTTATAGATTTATTAAGTATGCTTGAAGGAAAATTAATCTCATGGTTGTATATGGTTACATATATGTACTTCGAAGCACATGCTTGCGTCACATGTCACCACAGAGATCCAAATCAAAACTGAAAGGATTGTGATATATCACAATTTATCATATACAGTAGTCCCAATCTCCTGTTAGCAGCCATGATGCCTTCATCTTGTGGCAGACCACTCTTCCACTTACTTTTAAATCAATATGACAAGGCAAAGTCTGGCATCTGGATGACAAGCACTACCTATTAACTTGTGATGCTCAGAAAAATCAACACCTTCTGCGTTTAAATCATAAGGGCACATAAGTACCCAGCCACCAGACAGTCTAGGTAGGCCAGCTGTATGCTCAAACAATGATTCTGTTGCTTAGACAAGAATGGAGAGTCTCGATAATTCATTGAAACAGAGCTATTCAGCCCAGCAAGTCCATTCCACCATTAAATCACAGCTGATCCATTTCCCTCTCAACCCCATTATCCTGCCCTCTCTCTGTAACCTTTCATGCACTGATTATCAAGAATCTATCAGTCTCAGCCTTAAATACACCCAATAGCTTGGTCTCCACAGGTTCTCGTGGCAACGAATTTCACAGATTCATCACCCTCTGGCTAAAGAAATTCCCCCTCATCTCCATTCAAAATGAGCGTCCCTCTATTCCAAAATTGTGCACTCTGGTTATTTGCTCCCCCACAATGGGAAACATTCTCTCCATAGCAATTCTATGAAGGCCTTTCAATATTCCATAGATTTCAATGAGATCCTCTCTTCATTTTTCTGAATTCCAGCGAGTACAGGTCCAGAGCCATCAAACACTCCACATGTGATAAGCCTTCTAATCCTGCAATAATTTTCATGAACCTTTTTTGAACCCTCCTCAATGTCAGCAAACACCCTTTCTTAGATAAGTGGCTAAAACAGCTCACAATACTCTGAGTTCTCATCAGTGCTTTAGAAATCCTTAGCATTATATGCTTGTATTTATATTTATTTAAATTTATTGACTACAGAGCCACAAGCCATGTGGCTCAGCAAACCTTCAATTTAATCATGGGACAATTTGCAATGACCAATTAACCCACCAATTGGTACCTCTTTGGACTGTGAGAGGAAACCAGAGCACCGGGAGGAAACCCACACGGTCATGGAGAGAACGTATAAACTCCTCACAGGCAGCAGTGGGAATTGGCCCCGGGTTATTGGTGCTGTAAAGTGATGTGCTAACCACTATGCTAATGTGCTAAACCCTTTGTCTATCTGCATGACATAGATGCCCACTGTTGGTTGAGACATGTTCATGTTAGTACATTGTGCTCAACACATTGTTCTAACTCACCAACACCAAATATTCCAGTCCTCTTGAAATGCATGTTCCAATCAAATTCCACGTGATTTCCTCATCACTGGATCGACCTGCAAATAAACCTTTAGGGAATCCTTCATGAGGACTCCCAAATCCCTTTAGAATCCTGCCTTCAGAATGCTTCTTTTTTGGGATGTAGCTAGCCTGCACCTTCCGAATTGCTCGCAGAAACTCCAGCCATTGCTGCTCTGCCATCATCCCTGCTGGTGTCCAATTCAAATTAACTTTGGCCAGCTCTTCTCTCATGCCTCTGTACACCACCGTAATGCTGATACTTTTGACTTTAGCTTCTCTCCTTCTCTCAAATTGCAAGATGAATTCCATCATATTATGATCACTGTCTCCTAAGGGTTCTTTTACCTTAAAGCTCCCTAATCAAATCCAGTTCATTACACAACAGAAAATCTGGTTTAAAAATACAAGCTGCTTTGAAAAGAACTTCTTGTGGGCATTCTACAAATTCTCTCTCTTGGGATCCAAAATCAGCACCAATCTGATTTTCCCAATCTGTGTGCATATTGAAATCCTCCGTGAATGTTGTAACATTTCTCTTTCGAAGTGCATTTTCTATATTCATTGTAATTTGTAGCCCAAATCCTGGCTAATGTTTGGAGGCCTGTATCAAACTCCCTTCTGGGTCTTTATACCCTTGCAGTTTCTTAACTCTATACCCACACAGATTCTACATCTTCTGATCTCATGTCACCTCCTTCTCAGGATTCGATTCTAATTTTAGCCAACAGTGTATGTCACCCCCTCTTGTCTACCTGTCTGTCCTTTTGATACAATGTACATTCTTGGATGTTAAGCTCTGAACTATAATTTTCTTTCAGGCACAACTCAGTGATGTCCACAACATTATACCTGCCAAGCTTTACCTGTGCTACAAGATCATCTACCTTATTTTGGCAACTCATTCCACTGACTGTAGTTTTGCCCTATTCATTTGCCTGTCCTTCCTGACTGCCTCTGCTTGTATACCAACTACCCCATCCTCAGCCCTATGCCAAATTCATTTAAACCCTCCCTAAGTTCTACCAAACCTGCATACAAGGATTTGATCCCCCTCAGATATAACCCATCACTTTTGTAAAGGTCATACCTTCCCCAGAAGAGAACCCAATAATCCAGAAATCTGAAACCCTGCCCCCTGCATCTGCCAAATTATCTATTCTTACACTCACTGGCATCTGGCACAGGCAGCAATCCAGAGATGACTACCCTGCAGGTATTGCTTTTCACCTTTCTACCTAGCTCCCTAAATTCTCTCTTCAGGACATCCTCCCTTTTCCTGCCTATGTCATTGGTGCCAATATGTACCAAGACTTCTGGCTGCTCCCCCTCCCCCCTTAGAACGTATCTGTACTCACAACAGTGGATCCATGATTCATGGAAGGCTGTTGAATGCCATAAAATCCTGGCATTAGACAGACAGACATACTTTATTGATCCTGAGGGAAATTGGGTTTCAACATTGGGGTAAACTGCTAGCAATGGCTGTATGATGAACAGCTGTACAACAGGAGGAAGAGGAAACTGACCTACAGAGTCACAACTTGGTCCCTCCATTGCTGATCAAGATGACTGCATAGCCATAACACTAAAATAAGACTCATCACCGGATGATCCTGGACCAGCTGGAAAAATAGACTGAAAAATGGCAAATGGAATTTAATGCAGACAAGTGTGAGGTGTTGCATTTTGGAAGAACAAATCAGGATAGGACTTACACAGTGAATGACAGGGCACTGAGGAGTGTGATAGAATAAAGGAATCTGGGAGATAGAGATTTATAATTCCTTGAAAGTGCCATTACTTGGAGATACTGTCATAAAGAGAGCTTTTGGCACATTTGGCCTTCATAAATTAAGAGTATTGAGTACAGAATTGTGATATTATGTTGAAGTTGTACAAGACATTGGTGAGGCCTAATTTGGAGTATTGTGTGCAGTTCTGGTCACCAATACACAGGTAAGATCAATAAGATCTAAAGAGTACGGAGAAAATTTACAAGGATGTTACTGGGACTTGAAAACTTGAGTTTTAGGGACCAGTTAAATAGGTTAGGATTATATTCCCCGGAGTGCAGGAGAGAATGTGGAGATTTGACTGAGGTATACAAATTTATTAGAGGTATAGACAGAGTAAATGAAAACAGACTTTTTCCAGAGGTCAGGTGTGACTAGAATTAGAGGTCATAGGTTAAGGGTGAAAGATGACACCATGGTGATTGGCCTGATCAGAGGGGATGACGAGATGGCCTACAGGGATGAGGTCCAATACCTGGCTGCATGGTGTGCCGATAACAACCTGGCCCTTTGCACCCAGAAGACCAAAGAGATTACAGTATTGTGGACTTCAGGCATGCTAGGAGCATCACTCATGTCTCCAACTACATCAACAGAGCTGTAGTGGAATGTGTATCAAGCTTCAAATTCCTTAGAGTCCACATTTCCAATTATCTCACCTGGTCCCTGAACTCCTCCATCCTGATCAAAAAGGCACAATAGTGCCTTTATTTCCTGTGGAGCATCAAGAAAGCTCACCTCTGTCCCAGGATACTGACGTACTTTTACCACTGTACCATTGAGAGCATACTCACTAACTGCATCTCAGTGTGGTATGGCAATTGCCCCGTATCAGACTGCAATGCACTCCGGCGGGTACTGAAAACTGCCCAGAGGATTATTGGCACCCAATTGCACACCATTGAGAACATCTGCCACAAATGCTGCCTGGGCAGGACGAAAAGCATTATCAAGGATGCATCTCACACTGATCATGGACTTTTTACTCTCCTCCCATCCGGTAGGTGCTACAGGAGCCTCCGCTCCCACACCAGCAGGCTCAGGAAGAGCTTCTTCCCTGAGGCTGTGACCCTGCTGAACCTCATATCACAGCGCTAAGCAGTATTGCACCCATATTGTACTGTCTCAGTACTTCTATATTTGTGTGCTGCAGCACTTACTTTTTATTTGCATTTATTTTGTAAATAAGACAATTCTTTTGTACTTCTGGTTAGCTGCTAATTGCATTTCATTGGCTTTGTATCTGTACTCGACACAGTGACAATAAAGTCGAATCTAATCTAATCTAATTTAAGGAGAAGCTAGGAGATAACTTCTTCACCCAGAGGATGGTCAGTATGGAACGAGCTTCCACAGGAAGTCATGGATGTAAGCTTGGTTGGAGTTTGGAGAAAGAAGTTTGGATATTTATGTGAATGAGTGGGCTGCAGTCCAGGTGCAGGTTGACAGGTCTAAGCAGAATAACTTTCTGTGGGGCATAATGGTTGGTGCAACGCTATCACAGCTTAAGAGTTTCAGAGTTTGGAATTCTATTCCAGCATCTGTTAGGAAGTTTGTACGTCCTTCGTGTGTGTGCATGGGTTTGCTCTGGGTGCTCCAAGTTTCCTCTTACACACCAAAAACCTACCAGTTAGTAGGTTAATTGGTCTTTGTAAATTGTCTTGTGATTAAGCTAGGGTTAATTTGTTGGGTTGCTGGGCAGCACAGCTCTGTGGGCTGGAATGGCCTTTTCTGCACTGTATTCCTAAACAGTTTGGCATGGACTTATTGGCTGAATGGCTGAAGGGACTGTTTCTGTGCTGTAGCATTCTCTAACGCTGTGACAAAAGCAGCTTTCCAAATCAAATGGCAAAAAGCAGGAACATGTCAACTAACAGCCCTGGTACTTTTCCTATAGTGCCTGACATCCACATGTCCTGCTTACCTTTATAGCATAGCCCCAGAGGTGCCAGTATGACTGGTGAAAAACTACTGATAGTGAGAGAGACTTCAGAATGCCGGTTACTTCTCTGCAGCCAGGGCTAACTAGCTGACTGGCAACAGTAAAGGCTGAAGACAGTGGTGGGATCATGGAGACTGCTATATAGGTAGTCACCGAGTTACGAACGTCCAACTTACGGACAACTCGTACTTACGAACCGAGGAAGGTGAATGCCGTCTGTCATTTTGTCAGATCGTGACGTTGTCTGTCATTTTAAGTCATTGCCGTTGACACTGTGTTGAGTGTTTAACTTTGTACTTGGCTTAAATTTTTCTTAGTAAGATTCACCCTGACCCTGCCCTCCCCCCCCCCCACCCCGTTCCGGTCGGCTGGGAATGCAGTGGGTTGCAGTGAGATCAGTGCTGGGCTGAAGAACGGAGGGTCCAGTGTTCGATTTAGTGACAGACCGCTCCCGTGCGGGGTTGATGTTAAGCTCGTAACTCGACCTCGTAAAAAGAACACCGCCACCTCCAGTTTAAATTTCCACACGGAATATTGTGGAGGATCAAATACCCAAACCCAGCACAGCCCCCACTTGTCCCATTTAACTTGTCTCAGTGCAGTGGACTTTCGGACCCGGGGAATTCAGTGTGGTGGTCCTTAGGACCCAGCGGACCTCGGGAGCCGGTGCAGCTCGGGAACGCTCCCCGCAGTGTTCCTGTTCCATTAACGGGAAGCGATCGTGATTGAAAATAAAGTAGAAATAATAAAGTGATCGGAAAGAGGTGAAACGCCATCGGTCATTGGAAAAGTTTTAGGCTATAGTCGGTCAATGATTGGAACAATTTTAAAGGATAAAGTGAAAATAATGGAGCATGTGAACGGTCCTGGTCCGATGAAAGCTACGATTATTACTAAGCAATGCAGTGGTTTAATTATTGGAATACATACGTTTCTTAAAAGTTTTATATGCATAGAAAGGTAATATATATATATACTATATACTGAGACAAACATTTGACTAACAGATGCTAAATAATACCGGATGTACTTGTCCCGACTTACGTACAAATCTGACTTAAAGACGGACTCAGGAACGGAACTCGTACATAACCCAGGGACTACATGTACTCAGAATGCACGTTTGTAAATTACAGAATGACGGGTGGTTGTTGAGCAATCTTCGGAGTCTGCTGGTAGGCCAGATAGCTGGAGTACTGTGAGAAAAGATGTTTATTCCCTAGATAGAGGACATCTTCAAAAGGTGGTGCCACAAAAAGCACCATCCGTCATTAAGGATCCCCATCACTCAAGCGATGCTCTCTTCTAATTACTACCATCATGGAGAACATAGAGGAGCCTGAAGACACTCACTCAATACTTTAGAAACAACTTCTTTCCCTCTATCATTAGGTTTCACTGATCCAAATCATGAACCATTTTTCTCTCTCTTGCACTACTTATTTATTTAATTACATAATATTTCATTGCCATTTATAGTTTTTTTTCTATTGCACCGTACTGCCACTACAAAACAACAAATTTCATGGCGTATGTCAATGATGTTAAATCTTATTCTGATTTTAAAAGGGGATCGGAGGCTCAAGTTTATTTTATACAGCGAGTGATTAATATGTGGAATGCACTGCCCGAAGGATTGGTGCAATCAGATACAATTACGACATTTAAGAGACATTTAGATAGATACTCAAATAGGCAATATAGGACGCAGTACTCATGTGTGCAAGTGAGATTTGTACAGAAAAGTCAGTGAGGATGTGGTGGGCCAAATGACCCTTTTCTATGATTATAAGGTTTCCATTCTCCAATACTAACAACCATTGTTTGCACATAATTTGTTCTTCAATTAAAATAAGGATTTGGGGTTATTATGACAATAACCCCAAATAACCGGTCTTGGTAGGGGTGAGATTCTTTTTTTTGTAATATATTAGAATATTTCAATATAACTATTGACCAACTTACATGACTACGGGGTAATGAGATTGTTATTATGAACAGATAACGTAATTGGTAGTTTTTTAAAATCTTGTTTGACCTTGTACTCTGTATTCTTCTATGTAGAAACTAATAAAAATATTGGAAAGAAAATAATGATTTGGGGTTATTATCACAATTATTCAATTTTATAAAATATACACATCTTATTTACTGTGTATTTCATAAATATCTAAATAACATAATAAATTACATTAATAACAATATCAGCTTTAATGGAAAATCTGGCAGAATTTTGAACATTTGATTTCAAAAGCAAAAATGTAGTCAGATTTATTTGAGTCACTCAGGGCCCAGGAGAATTTAATGCAGTTTTGGTTGAGTAATGCCGAGGGATTTTTAATGAACACCAATAACAATGGAACCAGTTTACTTCATCCACAGGAGGATGTCTACTCTGGTTCATACTCGACTATTGTGTCACAAAAATCCCCCTGGAAAAGGACCTGAGATCATATCAATTAGGGTGTTCAATTAAGAGAGCAGAACCAAAATTAAATAAACAACATTTCTACTTGTGAAATACATGTTCTATTTCATCAGAAGCTACTTGAGGCCATTTTGTTTCTTCACAACGATCAGGAGTTGGATTTTCTGGTGTCCAAAAGCATGTAACCAAGAAGGAAATTGACACTGGACAAACAAATTAATTTTACTTATGCTCTGGTTTCCTCCCACAGTCCGAAGACATATTGATTAGCAAGTTAATTGATCAATTAAATAGGTGTGTTGCTGGGCAGTACAGTTTGCTTGGCTGGAAGGGCCTGTTCCTGCTGTATCTCTACAAAATAGTTACTAAGAGCAACACATGTCACTGATGAGACTATTCTACTGGAGTCAGTGGAACTAAAGAAGCATTTAGTGCAATTGACCGTAAATGAATTTCAATCTCATTTAATGTAGATGTGAAAACTTGTGCGGAAAAGAATAGGAAATCAATTTCTTTGATCACACTGAATGATGTAACCTATTTCATCCCAAGATGACAGAACTACAGACTGAACAACATACTTTTAATGGACGTCAAGAAGGGGAAGTTGAGAGGACATACACCAGTCTTCATTGAAGGGACAGTGGTGGGCAGCGTAGGCATATTCAAGTTCCTGGCCATCAACATCTCAGAGTTCATCCAATGACCAATACTTTGATGCAAACATGAAGAAGGCATGCCAACAGTTCTACATTGTTTAGAGTTTGAAGAGATCTGGTATGCCACTAAAGACTCTTTCTATAGATAGGTGCTGGAGAGCATTCTGACTGGTTGCATTACAGCCAGGTATACAGCCTGCAATGCACAGGATTGCAAGAGGCTGCAGAGGGCTATAGATTCAGCCAACTCTATAACTATACTATAACTACCATCAACCTGAAGACCCATACTCAATGATTTAAGAACAAATTCTTCCCTTCCACCAATGGAATTCTGAAAGTCCACGTACAGCACCTCATTAATCCTTTCTTCCCGCATGATTTATTTATGTAATTTATCGATTTTTTTTAGCGTATTAGCGCTGTGCTAAATTTCAAGTCATATGTCAATGATAATAAATCTGACTCTTTCCTGAAGATGGAGAACATACTGATGAAAAACCAATTGCCGACATTCTGGATCACCCTTGGCTATTAGGCTCAATCTTGGAGAATGTTCAGGGAGGCCTCTACCTATGGCAACCATGTTAACATAAAGGAATATGTGGATTCTGTGACCAGCTACATAGAGAAGTGTACTGAGGATATTACCATCACGAAACCCATCCATATGAGGGAAAATCAGAAGCCATGGCTTACCCTATCTTGCACGCTAGTGACCAGGATGCTTCACCCCGAGAGGCTGAACATCTTCTATGCCCCATTTGATGTGCAGAACCAACTGCTGGCGAGGGAGGCACCCTTCCCCCCTTGGGGGGGGGGGCAGAAACTCAGTCCAGCTGAAACTAAGGTAAGGAAGACCCTGGCCAGAGTCAATCCACATAAAGCCGCAGGAGCCGATAATATACCTCTGAAAGGTGGTGCAGACTAGCTGACGGATATATTCAACATCTCTCTGGAACAGATCATTGTCCCCTCAGCTTTCAAGGAGGCAACCATCATTCCTGTGCCAAAGGCGTTACTTCCTACCTAAATGACTATTGTCTGGTGTCATTATCAACCATTATGAAATGATTTGAGCAACTGGTCATGGAGCACATTAAAGCCTCTCTCCCAGTTATATTGGACCCTTTCCAGTTCATTTAATGCTCAAATCGATCCACTGACAATGCAATAGCCTCTACCTTCCACTCTGTTCTGTTCCACCTGGAAAATGGGGTCTCATAAACTACTGTTTATGGACTTCAGTTCGGCATTCAACACCATCATACCCCAGAAACTGGTGGGACAACTGTCCTCACTAGTTCTCAACACTTGCCTTTGCAATTGATACTGGACTTTGTAACAGTAAGGCCACAGTCAGTCCATGTGGGCAGTGATGTCTCTTGTCCCAGTGCCCCCCCCCCCCAAGGTTGTGTGTTCAGCCGGCTGCTGTTCATACTGCTGACGCATGACTGTGTCACAGGACCCAGCTCAAACCGGGTCATCAAGTTTGCAGGTGACACAAAAGTGGCTGTACAGAGAGGAAGTGCAACAGCTGGTCGATTGGGGTGAGAAGAACAACCAAAGCCCGAACATGGAGAAGAAAAAGGTACAGACTTTGTGGACTTCAAAAAGGTACAGATGAACCATCCCCCTCTCCACAGAGAGAGTTAAGTGTACCAAGTTCCTGGGAGTTTACATCACGGATGATAAGGTGGTCCCATATCATCACCTCCCTGTACAAGAAGGCACAGCAGCATCTCCACTTCCTAAGAAAACCGAGGCAAGCAAGGCTCTCTCTCCCCCACCCCCCACATCTTAACTGTGCTTTACAGGAGCACCATTGAGACTGTCCTGACAAGCTGCATCTCCATCTGGTGTGGGAGCAGTCAAGCATCGGACCAGAAGTCCCTACAATGAACTGTGAGAACAGCTGGTCTCCATACCATCCATCCAGAACATTGATTAGGAGTGTTGCGTATGCACGACCCTTGGTATTATTATTATCCAGCCCGCATCCTCTTTGATTTTCTACCATCAGGCATGAGACTCCAGTGCATAAAAACAAGAACAGTCACGATGAGAACAGTTTCTTCCCCCAGGCCATTAGATTTTTTAAATTCCCAGCCACACTGTATTCACAGTGTCACTGGTTAACCTGTTCTGTACCTTACAATATTTAATACTGATGCATTTTAGTTTGTTATTTATGTGTATTTCATCTGTAGATTTTATCCTTATCTTCATAAGAGTTCATGTGTTATGTGTGTCATGTGTATGAATGTGTTTTACACCCTGATTCGGAGAAACATCTAGTTTCTATATACATTACATGGTTATATACACGTATATAATTAAATAATAATAAACTTGACTCGATCCAAGTACCATTATCTTCCTCCCACCTTCATCCCTGTCCGATCACATTGTCCCTCATCAGAAAGCTACCACACATGTACAAACCTACTTTCTAGTAGTCAGTACACCAAACATGTGAAACGGTTTGGCATTAACAGTCAAATGGAGGGCAAACAATACAATTTTTTCCCAAAATCATGGTTGTCCCAATTTTTGGGAAGTTTTGATTTGACATCAGGTTATACACAGTACCCACTTAGTATACCACAATGCCCAAGGTCCCACTTGTACCCAAATATTCTACTGCATCTTTAAGGCCTCAATTTATAACATGTAGATCTTCCGCAAATTACAAATGCCAGACGTGCAGCGCATATGAACAAGTGTTTGAGAGGCCGGCAAGATGGCTTTACCAGCTGCTGCAGGGCTGCAGGCGTCTTCTGCCGTGCGGAAGCTCAGTCTGTGGGAACTCACTGCACCTTACCGAAAAATGTGAACCACTGAATTACACGGTGCTTAAATGCAAATGACTTGACTGCATTTCTGACTTGTGAAACTGTTCAGGTTATGAAAAGTTCCCAGGAACAGAATTGGACCTATACTTGTACAGAAATGCCATTGCTTAGAATCCATTATCTTCCCCTTGTTCATCTACTAAAATGTTACTTGCTATTGACTTAGACTGAACAGATGATAAAGACAAGGGAAATCATACCCCACCATCATGACAGCATAGTTTTTCAGCAATAAAAGTAACTGACAAGAAAGGCAAAACCTGGTATTGCAATGAAACAGGTAAAACCAAGAACACAACATACACAGAAGCATTATCTTTCACTGAATGTGCTTGTCTGGAAGCTGAAAGCTCATTCAATAAAACCAAATTAATGCATCCAGCTAATTATCCATGGTAACTATGCATGGACATCTGTTGTCTGTGGAATCTACTGAACTGCAGGACATTCAATAGTCAGAATGTTGTACAAAATGTACAAGGGGAGGGGATTTATTTTGCCAAACATTCTTTTACAATCTTTTTATTAGTTTTTTTAAAAAAAGCATAACATAATATTATATTAAATAGGTTATGAATACAATAGATTTGAAATTAAGTTGGTAACAAGATAACAATATCTTATTAAACTATCAGCGAAAAAGGATCATACAATATCAATCTAATCTATATTGATTATACATGAAAAGATTAAAAATAATCATCAAAAGAAAAAAAATGTAAAATATAAGAAAAAATGTATATTTAAGGAAATAATAAAAAAAAACCTAAACTAACATGGGCAATAATAATAGTTTATAAGTATATGATAGTGTCAAAAACTCCGGAACTCCATACCAGAACAAGAATAATAAGAGTAAAGGTCTGGAAGAAGTCAAATTAATTCATATGAAAGTGTTGAATGAACGTAAACATTCTTTACAATTGTCTTATCTTAGTGCAGCAGATGGAAAATATTGTCATTCTGTGTACAACATGAAAAACATAGATTGAAGTAGGGTCTTTGAAATGGAGGCAGCTTGCTTCAAAAATCAGAAAGTTTCATGAATTGAAGGGCTTAAAAATGCCGGTTGCATCAACAATATCAATAGCCTCCCATGTTAACAATGGAACACAGCAAAAATTTCCTTTTACAAAATGGCTGCTGAACTTGTTTACAAGAGACGTGCCAGAGAGAGTGTGTGGTTTTATATTTTGAGAGGAAAAAAAGCAAATATCTGCAATATCTTGCTCAATCTTAGAGGCGTTATTTGAGGGGCTTGTATTACATAGAAACCTGGCATATATTCAGCCAAATGTACACTGTAATACAGTTTGCAAATGACCAATTTCTACACTTAGCAGTTAAACAGCAAATTTGAGATTTTTAATTACTGTATGCCTATTTTTCACTTTAAGATGATACTATTTATGCTTTAAGTGGAAAGTTATCTAAAGATAATATCCAGCGAAATGAAATACATATGCTAAAGATGTGATGAGTAATCACATTGCAAAGAAAAATAGTGGGCTATGTGGGAGGGAAGTTAGACTGATTGTAGAGTAGGTTAAAACGTCAGCACATCGTGGGCTGAAGGGTTTGTATTGTGCTGCAATGTTCTATAATCCACCTGGAGAACAAAGCAGAAAAGACCAGAAGATGGGTGTATGGATTGAATTTGTATAATTCATCACACCTGGATCTTGTCACCTAGTCAGTGAGCACTCAGTGATAACCACTTGCAAGACTGCATCATCAGGAGGCTTGACTTTGAGTGTTGTCCTTGCCAGTTTAGACTCACATGTACTGCTTACAGCCAGCCAGAATGCTTTAAAAGCAAAGTCCAATGTGGCAACATCAATTAATGGAAGCTGTTTGTGGAGATGATTGCAACCAGCTAGAAGACAAATTATACAACTGGGAAGATAGTGGGCTCCACAAACTTCAGATGCTGTGTGAGAAGTCTTGCTTAGGAGATGCGATGTGTCAGTGTGCAGGAGACCTATCAAGCACATATTCAAGGGAAAGTGGAAGGTGTCACCTGCTAGGATTAACATCAAAGAACCATAACGTAACTTTGCAAGAACCTCAAGAATCACCATGCAGTCAGTTATGTGAATGCATCCTGAAATGGGTTATCAACACCTGCTGATCTTTCTGAATACACATCCGAATTCCACACTTAACAGTAATTTCTACCACATCTAAATCACTCATCTGTTTACAACTTCAACCAACACAATTTGGATGTAAGCATTAGTACAACACTGATACAGATACTGCAAGTTTCATCCCTTTCTCAGCTCTGAAAAGCACTTTGCCCAAAAAATGACAAGCACTTTCTAACAAAATATCTTTTATCATTTTGAACAATGTACAGGTACAGATAAACAAGCAATTGCAGCTAACGAATGGATGGTATTCATTGCTACGTCACCTTCTGAAGCCACTTTTGGACTAGTCAATACGAGTCCTTAACTAATGACAGCTATTATAGAAGGCAGGTCACATCAAACCAATCTTATCAGATCCTGCAGCTTCTTTGAATTTACATACAACAGCCAGTATGTGGATGCATTGATTTCATTACCTTTCCCCTCAATACCATAAGACACAGGAGCAGAATTTGGCCATTTGGCCCATTAAGTCTGTAAGATAGGATGTGCAGACTCTGTGTCGCCTCAGCTGAATGGACATTGCATAAACACCTGTATTCTGTAAATGCTGGAAATCCAGAGCAACACACAAAATACTACAGAAACAAAGCATGTCAGGCAGCTTCTATGAAAATAAATACAGTTGATGTTTCAAGCTGAGATGCTTCATCAGGACTACAAAGAAGGGGGAAGATGCCAGAATAGGAAAGGTGAGCGGGAGCGGTCAGGGGTAGAAGGTGATAGGTAAAGCCAGGTAGGTTAGGGAGGGGAGATGAAGTAAGAAACTGGAAGGTGATACATGCAAAAGATAAATAACTGGAAAGGAGGCTCAGCAGGGGGAGGTGATAGGCAGGTAAGGAGGGGCAGAGTGGGGAAATAAAGAAGAGGGAAGGGGAGGGAAAAAAGTTAACAAAATTTGGAGAAATCAATGTTCATGGCATCAAGTTGGAGGCTACCTAGACAAAATATAAAGTGTTTCTCCCCCAACCTCATCATGGCAGAAGAGGAGGCCATGATCCAACACGTTGAAATGGGAAAGGGAACTGGAATTGAAATGGCTGGCCACCGGGAAATCTTGCTTTTTGTGCTGGACTAAAGGTGCTCGACAAACAGATTTGCAGGTGATGCACTTTTATAAACCTTTCAATTGTCATTGCCATGTCCTGCTGAAGGATTTTGTCCTGAAGCGTTAACTGTACTATTTTCCACAGATGCTGCCTGGCCTGCTGAGTTCCTCCAGCATTTTATGTGTGTTGCTCAGATTTCCAGCATCTGCAGATTTTCTCGTTTGTGATTGTCATCGCTAACTTGACTGTCCCTCTTCCCACCCTGTCTACTGTAAAAATGCCATTCCCTTTTTCAGTTTCTTTGTCTCTACCTCATCTGTTCCCAGGCTAAGGTTTTCTTTTGCAGGATATCAGAGCAGTCCTTCTTCAAAGAACAGGATTCCCCTTCCTACACCATTGATGCTGTCCCCACCCACATCTTTTCCATTTCTTGGACATCTGCGCTTACCCCAACTTCCTGTTGCCTTAACAGGGATAGAGTTCCCCTTGTCCTCTTCTACCATCCATGAGCCTCTGCATCCAAAATATCACCTCTGCAACCTCCTCCATCTTCAACAGAGCCCTACCATCAAACACAGCTTTAGCACCCCCTACCCCTCACTCTCTGCTTTCCACAGGGACTGCTCCCTCTGTGATTCCTTTGTCCCTCCCCAATAATCTCCCTCCTGGCAATTAGCTCTGCAAGCTGAAAAAGTGCTATACCTGCCCATTCCCCTCCTACCTCACCTCCATTCATACTCCAAACAGTGCTTCCAAATGAGGCAACACTTCACCTGCAAATCTGCTGGGTCGTCTATTGTATCCAATGTCTCCGATGCAGCTGCCTCTACATTGGTGAGACTCAATGTAGTCTGAGGTTCCACTTTGTTGAGGACCTTCACTCCAACTGCAAAAAGCAGGATTTCCCAGTGGTCAATCACTTCAATTCCAATTCCCTTTCCTGTCCCAACATGTCAGTTCATAGCCTCCTCTTCTGCCACAAAGAGGCAACTCTCAGGATGGAGGAGCAACACCTTATATTCCATCTAGGTAGCTTCCAACCTGGTGGCAAAAACATCAATTTATCCAACTTCCAGTAACTTTCCCCCTCCCCCTTCTTCATTTCCCCACTCTGCCGCTCCTCTTTCCTCTTCTTCTCACCTGCCTTTCATCTCACCCTAGAACACACTCCCCCCCACCTTCCCTTTCTCTCATGGTCCATTCTCCTCTCCTATCAGATTCTTTCTTCTCCAGTCCTTTACCTTTTCCATCTATCACCTCCTGGTTTCTTATTTCATACCCCCTTTCCCACCCACCTGGGTTCACTTATCACCTTCAAGCTTGTACTCCTTCCCCTCCCCCCCCACCTTCTTATTCTGACATCTCCCTTCCTTTTCAGTCTTGATGAAGGGTTTCAGCCTGAAACGCCGACTGTTTATTCAATTACATGGAATAACTGTTCATTCACAGAAAAGCACAAAGATGACTTTGATGGCATAGTTTGGAGTAGAAGACCACTGAAATAGCTGTGTGTTGGCAGATCCATTGGAAAATCTGTACGTAGTATCATGCAGCACAGAGTATAATTCCAATAGAACACAGCACAGTATAGGCTCTTCGACCGACAATGTTGTGCTGATCTTGTAACCTACACCACTATAACAATTCCTTCCTGCATAGCCCTCCATTTTTCTTCCATCCATGTGCCTATCTAAGAGTCTCTGAAACGTCTCTCATGTATCTGCCTCTATCACCACCCCCGGTGATATTCCACATTCCATATATCCACTAATCTCTGTATTTTAAAAAACTGACATTACGCTATACTTCCCTCCAATCACCTTAAAATTATGCCCTTTCATCTTAGCCATTTTTGCCCTGGGAAAAAGGTGTTGGATATTTACTTTACAGATGCTTATCATCATCTTATAGACCTCTATCAAGTCACCTCTCAGCCTCCTTCACTCCAAAGAGAAAAGCCTTAACTCACTCAACCTTTCCTCATAATACAAGCTCTTTAATCAGACAGCATCCTGGTAAATCTCTTCCGCACCCTCTCTAAGGCTTCCATATCCTTCTTGTAATAAAGGTGACCAGAACTGAACACAACACTCTACCAGAGTTTTATAGAGCTGCAACATGATCTTGTGCCTCTTGAACTCAACCCCCCTAACTACTGAAGACCAACACACCATACACCTTCTTGGCACCGGAAGCATGACAACACTTGTGGGCTACTCCCAGCACACCTTGGAGTGTGTTGGTTGTTGATGCAAACAACACATTTCAATGAATGTTTCAATGCTTGATTGCTTGATGTACATAATGCTATCTTTAATTGTTAATGTTTTTCAAATTTCCAGCACCGACTCTTTCTTAATTTTGACATGTTCCAGCATATTAGCCTGTTCTACGCTGACCTCACATTTGTGAAGGTCTCTCATTGGTGAATACTGAAGCAAAGTACTTAAGAATGTCAAGCACATTTCCTCTCTTATCCCTGATTTATCCTACCTTCACTCTAGTCAACCTCCTGTTCTTTCAGTATCCTACTCACCAAAGCCTTTTTCTTGTCCCTTTCCAGTTCTCCTATGTGCCTTCTTAAGCTTCTTCCTGGCTGCTTTATAAATCTCCAGAGCATGTCTGATCCTTGCTTCCTAAGCCATAAGTAAGCTTCTTTCTTCAACCTGACTAGATGTTCCACATCCCTTATCAACCATGACCTTCTTTTCCCTGCCTTAATGGAAGAAATCTATACAGAAACCCATGCAAACACTCTCTAAACAACGTCCACATTTCCAATGCATTTTTCCTAGAGTACATCTGTTGCCAATTTACACTCCCAAGTTCCTGCCTAATAGCATTATTATTTAACCTCCCCCAATTAAATACGTTTCCAAACTGATTACTCCTACCCCTGCAAAGGTCAGGGAATTGTGCTCACCATCTCCAAAATGCTCTCCCGAGAGATCATATAATCAGGTTCATTGTCTAGAACTAGATCCAGAATGGCCTCTTCTCTAGTTGGCCTATCTATATATTGTCAGGAATCCTTCTTGGACATACATAACAAATTCTGCCCCATCTAAAACCTTTGCACTAAGGAGGTGCTAATCAAAATTAGTGAAGTTGAAGTCATGCACGACAACAATCATGTTATTTTGACACCTTTCCAAAATCTGCCTTGTGATGTGCTCCTTAATGTCTCTGTTACTATTGGGGGGCGGAGGGGGGGGGGGGTTGCTCTAGAATACTCCCAGTTGAGTGATTGCTTCCTTCCTGTTTACACCTCCACCCATACTGCTTAGTAGATGATCCATCTATAATGTCCTCTCTTTCTGCAGCTGTGATACTATCCCCGATTATCAATCCCACTCCTCCAACTCTTTTACCTCCACACACTCGTCCCCTTTGAAACATCTATACCCAGAACATACAGTAGCTATTACTGCTTAGCAGTTCCAAGTACAGATCCACATTTATAGTTCATCATCCTTGTTCCTGATACTTGTCGCATTAAAGTAAATACATTTCAATTCATCCAACTGACTAAAATATGCCCTAAACTTCCTCACAGTCTCTCCTAATGCTGCACCTGCCTTTACACCAAATGCTCCATCTTCTGACTCTGGTTCCTATTTCCCCTGTCAACCTAGTTTAAATCCACCCCAACAACTCTACCAAACCTGCTCACGTCAATACTGGTCCCCTTGAGTTCAGGTGTAACCTGTCCCCTTTTGTATAGATCATACCTACCCCAATGATCCACAAATCTGAAACCCTGCCTCCTCTACCAGTTCTTCAGCCACATATTCATTTGCCAGATCATCCTATTCTTACCTTCACTGGTACATGACACAGGCTATAATCCAGAGATTACTACCCCAGAGGTCCTGCTTCCTACCAAGTTCATTTTATTCTCTCTTCAGGACCTCATCCCTTTTTCCACCTATACCTTTGGTACTAATGTTCACTGCAACTTCTGGTTGCTCACTCTCCCCTTTAAGAATGCTGTGGGTCTGAGTTGAGACATCCCTGACCCTGGGAGGCAAAATACCATCTGGCCAAACTTTTCACAGAACTTACAGGCCATTTTTTTTTGTTTTAAACATGGAGGAGATGACCATCTCCACTGGGACAACTGTAATCATGTAGCAATTGATGAGCAATTTCAGTCAACTTGCACTGAAGTACAACCAGAGTCACGTAATGAATGGATGCTGCAATGAAATTGGCATTTCTGCCACGCTAATTCAGTCTGACAGAATCAAAGTGTTACTGCTGCTATCGTAGATCTGCTCCCATCGTTCAGCATGGGCTTGCAGGTATTACACCAGGGCTTCCTGAGGCCATGGAGACATCCACGACGTATTCCAGTTTGGCATAAAACAGCAGATAAAGGACACCAAAGGCAAGAACTCTGAGAACATTTTATTTCCTCTCGCCAGCACAGAGCAGCAGCAAACATGTGGCCTTGCAAGGTCGGTTAGACTTCCCCAGAGTACAGTGAACCACAGCTCACAGCAGAGAGTCACCATTACTCAGCAGTAAAGCCATCCTCATGGGTGTCTGGGGCTGAAGAATATTTCAATGAGGATATCTTTAATCAATTAGATATCTCATCCATTATTAAGGATCAAATAAAAGAACCTTCCTTTCAAAACAGTTGAGTATATAGAAGGCTGCTTGCTATAGATCCTTCTCCTACTCCCTCTCTCATCCAGCAGTTTGTCCCATCCAGCTGATTCTTCCTTTGATGCTCCTCCTACAGAGGAATGAACACTAAAACATATCTAGCTATTCACAGAAGTTTTACAGCAAGACTGTTTCTTCAGTTCTGGGTGAATGACTTCGAGACAACAATCTGAAAGACCGTAGATACACGCTGAACCAAAGCAACCAACAAGTAACCTTCAAGTAATCAATTATGCTTTTAAATAGTGCTAGATTGAGTGGTAGGCAGGTCAGGAGTGAGTGGTGACTCTACCTTGCTGAGCATGCATGACTAGCTATATGAGGGTAAGAGATGGTATTGTCTGGAATATTGAGCATCAATATGGCAAGTCCACTATGCACATTATACCATGAGCTATTGATTCTTGCAGGTGGCAGTGACAGTGCATGTACTTACGCTCTTTCCAATATCTATTCCAGTCGGAACAATGCCAAACGTGTGCATGCAACTTGAATGCCATATTGGAATCAAACCTATATCCACAGACTCCATCTACAAATATACAGCAGCTGAATTCTGACATCCAAGTTGGAAATCGGGCTAATTCCAGTTCGATGTGTTGGGATTCTGTCCTTTCTTAATTATATCCGTACTTGCAATCTTGGAATTGGGGACAATAAACACATACAGGAACATAAATATTTGAAATTTTGTTGTCCGTGTTCAGTTGCAGAATGAATTGAACATGGAAATTGAAAGATATTCAGATAACAAGAAATCATGGGCTATAAGGGATCTGCTCTCACTTGGCCTGCAGGACAAGCTGTGATTTAATTGAATGGCTTTAGGGACTCCTGCTTCAAGTTTTATGATTTAAAGTAGGGAGGATTACCAGTCTGCTGGTCTTTTAGCTGATTTTGATCAACAGCAGAATCAAGGCCCTGAAGTTAGTGACCCTGGTCTATTTTCAGGCTCCTTAGCCTTTCAGCAGCAGTCCATTTGCATTCATATCTACAGCAGTGACTCACTTCAAAGTTCCAAGTTCAAAGTACATTTATTATCGTATCTTTACTATATACGACATTGAGATTCATCTTCTCACAGGCAGCCAGTGAACCCAATGGAGCCTATTAAAAAAATCAGAAGCCCATCATACACCCAATGTGTAGGGAAAAAAAACTGTGCAAACAATTAAAGTAAGCAAATTACATTCAGCGTGGAGATTAGTAAACCTTGCAAGAAACGAACTGAACACTGGCTGTCCCCCTTCTCCAGCCCGACACCCTGCCCTTTCCAATCTGGCTCAATGCTTAAATCAGCCAAGAGTTGTCCTTCACACTTAGATCCAGGCCCTGCCGCTTTAATATACTCTTGGACCTGGGACCCACTGCCTCAACCTGGCCCAGAGTTGACCTCTCTAATCCGGCCCGGCACTTAAGTTGGTCCAACATCACTTGTTCCTCGCTCCCAGGCCCAGGCCCCACTGCCTTGACTCTGTCTTGCCTCAGTTCTGCCACTTCAAATTGTCTCCAAGTCCACTCCGTGGCCAAACACTCCGCTTTCAGGCCCAGGCCCCGCTGCCTTGATTCCTCCTGTACATGCCACGACGCAACCTTCTTGCACCTTTGAAACTTCAGTTTACACCTACCTCAAAAATGCCAGTGTGTACAGGCGGTTGAAAAGCTTGAATCCGAAAGGGAGAATACAAGCTATTGATTGCAAAGATCATTTTTGAGGAAAAAAATGTGATTAATAAAGTAAGTAGTAGTTTAGTTTGATGCCACCAAGTCGTCGCTGTGATTCACCTGCACCGTCTTAAACCAAAGATGCAGTTACAGATAGAGTTCTGGTTGTCTACATAGTCAAACAGACAGTCCTGAACTGCAGGCAGGCAGAAACCATACAAATAACCTTAGCCTTGTTACCAAAGATAGGGCTAGATACATGCTACTTTCTCTTTGCTTTCCTTGAATAGTTCTATAAATATGATTTCTGAATGTCAGAAATAGTCATTTGACATGTCAAGGTATCTTGGCCTAACCAGTTGTCAATGTTTACTATTGTTCTTTTTAAAATCTTAAATGAGAGAAAATACAAGTTGGATTTTACAGTCTGCCATCAGCGAGATCATAGGTCTTCTCTTGTCGTGGTGGAGAGGTACAAGAGAAAATACAAGTTGGATTATGCTACCTGCAGATAGTTAAATCATGGCTCTTCTCTGAGGATCATCACCTCGTTGTGGTGGAGAGGTGTGTGAGTTCCTGGTAAGGTCACCTATGGCAGTAAGATCAGGGGTGTGGTTCCAGACAAAGAGCAATTCAGCCAAGACCTGAATGGTGGAGCTGGCAGAAGATGAAGACACATCACCACAGCAGTGAAGACAGAGGAAGGCTACAGCAGGGATGGGTCCCCAGCCATCTTTCATGCCACACCACTAGACCCTGATCCTGACCTGTCAAGGAGCACAAGTTGGCTGCCCTGGCACCAGCCTCCCCACATTAAAAAAAGTCACACACAGATAGTACATGAACCCACACTTATATCCTGGATTATGTCTCGTGGTGATTAGGAAGTGGCAAAGGGGGCAGGACTGTGAGGTCCGGACAACCCCAAGACCCATGGTGTGAGGTTTACAAAGATTAACTGGAGGAGAAGATTGGTTACTCTTATCCACACTGCACCAGAACATATGGATCCCAGGTCTTCTACAGTCCCTACAGGAAGGACCCTCCAACAGACAACCCTCCCCCCAGCGGCTCGAAGATCTATCAGCTCAAAGCTAATCTCCTGACAAATCCAACATCCCCCAAACTAATTCAGAAGATTCTGGCTGCAGAAATTCTGTCTCACAGTAGTCTGGGACGGCTGACTCTCTACCTTCATACTCTTCTGAACTGACCAGGCAGAGGAAAGATTGTGCCAAGTGAAAAACAATTGAGCTGATGCTGAGTGCACGCTCTGTCTATGTGGTAAAAGGCAGAAATACATTATACTGCAACTTTGCACTATGGTCCCAGTGAAAGCATGTTCCCACCTCTTCAGTACACTCCCATGTCATTTTCCGGTGTCTGCCTGGGAGTGACCCAAAGTGCAGCTGTGGAGGCTACACAGCGAATCCCTGCATTAGATGATATGAGAAGGGGCCCTGACATGCTGTCCATTATGGTTGTCTGTTAAGCACCCTCTATAAAATGGCTGGTGGAAGTAATTCAGGGAACCATAACCTCCATACAAGGTATCTCTTCAGATACAGATGAGAAAAAAAACACAAATCTTCAAGGAAAGATTTGTACATACTTGAAAGTCCGTACCCTATAAATGACAGACATTTGGCCCTGATGGGAATCAAGAAATATAGGGACTGAGAATAAGTGGTTTTGATGCATAGGATCAGCTATGATTTCACTGAAAGGCAGAGCAGGGTGGTAGTAGGCGGAGTGTATTCTGCCTGAAGATTGGCAACCAATAGTGTTCCACACAGATCTGTTCTAGCACCTCTGCTCTGTGATTTTTATAAATGACTTGGATGAGGAAGTCAAAGGGTGTGTTTGTAAGTTTGCAGATGACACAAAGGCTGCGGATAGCGTAGAAGACTGTAGTTTAACAATGAGACATTGATAGGATGCAGAGCTGGACTGATTTCAATTCAGAAAAATGTGATGTACCTTTGGGAAGTCAAACTTGAACACAGAGTAAAGGGTTAATGGCAGGATTTTTAACATTGTGGAGTTAAAAAGAAAGGGATCTCAGGGTCTAAGTCCACAGACATCTCAAATTTGCCACACAATTTGATAGGTGGTTACAAAGGCTAATGGTGTGTTGACCTTCATTTGTCAGAGGATTTAGTTCAGAAGCTGCAAAGTGAAGTTGCAACTCTATAAATCTCTGGTTAGTCAACACTTAGACTTACCACCTTGTGGTTCTTCCTCCCCTCCCCCCCACTTTCTTACTCTCATTCATCATCTTTTGCCCCAGTCCTGATGAAGGGTCTCAGCCCGAAACATCAACTATACTACTCTTTTCCATAGATGCTGCCTGACCTGCTGAGTTCCTCCAGCATTTTCAGTGTGTTGCTTGATCTGCAGATTTTCTCGTTTGGGACTTGGAGTATTGTGTTCAGTTCTGGTTGCCTCATTATAGGAAGGATGTGGAAGTTTAGAGAAGGTGAAGAGCAGATTTACCAGGATGCTGATTGGATTAGAGAGCATGTTTTATGAAGATAAGTTAAGGAAGCTAAGGCTTTTCTCTTTGGAGCGAAGGTGGATGAGAGAGTGGTATTGATAGAGTGGATAGCTATATAAGACCTTGATCAGACCCCACTTGGAGTACTGTGTTCAGTTCTGGTTACCTTACTACAGGAAGGATGTGGATGCTATAAAGAGAGTACAGAGGAGATCTACAAGGATGTTGCCTGGATTGGGGAGAATAGGTTTTTATTTATTTATTAAATTTTTAGAAAATTACAAAGAATAAATGTAATGATAAAATAGTAAGAAAGAGAAAAATAATATTAACCCTCCCCCCTTAACCCTTGTCTAAAGAAAGAAAAAAAAAGAAAGAAAGAAGAGAAAGATTGCCTGGATATCGGAGGATCCCCACATGCTCCATGGAGTTCAAAATCATTTTAATATTTATTTTTACTTTCCCCAATTACTTTATAATTTTATCTTCAAAGGACCTATGTATTTAGTCCTATCTTTTGTAGGTATGGGAGCCAAATTTTCAAAAATATATCATATTCATTTCTTAAAGAATAGGTTGAGAGAACTTTGCCTTTTCTCTTTGGAGCAACTGAGGATGAGAGGTGACCTGATGGAGGTGTATAAGATGATGAGAGCATTGATCGTGTGGTTAGCCAGAGGCTTTTTCTCAGGGCTGAAATGGCTAACACAAGGGGGCATAGTTTTAAGGTGCTTGGAAATAGGTACTGAGGAGATGTCAGGGGTAAGTTTTTCACAGAGTAGTGGGGTGCATCGAATGCACTGCCGATGGCGTTGGTGGAAGCAGATACAATAGGGTCTCTTAGGTAGGTACATGGAGCTTAGAAAAATAGAGGGCTATGTGCTAGGGAAATTCTAGGCAGTCTCTAAAATTGGTTACATGGTCAGTACAACATTGTGGGCTGAAGGGCCGGTAACGTGCTGTAGATTTCTGTTCTACATCTATGACAGCCAGTACCATTTTTCCCAAGGCAGAAATAGCTAATATGAGAGGGCCTAATTTTAAAATGACTGGAGGGAAGTACAGGAGTGATGTGAGAGGTAGTGTTTTTATTACACAGAGATTAGTGGGCCTGTGGAATGTGCTGCCAGAGGTGGCGGTAGAGGCAGATACATTAGGGACATTTAACAAACTCTTAGGTAGCCACATGGATGATATGTGGTGGGCTATGTAAGAGGGAAGTGTTAGATTTATCTTGAAGTAGATTAAAAGGTTGGCACAACATCAAGGGCTGAATGATCTGCACTGTACCATTCTATGTTCTATACGGTCTACTCCTGCTTCTACTCTACCATTCCTTTTCAGCAGGGAGAATCACTGGGCTGGCGTTGTTTGTCAGTTGCTTTTTCAGTATTTGTGGGCAGACCAAGTTTTGGCTCAACCCACTTGGAGTTAACATGGAGGATTTCACTGCTGGGCCCTATACTGCTGACTTTGGGGCAGAACAACTATATAGGGTAAATGTGAACTTCCTCTTGATGTCTGCAGAGAACATTGCCAATTCACTGACTACAAGCTGTGGGCCAAACTGCCCCGTGGAACCAGGGTTGGGCATTTGTAAAATGGCTGGTCACCCTACCTGTCAGGTTCTAAAAATAATACACAATTACAATTGGCATTAACTATAAAGGCAACAGCTATCATGAATTTTGAGAAGTATCTACTTCAGAACAAACAGCCCAAGGAGGAAATGTCCCCTTTTCACTCACCCCCTCAACACACACATCACTTCTGACCAACTGAACCAACGGAGCTCAAAAATTCCAGGTTCTTCAAAGTTTTAACTGGTAGAATTACACATACATGCTGGAGGAACTCAGCAGGTCAGGCAGCGTCTATGGAAATGAATAAGCAGTCAACATTTCGGCTGAGACCTTTCTTCAGGACAGGAAAGGAAGGGGGAAGAATGAAGCAGAAAACGGTGGGGGGAGGGGAAGGAGGCTAGCTAGAAGGTGATGGGGGAAACCAGGTGGGTTGGAAAGGTCAAGGTCTGGAGAAGAAAGAATCTGATAGGATAGGACACTGGACCACAGAAGAAAGGGAAGGAGGAGAGGACCTGGAGGAGATGAGAAGAGGTAAGAGGCCATAAAGGGGAATAGAAGAGGAGACATTGATATTCATGCCATCAGGTTACAGGCTACGCAGAATATAGTGTTACTCCTCCACCCTGAGAGTGGCCTCATCTTGACGCACATTGGGACAGGAATGGGAATGAGAATTAAGATGTTTGGCCACAAGGAAGTTCTGCTTTTGTCGGATGGAGCAAAGGTGCTGCTATATGAAAAACAAAGATATTTCACTTCTGCTTTACAGCCAGAGTGTGATGCTTTTGCAGAAACCACTGACAAACTATCAACATTAATGGAAAAAAAAAACAAGAAAGGTTGATTTGACCAAAATAGTTAAAACGCTTAAAAGGAATTTTCACTTGGTGAGTGATGAGAAAAGAGCAGGGAACAGTTAAGATGAAGAACCCCATTTCCTTACAATCCCTTGTTAAATGCCGATATTACTGATGAGACTACAGTGAGTAACCAATTAATAAATGCAAATCATGCAACTGTTGCAAAATCCAGCGATATACAAGGCATGAGAATGATGCTGAGACCTGTGTTTTGATAAGACCTTTTCTACCGCAGGCTCTTAACCCTGAACCGGCTGCTAGATTAGGGGTTCCAACCTAGGGTCCACGGACCCCTTGCTTAATGGTATTGGTCCATAGCATAAAAAAAATTGGGAACCCCTGTGCCAGATGATCTCCTCACCTTCTGCATTTCGATTGGTATGCCAGCATTTTATGTTTTCCCAAGTTACTAACTTCAGAACTGACACCATTATCAGTGCCTGTGTCCTGGCTATATAATTGGCCATAAGTTGGGTGGAAGCTAGGAGAACTGATACACAAGTTACCCATTTGCAGAGTAAGCAATAAAATCACCATATCTTCATCAACTGTTTCATGAAGGTCAGAAATGCTAATGCATCAAACAGATGTGCTACATGGTTACAGAAGAGCTGTTCCCAGAACTGGAGGTTATGATCTGGGTCTACTGTAGGGTATGGTAAGAGTCTTCACTATTCAGGGATCTGGTGTGGTGAGGGGGCATTGCTGAAAGATTAAGTAGCATTAGGTTTATCTCAGTGGGGTTCCATTCCATTGCTACTATGTAAAAAAAAATCAAATTTCCCATATTTCTCCCAGTGCAACTAACCTCACGAGATTACAGGAGGGAAGCAAGCCACATGTCTTCCTTATCACTGAGTTCCAATTTTCAGAGAACAACATACTTGTAGCCTAAGGTCTCTCTATTCAACACCATTCACTGTACATGTCCTGCCCTGGTTCAACTTCCCAAAAGGTGTGACTTTTTATTTGCCAGAGTTGGATTCCATCTCCAACTCCCTTGCCCACTTTCCCAGTTGATTTATATCTTGCTATAACATTGGACAACTTTCTTCACTGTCCACTATACCAACAATTTTGGTGTCATTTGCAAGCTTATCCAAAAGGTCTACATTCTCATATATTTAATTCCTCATATTTTATTTAGCCAGAGGGTAGTGAATCTGTGTAATTCATTACCACAGACAGCTGTAGAGGCTGTCATTGGGCTTATTTAAGATGGAGGCTGATAGAATCTTGATTAATAAGGGCCTTACAGAGAGAAGGCAGGAGAATGGGGCTGAGAGAGATAATAAATCAGCCACAATGGAATAGCAGAGCAGACTTGATGAGCCAAATGGCCTAATTCTGCTCCTATGTCTTATGGTCTTAATAATATTCTTAGGAAGTTGCTTTTGTCAGCAAAACCAGCCACTGTTGCCCAAAAGATGAATTTGAAAAAAGCTCTCTTTTTGAACTGTTGCAGTTCATTCAATGGAGGCATCTTTGGTAGTAGTTCTAGGAAATATTCCTTCAGATTCTAGTTCTTCATCAGAAGTTTTGGTAGACAGTTAACCTTTACATTCACAAAATATGGTGGAAATTGGAGTTGCATGTTATCTCTTCTCAAAGTTTCTCGCTCAATCTTTCCAAGTAGTATTTCAATGAACCTTTCCAAGAAGACGTGACTCTTTGAGCCTGTTGTACTATACAGCAAAATTACTTGATTTTTTCTCTTTGCTTTCATGTTTGATTGTCATGAGTCACATGGATTCAAAAATCTATTGATCTTAATCTTGAATATCTCAATGACTAAGCCTACGCACAGAATTCCAAAGGTTCATAGCCTTTGAATGGAGAATGTTGTTGGCAACTTGTACCATTGTTACATCCTTTGATTCCAGACTCTTCTACCAAAGAAACACCAAATAAACACTATCATGTCTTCTACAGATAATTAATTTTATTAAGGTAATTCCTCTAAACTCCAAAGATTAAAGATTATCTTTATTTGTCACATTGTCACAAGTACATTGAAATATACTGTGAAATGCATTACCATCAACAACCAACAGAGTCTGAGGATTGTGGGGGGGGGGGGGGCAGCCCACAAATGTTGCCATGTTTCTGGCACCACCAAAGCATGACCACAACTCCTGTAAAAATGCTGTTCTCTTTTCTCAGTTCCTTCGCCTCTGCTGCATCTGTTTCCAAGGGCATGGTTTTCCTTTCCAAGACATCAGAGATGAGTTCCTTCTTCAAAGAACAGGGTTTTTCTTCCTCCACTGCTGATGCTGGCCTCATCCGCATCTCCTCCATTTCATGAACATCCGTGCTCACCCCATCTTCCCACTGCCTTAACAATGATAGAGTTCCTCTTGTCCTTACCTATTAACCCATCATCCTCCGTATCCAACACATCATCCTCCACAACTTCTGACATCTCCAAAGGGTTCTTACAACAACATCTTTAACTTCCACAACCTCCCACCCCACATTCTGCTACCTCCGTGATTCACTTGTCCACCCGTCCCTCCTGGCACTTATCCCTGCAGGCAGCCTCAGTGCTACACCTGCCCATTCACCTCCTCCCTCAACTCCACTGAGGACCCCAAAGAGTCCTTTCAGGTGAGGTAACACTTCACCTGCAAATCTGCTGGGGTCATCTATTGTGTCTGGTACTCTCGATGCAGGTAAGGCATGTCGCAAATTGGGGGACAGCTTTGTCGAGCACCTCTGCTCCGTCTGCAAAAAGGGAACTCCCCAGTGAACAAACATTAGAATTCCAAATCCCATTCCTGTACTGACATGTTGGTCCATGGCCTCCTCTTGGGCCAAGACAAGGCCACCCTCAGGGTGGAGAAGCAAAGTCTTATATTCATCTGGGTTGCCTCCAACCTGATGGCATGAATATCAATTTCTCCTTCTGGTAAAACAAATTCCCTCCCCTCCCCTCTTCTTTTATTCCCCACTCTGCCCTTTTACTTCTTCTCACCTGCCTATTACTTTCCTCTTGTTCCCCTCCTCCTTTCCTTTCTCCTCTGGCCCACTCTCCTATCAGATTCCTTCCACTCCAGCTCTTAACCTTTCCCACCCACCTAGCTTCCCCTCCCACCTTTTTATTCTGGTGTTTTCCCATTCCTTTCCAGTCCTCCAGTCTCAGCCCAAAACGGCAACTGTTTTGTTTTCATTTCCATAGATGCTGCGTTACCTGCTGAGTCCCTCCAGCATTTTGTGTGCGTTAACTTACTAACCCTAATGGTTTTGGGACATGGGGAGAAACCGGAGCACCAGGAGGAAGCCCACATGGTCACGAGGGAAACGTACAAACTGCTTACAGACAGTGGCAGGAATCAAACTCTGATAGTTGATTGCTAGCACTGTAAAGCGATTGCGGTAACCACTATACCACTGTGCCACCCATTATTCAAATAACTTGGTCCCATTATACTCAATCTTCCAATCACAGGCCATCCCAGCAATCACCCTCTTCAGCTTTTGTCACAGTGCCTCAAATTTCTTCTTCTAAAAACAAAAACAGCACCCAGCACCCAGCACTGTGGGTGTGGCCTCAGCCAATACCTGCAATTGTGGTAAGGTTTCCCATTCTGGTACTTTAGTCTGAAATCTGTAGCAAACTCTTTAAGAATTAGTGGATAAAGCAGAACATAGCAAGAAACCCTGGCCCTTCCTGCTGATCCATGTCTAAAATTAGGAATGCTAACTAGTCACATTCGAAGATGCAAAAGGCTTCTCATACGTTAAACCATGGCTCAGCTGTCTTCTTTGCATCAAATTACAACCCTAGGGTTGCTCAAGGTCAAATAAATTGAATATTTTCTTTCAATATAAATGAACTCTAATCTCAAACAGCTTTTAAATAAAAACATAGTTCTCCAGTCACTCAGGAAACAACCGCAGCATCTACTTAATGCATTTATGAATCTTTCTCGAACAAGTTCCAGGATAATTCCAGCACCCAAGACAGCAACCATTAACAGCCTCTGTGTTAACTAAATACATATATGCACATCCTCCACTGCGCTTCTGCATCGCCAAATAAGTAACTGTACAGATAATTTCATATTTATTTTTTTCTCTAAATAGTAAGTGAATCAAGCATATACAAACCAAACGTAGCCATTGTGAATTCATTCAGCTGAATAGAATTCTAAACAAAGAGTCAGACTTTCTACTTCCTGCTGGGATGTGGAATGATGTAAACAGCCTTTGCCTGCTTAATGAGAGAGCCAGCTCCTGTCGAATTACATCTACTGCCTTATTACCATAATACCCTCAAAGCACTCCTCTTGCTTCAGATTCCTGTGTATTTCCATGCACTCAAAATATTGAATATTATTTTCCACTTCCTTTATAATGTCACTTTCACATGTAAGAAATATGAAAGTATTCTTTCGTATTCTTTATATGAAAAAGAATAAAACAGAGTCATTGCAAAGAACTCCAAGATATTATACATCAAAATAAAACCCTCAAATTTTAAGCCCTTTCTCAAATGAAGCAAGCATAGCATCCACTCTCAAGAATGACATCAGGATCCCAGTGATTTGTGGGAATGGCTTATCTTTTTTATATATTAAAGTTTGTGACGTCATCATTCTGTTAAGCACTGCACCCTCTTTCAAGAAAGATTCTTTCCACAGTACACCCGACAATGCAGATTGTCTGCAGAATAAGTATCTTATTTGCTAAACTTATGACTTGACAAATTTTCTCACTGAATCTGCAAACCTATTCAAACAAGTAGGAAAACCTGTGTTTACAATTTAGGATTTATTCATATTTTGAAATTTTGACTTTTACAAACAAAATCTATGCTTCCAGCTTTGCTCAAAATTAATACTTTACTGAGAGAGAAGACAGCTTGTACCATATAAAGAAACATCAATATTTAAAAGAAAAACTACTGTTCCGTGCATATATAATAGTATTCATAATTAAGTGGCAACGGTTTTTATACATTGACAAAAGGAGGGCATAGTCATTTTATGAATGTGTTTTTTGAAACACTGTTCTGAAACACAATGATTCATGTAAATATACTAGGATGCTGCAACACATAACAAACAGCATATTAATCCTTAAAGGATTTTAACTATATTTTGAACTCCTGGACAGTTGCAAGATGGGAGGGGTATTTTGCAGACTTATCCTATTTTGAAAAATGTGACAAGTAAGGTGGTTAAGCATGGAAAATGCTCGAAGGCTTCAGATCATAAAAAGCAATTCGTTAGTGAAATTTCCTGAACAGCACCGTGACACTTACACCAAAAATACAAAGAAATCCCTTTTTGGAGGATAATCAGACATCTTCATTATCCTTCACCTCAGCTGCAAAAATGTCTAGACAGAATTCAGAGTGATGCTGAGAAAAAAAATGGCTGAAAGGCCCTCTGTGCACTGTGTTGGAGGCAGGCGGCCACACCCAATGCTGTTTCTAGATTCTTTAGAAACAGATAATCAAATGAATGCTTCCACTTGTCTCTGCATAAATTATTTTACTAGGTCATACGACAGTATATTTCATAACTAGAATATGTTCAATTTTACTTTGTTTCAGGCAGAATCTTCACCGCATGTCTTTTAGGTGTTTTGCATGAGGCAACACGAACAGTATATATGAAATAATTAATTTTGTACAGTAGGTCTGAATGTGAAACAGAATCTTTTTCCTACATAACAGATAATCAGCTTTGAGAAAAAAATACTGCTTTCACTATGGGTGTGTCCCTTTGAAAAATGATGCTGTACAGCTCTACTGTTAAATGCTGCTCAGAAAGAGAATGACAATTAAACAGGTTCATTCATTCCAATATTATCTTATTACTTATTTAGCTGGAATATCAATACACAATTAATAAACACAAATGATCAAATAGCATTCACTCTAGAAAGGTTATGCAGCCATACACACAAAGCAATGAAAAATGTAGCTTGTGCTTTCCTCCAGCAATTTTAATCTGCACCATACCTAACCACAGCACAATACGGCACAACAAATTACTTCGCTGCTGGAATAAAAACACAAGTGAAAGGGCCACAGGTGAACAAAGCACATTTTAGTACAGTCACAACTGCTCCTGATTCAGTGTTTTCAAAACAAGCAAACAAATTGAGTACCCTGGTTCTTCCAGCAACTCCACAAGCATTCCATCTTCGCCGAATCCACACTGGTCTGCATCTTGGGACATCAAAAATCTTACTGATATTTCGGCCACTAGATAATTCAGTTAGGCATTCCAATGCATTTATGGGGTGAAGTACGTACTGCCAGGAGACTGGAGTGGTAAGCAGAGCAGGGGAAAGGGGAGGGCAATATGTAAACGCTGCAGTCTCCACTGCAGCAAATCAGCGCTGCCATGTAATTGCCCTGGGGATTGCTCTTCCTCTGAAACAGAATGCAAATCTTTCTTCAAATTAAAAGCAGCTCACTCCTGTTCAACAAGACTCAGGTACTCAGCTACTTAAGTAATCAACCTAATGGTACAGGAACATGAGTAATTAAACATAACATAGATCTGATGCATCTATTTTTAGGAGTTTTGATTTCTGGCTTCCACATAAAAAGCACATGAAAGACCATCAGTAGGTAATTAGATTAACAGCCCAATTTTCCAAATAATTATCTTTATTTTGCTATCAACCACCTGTACCATACAGATTACATCATAAAATCTGGCTTTTATCATGAAATCAACTCTGTACATCAGCTGTCCAAGCAAAAACAGCAAGCCAGGATTCATGAATCACAATAGCCTTCTAGCATTCCTGTAAACAATATAATCACTGATCTATTTAATCTAAATTCTTCATTCGGCAATGTAGCATACCTACTTCTTATATTAATTGATACTTTGAACAACAATTACTTTGGAAATAAAACTTTCATTACTACTTTGTTGCTATTAGCTAGAAAAATCACAAAGTATTAAATTCAAACAGATGTAGAGATGCCATTTTTATGTAAGTGTGTTGTAATAGACCTACCCTGTGAAAGCTATTATAATTCTATACAAACACTGTCCAGAGATAGAGCTCCATTCCATGTAGCTTAAAAATAGCCAGAACTCATTTTAGAGACACAAGAAAGACCACAACAAAAAGAAATGCTGGAGGAACTTTGCAGGTTAGGTAACATCTAGGTAGGACATGAACAGTCGACATTTCAAGTCAAGACCCTTCATCAAACTTGGCGTTTTTTCGAGGTAGAAACAGGCAAAATAAGGATGGACCAATTGCAAGTGCAGATAGACATGGAAGGCAATGCAGTTAGGGAAGAAAAGTCAGGAATGGAGATACAGACAGAATGAAAAAGCTGCAAAATGATTTTGTCATGCCTTGGGCTTCAAATATGTAATTTCTTCATTTTAATGCTCATCCAATCATTAGATTCTTATGGCACAGGATGAGGTCATTCTCTCTCCAAGTGCTTACCCACTTTTTTAAGTACTGATTGATACCATGAATTTCAAATTACAACCCTAAGTAAAAATGTTGTTCCTCAAACCTCCTTGTATCATCTGCTTAAAATTTGTGGCTGTAAGTCAAAGGTCAGAGGGGAAAGATTTAAAAGGGATCTGAGGGGCATTTTTTCCCCACACACTGGTAAGTAATGGAATGAAGTGCCAGAGGAAGTGGTAGAGGCAGATAATAATTACAATATTTAAAAGACATTTGGACAGGTTCATTAATAGGAAAAGTAAAAAACAATATTGGCCAATATCAGTCAGGCAAATGGAACTAATTCAAGAAATCATCTTGGTTGGCATGGGTGAGTTGGGCTGAATGGCATATTCTGATCTCCTGGTCTTTGGATTATCTGCTAATGGAAACAGATTTTTCCACCTGAACTGCATACGATCTTGCACATTTTTAAGCAATCCTCTCAAACTTCTTTACTTCAAAGAACATAACCATACCTCTTCCAGCCTAACATCACAGCATCATAATCTCAGAATAGAAACCATCTAGGTTAATATTAAGCAAGAACTGCATATAAATTGGCCTTTTCTGCTCTTTCTGGCCCTCATATAGAGAACATATATACAGAAGTCATAGTGTTATTCTGTATAGAAACAGGCCTTTTGGTCCAACTCAAGCAGTCCAACTAAGGTGCTTTTTAGAACTATTCCCATCTGCCTAGATTTGGACTATATCCTTTTTAATTTTTCCTATTGATGAACCCATCCAAATGTCTTTTAAATATTGTCATTATACTGTTCTTTAGAGCTTCCTTTGGTACTTCATTCCATACACCTACCACCCTGTATGTGGAAAAACTTACCTCTCACATCCTCTTTAAATCTTTCCTCTCCTACCTTTGACATGCCCACAAGTTTAAGATCCCCTTACTCCGAGAAAAAGACCATGGCTATCCACCTCATCTTTGTCCCTGAAGATTTTATTTATCAAGAAACAACACAGAATAGGCCGTTCTGGCTCTTCAGGTCACGCCGCCCAGCAACCCCCAATTTAATCCTAGTCTAATCATGGGGCAATTTACAAAGGCCATTTAACCTATCAACTGGTGCATCTTTGGCCTGTGGGAAGAAACCAGGTCACCCGGAGGAAACCCATGTGGGCACTTGGAGAACGTACAAAATCCTACAGTCAGTGGCGGGAATTGAATCTGGGTCGCTGGTACTATAAAGTGTTGTGCTAACCACTACATTACTGTGCCACCCATTGTATACAAAATAAAGTCACCTTCAGTCTTCCTCTCTCCAGGTAAAGCAATCCCAGCTTATCTAGTTTTTCCTTTTAACTCAAGCCTTCCAGTCCCAGCAATGGCCTTGTGACACTTTGCTGCACTTTCTTACCAGAACTGTGGATAACATCCCAGATGTGGTCATTTGGTCCAGTCCTTCCAAACCTTTCATATCAATGAACCTGTCAAAATGGGCCATATTTGAATTGGCATCAATAACTACTGGGGTGCCATGGGGATCAGTGCTCAGGTATTTACAATCTTTATTATGAGTGAAAGGCCCAGGTTTATTATAACCAGAGACAAGAAAACCTGCAGTTGATGGAAATCCAATCAACACACACAAAATGTTGGAGGAATTCAGCAGGCGAGACAGCATCTATAGAAAAGAGTAAACAGTCAATGTTTTGAGCCGAGACCCTTCATCAGGACTAATCTCAGGCCAAAACGTCGACTCTTTACTCTTTTCCACAGATGCTGCCTGACCTGCTGAGTTCCTCCATCATTTTGTGTGCGTTGCTTTATCATAACCAGATCTGCTGACAGTAACGTGATAGACAGATATCTGGTGGAATACAGAATGCAAAGCATCTGCATTGGGATAGATACAGGTTAACTGAGGGGGCAAGTTGGCAGATAATGCAATATTGAGAAAAAATGTGATACTTAGAAAGAACTTCCACTTATGCATGACACCAAGACGTCATAAAGTGCCTCTCTAATGAAGTACTCCTTAACTATTATGGGTTATTACATTTGATCATTTTTGATGATTCTCAACAAATTATTAAATGAAGAAAGTTTGCCGGAATATTGCTTTGATTCAAATTTCAATTTGTGTGTATGTATATTCGCACTTGTCAGCTGGCTTTGGTCTGTTGATATTAGACAAATCTAGACAGTGTCAAGCAGTGATAGAGTCATATAGAGTCATACATGCAGAAATGAGCTCTACAGTGCACCACGAACATGCCAACCTCCTTGCTGATCCTAAAATGCTTGCCTGCAATGGTTTCTGTATCCTTCCAGGATACCTGTTTGCCTAGATGCCTTTTGAATGCAATAATTGCATCTGATTCCATCATTTGCACTGGTGGCACATTTTGGAAATCAACCACTCGCTGTGTAAAAAACAATTACCTCTCAACTCCTCTTTAAAACACCTTCCACTCACCTTTAACCTATGAACGCTTGTTTTTGATACATCTACTATGAAGAAAATACTTTAACTATCTACTCCACCTATGTGTCTTATAACTTTATATACCTCTGTCAGGTTACTTCTCAGCCTCATTAACTCTAGGTAAAGCAAACCTAGCTTATTCAATCGCACCCCATAACCAATCCAGGCAAGATTCCATCGAGTCTCCTCGGCATTCTCTCCAGCAGAACATCCTTCCTTTGAGGTGGTGACCAAAGCTGCACATGATACTTCAAATGTGGTCTAACAGTTTTGGAAAGTAGCAACATAAAGTCCAAACTTTTATATTCTATGCCTAGCCTATACAGACCAGTATACCATACGTCTTCGCGGCCACCTTATAAACCCATGCTGCTACTTTCAGGGAACTATGGCATGCCGTGGTGCCCTACGATTTATGTTCCACCCCTATATGACTTCCCAAATGGCATTTCATAAAAACATAGAAACCTACAGCACAATACAGGCCCTTCAGCCCACAAAGCTCTGCCAAACATGTCCTTAACTTAGAAACTACCTAGGGTTACCACAGCGCTTTATTTTTCTAAGCTCCATGTACCCATCCAGGAGTCTCTCAAAAGACCCTATCATATCAGCCTCCACCACCGTCGCCAGTAGCTCATTCCACGCACTCACCACTCTCTGCGTAAAAAAACTTACCCCTGACATCTCCTCTATACCTACTTCCAAGCACATTAAAACTGTGCCCTCTCATGCTAGCCATTTCAGCCCTGGGAAAATGACTATCCACACGATCAATGCCTCTCATCATCTTCTACACCTCTATCTGGTTATCTCTCATCCTCCATTGCTCCAAGGAGAAAAGGCCAAGTTCACTCAACCTAGTCTCATAAGAAATGCTCCCCAATCCAGGCAACATCCTTGTAAATCTCCTCTGCACCCTTTCTATGGTTTCCACGTACTTCCTGTAGTGAGGCGACCAGAACTGAGCACAATTCTCCAACTGGAGTCTGACTATCGTCCTATACAGATGCAACATTACCTCTCGGCTCCTAAATTCAATTCCACGATTAATGAAGGCCAATACATGTATGCCTTCTTAACCACAGAGTCAATCTGCGCAGCAGCTTTGAGTGTCCTATGGATTTGGACCCTAAGATCCCTCTGATCCTCCACACTGCCAAGAGTCTTACCATTAATACTATATTCTGTCATCATACTTGACTTATCAAAGTGAACCACCTCACACTTATCTGGGTTGAAATCCATCTACCACTTCTCAGCCCAGTTGTGCATCCTATCAATGTCCCACTGTAACCTCTGACAGCCCTCCACACTATCCACAACACCCCAATCTTTGTGTCTTCAGCAAATTTACTAACCTATCCCTCCAGTTCCTCATCCAGGTAATTTATAAAAATCATGAAGAGAAGGGGTCCCAGAACTGATCCCTGAGGCACACCACTGGTGACTGACCTCCATGCAGAATATGACCCATCTACAACCACCCTTTGCCTTCTGTAGACAAGCCCATTCTGGATCCACAAAGCAATATCCTCTTGGATCCCAAGCCTTCTTACTTTCTCAATAAGCCCTGGATGAGGTACCTTATCAAATGCCTTGCTGAAATCCAGAATACACTACATCTACTGCTCTATCTTCATCAACGTATTTAGTCACATCCTCAGAAAATTCAATCAGGCTCGTAAGGCATGACCTGTCTTTGACAAAGCCATATTGACTATTCCTAATCATATTATGCCTTTTCAAATGTTCATAAATCCTGCCTCTCAAGATCTTCTCCATCAACTTATCAACCACTGAAGAAAGAATTGAAGTATCTCCTTTCACTTGTCAGGATTACATTCCATCAGCCAGTTCTCTCCCCAACGTTCCATCTGATCTACATTCTGTTGTAGATTTAAGACAACTTATTTGCTATTCACATTGCTTTCAACTTCCGCAACATCTGCAAATGTACTAATCATACTCCCCACACTCTCATCCAAGTCATTAATGTGCTTCACAATCAACAAGGAAACTAGCACCAATCTTAATTACTGAATAAAGACTCCCACTCAAATAGCATCCTACCATCAGTACCCTCTGCCTCCTAGCTCCATGCCAATTTTAGATCCAGTTTAGCCAGCTCACTTTGGATCTTATGTGCCTTAACTTTCGGGACCAGCCTACGCTGTAGGACCTTGTTGCATGACCTATGGATGTCTATCTGGACCCAGGGCTCCCAGCCTGGGGCTCACAGACCCCTCAGTTAACAGTAGAGGTCCATGGCATAAAAAAGGTTGGGAAACCCTGATGGAGTCAATATCTACTGCCTTGCCTTCATCAATCTTCTTCATTATATCCTCAGAAACTCAATCAAGTTAATAAGGTGGGATTACTCCTCCTGACCATCTCTGGTCGGCCCTTGCCTTTGCAAACATATATATATATATATATATATATATATATATATATATATATATATATATATATATATGTTAAATATAAATAATTAGAATCAGAATTGTATCAGATTTATTAACACCGTATGTCATTAAATTTGTTGTTTTGTGGTAGCAGTACAGTGCAATACATTAAAAAATTACCATAAGGTACAAAAAAAGAGGTAAGATTAATAAATAGTGCAAAAGAGGATTAGTGAGCTGGAACTCATTGACTGTTCAGAAGTCTGACAGCGGAGGGGAAGAAGCTAACCCTAAAACGTTAAGTATGCATCTTCAGGCTCCTGCGCCTTCTCCCTAATGGTATAATGACATAATGAAACATACATCTTAAATTCTCTTCAATAATTTTCCTACCAGCACATAGAATTCACCCCTAGTTACCTGGCTTATCTCTGCTGTCCTTCTTAAATAAATATTGGCTCTCTCCAGTCTTCGGCTCCCAGCTTTTTCTAACAATGATAAAAACTTTTCAGTCAGGGGCTCAGGTAGCTTCTCTCTTCCTGGGATTGGACTCACCCAACCCTGGATACTAATGACCGCTTACTGAACGATGACGTTTAGACCTACTCCAGATTATCCACATACTCTTCCCTGAGTTCACTATCTCCTGTGCTCTTCTCCTTACTGAATACAAATGAGAAATATTTATTTAATGTTTGGCTTCACACAGAGATGATCCTTTTGGCCCCTTAGTGGTCCTGCTCTTTCCCTGGCTGTAATCATGTTCCTGATTTGAGCCTGAATAACCTCATTCGGAGAATTAAAGTCCTTTGTTCAGTGGCATCAGACACACATGAAACATAAGAAGTTAAGAAACCAAGCCCACTTGACTTGACTCTCCCATTTAATTAATGAGTATATGCCTCCATTCATAACTATCAAAATATTCTTTCCTGATGTAAATATGTCAGCTGTCCAATGCAAGATGAGATAAACATTAAAAGCTCATGACTCTGCCAGACAATACTCAAGTGAGCCTGGAGCTTTTCCTACAAACAAATACTGCCCACTGGCACTCTTAAAGCAGGGGATCATCCAGAAAGAGGCTTTATTATCAGTCTGGCTAGTACAAAAGCAAGATAGCAGTTTACATTTCATGACCACCTTTCACAAACTTTTACTGCTCTTTCCTTTGCCTATGCTTCTATGGTTCAGAAATTTTCCTTTCACAAATTTTCTCGAATATTTTAACCCAAGATATTGCCAATGGTTTTGATGCATCCTTACCTGCCAGGAAAAGTAATAACTTGTTTTGTTTTCATTTGTGGTGATTGAAACTAGAACATGGACAAGTATGACATTATTTAAGGCGTCACAACGATCTTATAATCTTCTACTAGGTCACCAGTGAAGTAGAAGAGTACTTACTTACTCTGGAGAAATTTTTAGTCTCCTTCATACTGCAGGCCTGAAAACTGATCCAAGGACATTAAACTAGCACAGGAATCCATGCTGAGATTGAACCAAGAAGTGTAAGTGTGATATCAACACACCACACAGAAATTAACTCTTCCCTATTCAAGACTAGAATCCATTTTGAGCTTGACTGGCTATCAAGGAATATTTAACCACAATTTTCCTGAACTAGCAAAACTCCTATATGAATTATTTAAGGTAGACACAGATGAAGTGAGATAATCCTGTTCGATATACTGTACCAAGCAGCTCACCAGCCTTAAATAAATTGCTATTCAAACCATTTCATGTTACTGAATCCCAAAAGTGACTTTTATCTCAAAGTCAGTACAAATCAAGGTCTAACAGCTATTCTTGGTCGGCAAGTTAATCGGCTGATGTTGTTAATAACATCACCACCCATAATCCTAGGACTCCAAAATCTATTCATGACAAGCATTTACAACATAGAAAATAGAAATCTACAGCACATTACAGGCCCTTCAGCCCACAATGTTATGCCGACCATGTAACCTACTCTAGAAGCTGCCTAGAATTTCTCTACCACATAAGTCTTCTATCTTTTTAAGCTCCATATACCTAATAGTCTCTTAAAAGACCCTACCGTATCCACCTCTATCACCTTTGCTGGCAGTGCGTTCCATGCACCCAACACTCTCTGTGTGAAAAACTTACCCCTGACATCCCCCTTGTACCTACTTCAAGCACCTTAAAATTATGCCCCCTTGTGTTTGCCATTGCAGCCCTGAGAAAAAGCCTCTGGTTATCCACACAATCAATGCCCCTCATCATCTTATACACCTCTATCAGGTCACCTGTCATCCTCCATTGCCCCAAGGAGAAAAGGCCAAGTTCACTCAACCTGTTCTCATAAGGCACGCTCTCCAATCCAGGCACCATCCTTGTAAATCTCCTTTGCACTCTATAGCATCCACATCCCTCCTGTAGTGAAGTGACCAGAACTGAACACACTACTCCAAGTGGGATCTAATTAAGGTCCAAGTGGGGTGTAATCGTTGCTGGCTTTTTGAACGATCATCATTTCATATATATTACAAATTTCAATAAATTAACTGTCAATCAATCTAGAGAACATGCTCATCTCTTCAGTGTGACTCACCGTCTTCCCTAACGTCAAGTGGATACAGCATCTTAATGAAAGAATTTACTCCCCATTCTCTTTTATGATGGTCAACCATAAGTGACCTCTGCTGACCACCATGTTTAGCAACATATTTGACTTCTGACGATGTGTCTGTTGAGGGTTCATTCGAGTCAAAGAGCTATACAGCATGGAAAAGGCCTCATCCATGCCAACAAGTTGCCTCACTGAGCCAGTTCAACTTGCTTGCATTTCGTCCATTTCCATCTGAATTTTGCCTATCCATGTGCCTGGCTAAATGTCTTTTAAATGTCATAATTGTACCATATCTACCTACTGGCATTCATTCCACTACCAAGAGAGTTGAACCTCAACTAATTTTTGACCCATTTGTCCCCACATTGTCGTTTCAGTATGTGTGCTCCCACTTGCTCTTGTGACCTCCAGTAAATCTCAGAAGGTGACTATTTGGACAAATTTTACTTCTGCTGTTAACACGCTGATGGTCTGCCAATGTACAATGGGAATGTCATCTGTACTGCAGATGAACAGCAGTTAAAGGTCTAGAAGCTGCTCTTTTTGAGCAAGTGGCCTCACATGCTGGAAATAACCAATCATATTCTGGATAATGTCAATTGAGTGATACAACATCAAAGCAGGCAGTTTGGCTGACTGAGTCAGTGCTGACTTTTAACCATGCATCTTCACCAACTGAATCCCATATTTTATTCTCTGCACTTTCTTTTAGCATTTCATTTGAAATAGGAAAATATATTTGTTTATAGTGGCTAAAGCTACTGCTATTTTGGGGTCCTATAGGTACGACCAGTAACTCTGTGTCAGAGTGAAAGAAATACCTTGGTATTAGAAATTAAGAACACGAGTGGAATGGCCGCATAGCAGTTGGCATAATGCCATTAACGTGCAAGCAACCCAGGCTCAATTCCGCCATTGCCAGCAAGGCATTTGTATGTTCTCCCCGTGAATGTATGGGTTTCCTCTGGGTAGCCAGTTTCCTCCCACATTCCAAAGATGTACAGGTCAGTAGGTTAATTGGTCCCATAGTTGTAATTGGGCACCACGGGCTTGTTGGGCCAGAAGGGCCTGTTACTGTGCTGTATATCTAAACAGAAAAAAATATAAGAGTGGATGAGCTATGTGCCACTATCCTCAGCTTTATCATTTCAGAGGATCTGTACTGGGCCAAGCACGTAGGTGCCATTACAAAGAAGGCACAACAGCAGTTCTACTTTCTTAGAAGTTTGCGAAGATTCAGCATGTCACTTAAAACTTCTGACAAACTCTATAGATACACGGTGGAGAGTATATTGACTGCTTGCGTCACAGCCTGGTAAGGAAATACCAACATCCTTGAACATAAAAGCCTACAAAAAGAAGTGGATATGGTGCAGTCTACCACAGGTAAAGCCCTCCCTGGCCCTGAGCACATCTACAGGGTGTGCTGTCACAGGAAAGCAGCATCCATCATCAAGGACGCCCACAATCTAGCCCATGCTATCTTCCCATTGCTGTAATCAGAAAGGAGGTAAAGGAGCCTTGGGTCTCACACCACCAGGTTTCAGGAACAGTTATTAGCAGCCTTCAAATTCCTGAATGAGTGTGGATAACTTCACTCACCCCAATGCTAAACTGACTCCATAACCCACGAACTCACTTTCAAGGACACTGCAAACTCATGTTCTCAATATTTTTTACTTATTTATTTATAATTATTATTTTGCTTATTTTTCTTTTTTCTATTTGCATAATTTGTCTTTTGAACATCAGTTGTTTGTCTTTGCTGTGTGCAGTTTTATGTTCATTCTATTTTGTTACTTTGTATTTAATATGAAAGCCCACAAAAAATAATCTCGGAGTTGTATATAGTGACATATATATACTTTGGTAATAAATATACTTTTAACTTTGGATTCAGGATCCCCATCACCCAGGTCATGCCTTGTTAAAATCAGGGAGGAGGTACAGGAGTCTGAAGGCACACACTCAGTGATTCAGGGACAGTTTCTTCTTTCCTGCCATCCGATTCTGAATTTAAACTGAACCCATAAACACCACCTCACAACACACACAAAATGCTGGAGGAACTCAGCAGGCTAGACAGTCATCTATGGAAAAGAGCACAGTCGACATTTTGGGCCAAGACCCTTTGGCAGGACTGCTGAAGGGTCTCAGCTTGAAACGTTGACTGTACTTTTCTCCATAGATGCTGCCTGGCCTGCTGAGTTCTTCTAGCATTTTGTGTGTTGCTTGCCTTGACAGCAACTGCAGATGTTCTCTTGTTTATGACTGAACATCACCTCACTATATTTTAAAATTTCTGTTTATACATTACTTAACTAATTTATAAACTGTATACTTACTGTTTTTATTTTCTATTATTATGTTTTGCAATTTTCTGCTGTCTCAAAAGCAATAAAGTGCACAAAATATGCCAGTGATATTAAACCTGATTCTTGATGAGATTGATACAGACAAGTGCAATTGTCTACACAGGAATGGTTGGCTGAAGATCTACTTCTGTGTTGTAAGAGGCTCTTTGATTCATAAAAACATAAAGGTATCCTCTTTAGTCGTGATCAAAATATTCTCAGATGATTCATTGGTTGAGTGACATGGACAAAACAGTAAACATTTTCTTTTGATCAATCAATCAATACATGAACACATCACATTTTACAGCAGTTATTGTTTCAGAGCATTACTGATGCACATTCGCAAATCTAAACAAAAGGTGCCCAGATCTGTTTCTCTTGAAATTAAGTGTGAACAAAATGAAGAGCATCAAATTTGTGCTAATGTATTATAACTCATCCAAAACTGTTCCCATTCGCACAGACTTCAGTCAAACCTGTTGAATATTTCCAGCATTCCTGTTTGTAGTCTCCTTCTTTGGCTTTAAAAACACATATGACATCCACTACAGTGTCATTATTTAAAAAGGCTACCAGTCTTACTCATACTACCATTAAAATGTGAGACATTTTAAAATAAATAATGGGTCAAATTAAGTTTGGCTTAACTAATTTTGTTGAAATAAGCATAAACATTCAACAAACTCAAGGAGAAAATTTTCCTTAATGTAGCAAATTAAAAGTTGAGGTAAACACATGAACAGAGGTAGGGTAACCCAGTGAAAGATCCTTCGGCTCAACTTCTCTGTTGACAAAATTGCCTACGTGTTTGGTTCATTATCTTCTAAACCTTTCAGAAAAGATTTACAAGGATATTGCCAGGATTAGAAGGTCTGAGTTACAGAGAGTGGCTGGCCAGGCTAAGTCTTTATTCAGAATCAGATTTAATATCACTGGGATATGTTGTGAAATAGGTAAACTTTGCCGCAGGAGTACAATGAAATACATGAAAAATAAATAGAGAAAAATACTGAGTTACATTAAGTATACATGTTTATTAAATAGTTAAATTAAGCTGTGCTAAAAACAGAATGTCCCTTTAGAAATCGGGTGGCAGAGGGGAAGCAGCTGTCCCTGAATTGCTGAGTGGGTTTGTTGGAACATAGGAGAATGAGGGATAACCTGATGTCATGTTTAAAATTATGAGGGGCTTTAATAAGGTGGAAGATATGTCTTTTTGCCAGGCGAGGGGAATCTAAAACCAGGAGGGATATATTTAGGTAAGAAAGGAATGATTTAAAAGGACCTGAATGGCAACTTCTTCGTGCAAAGGATGGCAAGTAGATCTAAGTATTTGAGGCAGGTACAACATAATTAGAAGGGTGGGTTTAGAGTGGTCTTGGCCGAACGCAGGAAATTGGGACTAGCTGGGTAGACACTGTGGTCAGCAAGAACTCATGTTTTTAAGGTATAAGAGCACATATTTATTCCATGGTCAGCAGTATTGATCTCTAATAGCAATTTGCTGTTATGATAAATTCACTGCAGGCAGTAATAATATTAGATGCTTTTTCTTTGCCAAGTGCAGCACAGAACAGCACATCATCAATCAGTCAGAGCCAACCTGAGCATTTATTAACCTAGAGGGTATGCTTAGGGAAAACTAAAAATTGTCTCTTGCTGCACAAAGTACAAATCAGCATTATTGCCTATACAATATTTAACATGTCAAATTGGTTACCAAAGTATTATTGTGGTAACTTAATAGATCTCCAAATCTCACCTAAAGACAGCAATACTTTGGTAAGCAAATACTGTATTATCTAATTGACAAGTATGTGAGATACAATATAATACAATACAATTTAAGTTTTATTTCTGCTCACAAGATAGATTTCCAAAAGATTTTGTGGCATATGAAAATAAATGTACATCTTGATTTGACCACAGCATCTGCAGTATACTTTGTGAGACCTAGGTGGTGACAGGAAGTTCAGCAGTTTTGCAGCCTAGGGGAAGAAGCTGTTTCCCATCCTAACAGTCCTTGTCCTAGTGCTACGGCACCTCCTGCCTGAAAGAGATTGTTGGGCGGATGGGAAGGATGATTGACAATGCAAATGGCCCTGCATATGTAGCACTCCTGGTAAGTGTTTTGAAAAGTTAGAAGTGAAACCCCAACGATCATTTCAGCAGTCTTCACAATACTTTGTAGGGTCTTGCAGTCAATGCCAGACCATAATGCAGCTGGTCAGGACACTCTCAATAGTGCTTCAGTAAACACACACATAATGCTGGAGGAACTTAGCAGCTCAGAAGAATCTATGGAAATGGAATAATCAGTTGATGTTTTGGGCCAAGATCCTTCATCGGGACTGGAAAGGGAGGGGCTAATGCCAGAATAAAAGGGGAAGGAGGACAAGCTAGAAGGTGATAGATGAAGCCAAGTGGGTGGGGGATGGGGTTAACATAAGAAACCAAAGGTGATAGGTAGAAAGGGTGAAGGGTCAGAGAAGAATCTTTATAGGAGAGGAGAGCGAACCTTGGGAGAAAAGGAAGGAGGAGAATGGTCACCAAGGGGAGGTGATAGGCAGATGAGAAGAAGAGATAAGAGGCCAGAGTGGGGAATAGAAGGAGGGCGAGGGAGAAAAATTACCAGAAGTTGGAGAAATCAAGCTCATGCTATTAGATTGGAGGTAACCTAGATTGGAACGCAAGGTGCTGCTCTTCCAACCTGAGAGTGACCTCTTTGTGGCAGAAGAGGTTGCCATGGAGCAGCATGTCAGAATGGGGACAGCATTTAAAATGGTTGGTCACCAGGAAATCCCGCTTTTAGCGGATGGAGCAGAGTTGATCGACAAAGTGGTCCCCCAGTCTCTGTTGGGTCTCAACAATGTAGAGGAGGCTACATTAAGAGCACTGGATAGAGTAGATAACTTCAAAAGGTTCGGAGGCTGGGAAGAGGTACAGTCAAGATAGCCACCGTCTTTCTGCACCATATTGACACTACTTCATGCACCCATGCTGAGCTCAACAATTTCATCAACTTTGCCTCCAATTTCCACCCTGCCCCTAAATTCACTTGGTCCATTTCTGACACTTCCCTCCTCTTTCTCAATCTCTCTGTCTCCTTCTCCAGAGGAAAATCAGTCCAACAATATCTGTTATCAACCTACCAATTACCACAGCTATCTTGACAAGATCTCTTCCCAACCTGTCTCTTGTAAAAATGTTCCATCATCTTTGCTGAATCTGTTCCCAGGGTAAGGCTTTCCTTTCCAAGACATCAGAAATGTCCTTCTTCAAAGAACAGGGTTTCCCTTCCTCCACCATTGATGCTGCCCTCACCCGCACCTCCTCCATTTCCTAGACATCCACATTCACCCCATCTTCCCACCGCTTTAACAGGGATAGAGAGATAGAGTTTCTCTTGTCCTTACCTACCACCCTATGAGTCTCTGCACCCAACACATCATTCTCTGCAACTTCTGCCATCTTCAACTGGACCCTACCACCAAACACATCTTTACCTCCTCATGCTCTCTACTTTCCAAATGGACTACTCCCTCTGTGATTCCTTTGCCCATCGTACCTCCCCACTCATCTCCCTCCTGGCACTTAACTCTGCAAGCAGCAGAAGTGCTACATCTGCACATTCACCTCCATTCAGGGCCCCAAATAGTCCTTCCCGGTGAGGTAACACTTCCAACTGCAAATCTGTTTGGGGGGGGGGGTCATCTATTGTATCCGTTGCACCCAACACAGCTTCCTCTATGTTGGTGAGACCCAATGTAGATTGGGGGACCACTTTGTCGAGCACCTCTGCTCCATTCACAAAAAGTGGGATTTCCTCATTAATTCCTATCCCCATTCCCATTCCGACATGTCAGTCCTTGGTCTTCTGTCACAATAAGGCCATTCTCAGATCGAAGGAGCAACACCTCATATTGCACCTAGGTAGTCTTCAACCTGATGGCATGAACTTCTATCTGTTATTTATTTATTAGTAAAACAGTGCAGGACAATTTACAATGACCAATTAATCTACTTGGTAACATCTTTGGACTGCGGGAGGAAACCAGAGCACCTGGGAAAAACTCGTGCCATTTTCCCCATTAGAAAAACCATTTTCTCCAACTTTCATTAACTTTTTCTCCTCCCTTTCTCACTTCATTTCCCCACTCTGGCCACTTTCTTCTTCTCCTCACCTGCCCAGCACCTCCTCCTGGTGCCACTCCTCCTTCCCTTTTGCCCATGGAATAATCTCCCCTCCCATCAGATTCCTTCTTCTCCAGCCCTTTAACTTTTCCACCTTCAGCTTCTTACTTCAACACCCCCACTTTATATCACCTATCACCTTCTAGCTTGTCTTCCTCCTCCTCCCCCACTACCCTGGGGCATCTTTGTCCTTCCTTTCCAGTCCCATCTTGGCCCAAAATGTTAACTGCTTATACATTTCCACATATTGCTGTCTGGCCCGCTGAGTTCCTCCAGCATTTTGTGTGGGTTGCTCTGGATTTCCAACATCAGCAGAACCCCTTGTGTTTATGATTTGATGATCCTGTACATACTGAGAGTGGAGAGGGAGCCTCACTCACCTCAACCCTCTCAGGAAGTGAAGAAGCTGCTGTAATTTCTTATTGTCAAAGTACATATGCGGTTACATGTATCACCTTGAGACTAATTTCTTTTAGGCATTTACAGAAAAATACACGCAGCATAATTTACAAAAAAAAGCTATAAACAACTTGCAAACAGTATGCAAAAGACAACAAACTAAAAAAAAATCATACTTAGAAAGCAAACATGAGGAAATCTGCAGATGCTGGAAATTCAAACAACAACACACACAAACTGCTGGTGGAACACAGCAGGTCAAGCAGCATCTATAGGGAGAAGTGCTGTCGACGTTTTGGGCCAAGACGTCGACAGCGCTTCTCCTTATAGATGCTGCCTGGCCTGCTGTGTTCCACCAGCATTTTGTGTGTGTTGTTAATACTTAGAACATGAGTTATGGAGCTCTTGAAAGTGAGTTCTACGGGTTATAGAATCAATTCAGAGTTGTAGGGAATTAAGTTATTCATGCCAATGCAGGAATCTGATGGTTGTATGATAATAACTGGTCCTGACCCTGGTGGTGTGGCACCTAAGGCTTCTGAACCTCCTACCCATGGTAGGGGCAAGAAGAGTGCATGGCCTGGATGGGGTCCCTGATGATGGATGCTGCTTTCTTGTAGCAGTGCTCCTTGTAAACGCGACGAATGGTGGGGAGGTCTTTGCCTGTGATGGGCTGGGCTGTATTCACCACTTTCTGAAGACTTTTCAGCTCCTGAGCATTTGTATTTTCATACCAGGCCATGATGCAACCAGTTAAGATACTCTGCACTGTGCACCTACAGAAGTTTATCAAAGTTTTTGGTGACATGCTGAACTTACACAAACTGGGCTGTGGGAAAGTGCTAAATAATCACTGAGGACAACAAGTTGGGAGACATTTAAATGACAGTTTGGCTTTACTGGGAAGAAAAACAAACAAATTCAGCAAAGTTATGTTAAACCTTTACTGAACACTAAACAGACCTATGACCACTGAGAAGTATGTGCTTAATTCTAGGCAATACTATTTTGAAAGAATGTCAGAGCTTTAGAAAATGAATAAACTATATATTTAACAGAAGATTGTGGTGATGGATTACCTGGAGATAAAACAGATGCTGGGGTAAAGGTGAGAAAGTTGTTAACATTTCACAGACTTGAAAATAACAGATAATTAAACAAAGTGGCAAGATAGTTAGCTACCAAAGGATTCAGATTTAAGGTGATTGAAACAAAATCACATTTTAGTCAACGAGGTGTTATGAATGGAATACATCAAATGAAAGAAAGGTAGCAATATTTTAGTAACTGAAAAAATTGAACGTTTCTAGGCTGTTTCAATGACTCAGTGGTTTGATGTTTTATATTCTGTATTTTTTACCATTTCTATGATTTGTACCTTTTTTACGCTCTGATCATTTGATGTTTTCTTTGTATAGGTTTCATGATGTTTCTTTGTTTCATGGCTGTCTGGGAGAAGACAAAACTCAGGGGTGTACACTACATACATACTTTGATAATAAATACACTTTGAACTTGAGCTTTGGATATTTACCTTGAAGGGAAATAAAATTTAAAGGACTTTGGGAAATAAAAATTCAATTAACTACATACATGAACAGTTTTACACTGTAGGACAATTTGCATCGTCAGTCCTAATCTCAAGGTTTCTCAAATACCCCTTGTTAACAAAAGCTAACAACTTTATTCCTAAAAGATCTAAACAATTTGGAAACTTCAGCTTTCAGTCAGTTTCCCAACCTCCTGCTGGTCCAGTCTGCGCTGAAGGATGCTTTCCAATATCACACCTTAAATGCGTAGCATTATATTTATATTACATCACTATATTACAAATTCTTTCCCCCCACCAAGAAATATACTTTTTTCCCAATGGCTAATTACTTATATTATTTAATAACTAATTGAATGCTGTTTCTAGGTTTCAGTTCAGCATTCAACAATATTGTCCCACAGACTTGATGAACAAACTTCTCCTCAGTCTAAATCAGGGGTTCCCAACCTGGGGTGCTCGCACCCCCCCAAGGGGTGTGAGATGGAATTTTAGGGGGTGCGACAAAGAGTGGCTTGTGTCCTTGAGTGACGAGTTACGAGTCATCACTCAGCCAGCTGCCAGTGTGCCTTAAGAAGTGGTAGTAACGTTTGTCCCAAACACACTTCAATCTCCTGCTGCCCGAGTCAGCGTTGAGGATTCTCATCAATGTTACCTGGGAGTTACACCTCAGAGTTGAGGAGTCCCATCAATGTTATCTAGAAGGTTACATCTCAGAGTTAAAAATAATCTCATAATGCCAAAATCTTTATATATCCCAAATCAACCATTGAGTAATGACTTCGTGTTAAAACCAAACCCGCAGACAGTAGGTAAATCATTCAATTATAAAATTTTAAAAAGCCGCATTTTGATAAAAAGCAGTTGAAGTCATTTGTTCGTATTTGTCTCAATGCATTAAAGAAGTTTTTGAATTTCAAAGGTTTTTTTTCTCTTAAAAGGTTTTTTTTATTGAATTGTTGATAATTTTGAATTGTGTTAGTTGAGGAGGTATCATGTTTAGCACCAAGGACTTTGAATCGTGTGATGGGAGTTCATATCTCCGGTAATCATCAGAAATAGGTGTGTAAATTCAGTAGAGAGTAGCCTAATAAGTTGCGTCGCGTCCCCGTAGCATTTCCACCTGACAATTTATCTTGGCATAACTACAGATAATATCGTAATATAATATTCGAAAGCGTTTTATCTCGTGATACTTTCCTATAGGCATGTCTGGTTGAGTAAAGCGGTTATCCCTGACTTAGTCAGATAGTATTTCTCATATTAGCTCATATTTTTCTCTTTACCCTTAACCCTTCATCATGTCAAAAAGAAGGAAATGGAATGATGGCTATGTATGCTTTGGTTTCACTTGCACAACAGGAAGTGATGGCTTGCAAAAACCCCAGTGCATTCTTTGTAGTGTAGTGTTTTCCAACCCAAATCTGAAGCAATCCAAGCTTCAAGAGCACTTCAAAAACAAGTGTGGCGGAGCTGATGTTGGGTCATTGAAAATCAAAAGAGCTCGTTTTGATTCACAAGGAACTCTTCCAAAATTAGGTTTCATTTCTGTTGAAAAACCACTACTTCTTGCTTCATACCAAGTGGCATATAAAGTGGCCAAATCCAAGAAGCCCCATACAATTGTGAAAGATCTCATCAAGCCATGTGCACAGGAATTGGCAACAATTATCCTGTCAAAGAAGCAAGAAAAAAAATTTGAACAGGTGCCCCTATCAAATAATGTCATTCACAACCAAATCAGTGATTTGAGTGAAGATATTTTGGACCAAGTCATCTTAGATGTCAGAGCTAGTCCTCTTAAAATCTCTATTCAGTTGGATTAGTCAACTGATGTCTCCAGTTGTAGTCAACTCATCACATTAGTGAGGTATGTCAATGATGGTGCTGTGAAGGAAGATTTCCCGTTTTGTAAAGATCTGAAAACAAACACAATTGCAAAGGATGTGATGCAGCTGATGAAAGACTTCTTTGCCAAACATGATTTAGATATCAAAGTCATTGGTTCTGTGTGCACTGATGGGGCACCTGCAATGCTTGGAAATAAATCTGGCTTTTCTGCATTGATGAAAAAGGAGATTCCAGACTTGCAAGTTACCAATTGTTTTCTTCATCGGCATGCTTTGGCATCAAAAACATTGCTTGCAAATTTGAACAAAGTACTTGGTACTTGTGTGAAGATTATCAACTGGATCAGGGGGTGTTCTTTGAATCATCGCATCTTCAAATCATTTTGTGAGGATCTGGGAAGTGAGCATTCAGTTTTGCTTTTCCACACAGAAGTCCGTTGCTTGTCACGAGGACAAGCTTTAACCCGCTTCTTTGAACTGCGGGAAGAAATCCAAGTTTTTTTTTAGAGGAGCGTGAATGTGATCCGGTTGGGGCAAAGGAATCACAGGAATTCGCCCAAATGCTGGCATACTTAGCTGACATTTTCACTCGTATGAATGACCTGAGTGTTTCTCTTCAAGGAAAAGGGATAAACATATTGAAGGCTTGTGAAAAGTTGAATGCCTTCAAAGAAAAGTTATGTCTTTGGCATCAAAGGATGGAAAGAGGCAGTCTCTCAAATTTTTCTTCACTAGAAGAGATGTTTAATGATACTGGATCCATAAATCCTACTGTGCGTGAAGAAATTGTGGCTCATTTGAAAATGCTGTCAGAATCGTTTGATGGATATTTTGCTGCTGGAGACCTAAAGGTTTCAGAAGAATGGATCATGAATCCACATTCCTACAATTTGGAGAAAATGTCAGATGAAGATCTGAAGGAAGATCTTATTGATTTGTGGACAAATCAAGCTCTTGAAATGAAATTTGAAAGCAAGACTTTGGAGGAGTTTTGGTGTGCAGCACTGGATATGTTCCCAAGACTTGGTGGAAAAGCACTCCATGTCCTCATTCCATTTGCATCAAAATACTTGTGTGAATCTGGATTCAGTTCTCTTTTGTCAATCAAGACAAAATCTAGGAATCGCCTGAATCCACAGGCAGACCTGCAGAACGCAGTCAGCAAGGAAGTTCCACGTTTTGACAAAATCATGAATGTGAAGCAGGAGCAAAGAAGTCACTGAATTTTATGTTCACAATTGGGATTGATTTTACCGTTTACAATTTTTTCTGAATAAATTAGAATCTAATTGCTCAATTTATATTTACATTTTATGCACCGAGTTAAAAGCTTATTTTTTTTTAAGTTGAATTTGTTCACCCACAGTATTGTATGTGGTTCAATTTGTGGTTCAAAAATTAGAAATTAGACTTCTTCATCTTCAAATGTGATATTACTTTTGTAGGGGGTGCAAACATTAATCAAACATTTCCTAGGGGTGCGGGGCTTAGAAAAGGTTGGGAACCACCGGTCTAAATACACCACTGTGCAACTGGGTGCTGGACTTCCTAACCAACAGAGCTCAGATAGTCAGGCCCAGCAAATTGTCAGGACAGAGCTCCCAGGACTGTACACCATCTATTCCAGCATACTCAGGAGGAAAGCAATCAGTATAACCAGAGACGCCACTCCCTGTTTGACCCGCTGCCGTCCAGCAAAAGGTTCAGGACACTAAAAACCAAAACAAATAGACTGAGGAACAGCTTGTACCCCAGAGCTGTGGCCTCCATCACACCGCTCCCACAGAACAATGACTGAAACTGTGAGCATACACAAGGACTCAAATACTTGCACTAATGGCACTTTGTGCATTACTGTGATATCCTGGTGCTGCTGCAACTTATTTTCTGCTATTTACCTATTTAATATTGTTTTTCTATTGCTATCTTGTTTTTATCTACCGCTTTGTTTAATTGCTTGAGAGGAAGCCAAACAGAGTTTCATTGTATCTATGTATAATGACAATAAAGATCGTTCATTCATGCACGATTGCTCTTCCCTCTTCATCATCCTTAACATGGATGCACCCCACCCCCCCCCCCCCACCCCGGGGCTGTGTGCTGAGCCCACTGCTGTAAACTCTACTCACTCATGACTGCATGGCCAAATACCCGAGCAATCGCATCAAGTTTGCCAATGACACAACAGTGGCTGGGCTCAACACCAACAATTAGACAGCCTTCAGACAGGAGGTGGAAGAGCTTGAGGCCTGGTGCCAGGTAAATAATGCCAACAAGACAAAAGAGATGGTTATTGGCTTCAGGAGAACTCACACACCCCTTTATAGCGGTGGCACAGCAGTGGAAACTGCAGGCAGTTTCAAATTCCTGGGAGTGCACATCCCACACCACCTCTCATGGACCTAGCACATCTCCTGCAGTCAAGAAAATTCACCAAACCCTCTACTTTCTGAAGAGGCTGAAGGGAGCTGGACTTTGCACATCCATGCTCATGACATTTTACAGATGTGTAGTAGAGACAATCCTGACAAGATGCATCACTGCTTGTTACGGAAACTGCACTGTGGCAGACAGAAGACTCTACAACAGGTAGTCAAAACTGCCCAAGGCATCACTGGCACCAGCCTGCCTGGCTTCAAGGACATAAACACAGAAAGGTGCCGGAAAACAGCCAGTAACATTATGGAGGATCCCACCCTCTCTGCTCACTGTTTGTCCCACTCCTATCAAAGAAAAGGGCATCCACATCAGGACCACCAGATTCAGAAACACTTACTTTCCCCAAGCAATAAGGCTGATCAACACCTCTGCCCACCAACTCCACCACTACTTCATTATTTCCTGTCAATCACCGTATGTCCAGCCCAGCGTCACTTTATGGGCATACAATCAATGTATATAAGCTACCTTATGTATTTTTTTAAATTATAATTGTGTTCTTTATCTGTGTTCTTTTTTGCTCTGCATCAGATCCAGAGGAACGATTATTTCAGGAAATGACATTAAGCATTCTTGAATCAAATCTGCTTTAGTCACAAGAATAAAAACTAACTCAACACTAACCTGTTAATATTTGCAATGCAACAGTCATAGTTTGGGTCTACTGACTAGAAGCTGAATATACATCTCACACTGCTGCAGTGTAAAGTATGTCATGCTATAATGGCAACAACAGACCTATCATAGAAAAATGTGTAATCATATTTATTTTTGTTACAGCTGAAAGTCAAGCATAAACACAAGAAAGTCTGCAGGTGCTGGAAATCCAAAGCAACACACACACACACACACAATGCTGGAGGAACTCAGCAGGTAAAGCAGCATCTATGGAAATGAATAAACAGTTGACATTTCAAGCCAAGGCCCTTCTTCAAGACTGGAAAGGAAAGGGGAAGACACAAATTAAAAAGGTGTGGGGAGGGGGGAGAAGTAAAAGAGGACAGCTCGAAGGTGATAGGGAAGCAAGGTAGGTAGGAAAGATCAGGGGCTGGAGAGGAAGAAATCCAATAGAAGAGAGACCATAGGAAAAAAGGAAGGAGGAGGGTATCTGGGGGAAGTAATAGACAGTGAGAAGAGGTAAGAGGCCAGAGTGAGAAAAAGAAGAAGCCAATGCTGATTTAATAATAATGCTGTCACACTGGGCATCAACAAATGAACAAAGAGGATCAAGCACTTGGCGGCAGGAGGACAACCCTGCATCCTACCCCTCCCCCATTCAGTTGCTCTTACCATAGAAACATAGAAAACCTACAGCACAATACAGACCCTTCAGCCCACAAAGCTGTGCTGAATATGTTCCTACCTTAGAATACATAAGCTTTATCCATAGCCCTCTATTTTTCTAAGCTCCATGGAACCATCCAGGAGTCTCTTAAAAGACCCTATCGTATCCGCCTCCACTACCATCCACTACCATCACCAGCAGCCCATTCCACGCACCCACCACCCTCTGCATAAAAAACTTACCCTCCTCTGTAACTTGCATCTCCTCTGTACCTACTTCCAAGCACCTTAAAACTGTGCCCTCTTGTGCTGGCAATTTCAGCCCTGGGGAAAAGCCTCTGACTATCCACACAATCAATGCCTCTCATCATCTTGTACACCTCTATCAGGTCACCTCTCATCCTCCGTCGCTCCAAGGAAAAAAGGCCGAGTTGACTCAACCTGTTCTCATAAAGCATGCTCTCCAATCCGGGCAACATCCTTGTAAATCTCCGCTGCACCCTTTCTATGGTTTCCACATCCTTCCTGTAGTGAGGTGACCAGAACTAAGCACAGTACTCCAAGTGGGATCCTACCAGCTGCAACATTACCTCTCGGCTCTTACCATCATTTAAAAGTATCAGCAATTACTGGGATGTTTACTTGCTGATTTTATTGACTACTGGATTGAAAAGCTTTTGGTACTTTCAGACTCTAAGCTGCAGCACCTGCAGGTTGAATGTTTGAGACATCAGCCAAAAGATGATGAATGGTCAGATCTGCAAGTGGGTAAAGTTGTTCCATGCTGAAAAGTCCTACCTGTGCATAAAGTCTTGGGCAAAATTGGTGCTGAACCTCTCCATGCTCTTTCACAATGGGCTCTTGCTTTCTGGCAGGCCTGCCAATGCATCAACTATTTCTATAGACATCCCCATCATCCTTCTCTTGTAGGATGTCCTTTCAATATTTCAGTCCGTACTTAGGCCTCTTGCATATGACCTCATTCGCTGGACTGTACATTTAACTCTTGGATTATCCTTTTCACTGTCTTGCAAGATCCATCTTCAAATGTTGTCAGTCAACTGTATTGTATGCTATTGCAAAATAAACTTCATAATCCTAATGAAGGAACAGAAAACAAATCTAATGCTCTGTCTACATTGGGTCAAGTGAACAATGGCAATTCCTGTCTTCTAATTCCCCTCACTTATACTTTGTGGCCAAGCTGCTGTTAGAAAGGTGGAATTGCCTGGAGGAGTAAACAGTCCATTATTATTCCAATAATCTGAGATTTAAGGAAATTTGCCGGCAACTTTGATGAGATGGAACAGTGCTAGCTGAATGAAGCACTGAAAAGCCACTGGCTTTGGTATTATGAAGGCACTGGCCGAGCTCTTGAAGCAGTGATCTAACTTGCACTCAATATAACAATGTCCATAACAAATTGTTCAATGTGCTATGTGCAGCTCATCACTACTCAAACAGCTAATATTGTTTTAGCAAAAAATAAACTACTGGCAATGAGTCATGCAGCATCTGTGGAGGCGAAGGGATAGTTGATGTTTTGGTTCACGACCATGAATTGGGACTGAAAGTGTAGAGGGCAGGTAACTGTAATATATTAGTAAGGAGAGGCTGAAACAGGAGCCCAGAAGCAACTGGTGGAATCTAATGAGGTGGGGCAGGGATGGAAATACTGAGCAAGGGTAGAAACCCAAGAAAAGACTGAAACTTGAGATTTTGGGTCTTTTACTGTCCTTCAGAGTTTTCTTATGACCTTGTTATGGTGCAAAATTATATACTGGGAACCAAACAACCTACTTTGCAAACCTTGCAAATTGCTTTAAGTGAAACACACAAGATGCTGGAGGAACTCAGTAGGTTTAGCAGCATCCTTTTGGGGGGGGGGGCGTGGGGGAGAACGGTGTGGGAAGAAAGTGTTAACATTTCAAACTGACCCAAAGCATTAACAATTCCTCCCCCTGTCCAATGCCACACATTCACTGCTGCTGCTCAACCCAGAGTTCCTCCACAAGACTATTGCTCCAGACTCCATCTGCAATCTGTCTGCTCTAAAGATTTCAAAGTAAATTTATTGTCAAAGTACAGATGTGACACCATATACAACCCTGAGATCTGTTTTCTTGTGGGCATACCCAGTAAATCTAAGAAACATAATAGAATCAATGAAAGACCACCTCCAACAGGATGGACAAACAATCAACGTGCAAATACAAAAAAAAGAAATAAATAAGCATAAATATTGAGAACATGAGATGAAGAGTTCTTGAACGTGAGCCCATAGGTTGTGGGAACATTTCACTAATGAGGCAACTGAAGTTAACTCCTTTGGTTCAAGAGCCTGATGGTTAAGGGACAATAAGTGTTCTTGAACTTGGTGGTGTGGATCCTGAAGCTCCTGTACTTTCTTCCTGATAGTAGCAGTGAGAACTGAGCATGGGTGGTGGGGGTCCTTGATAATGGATGCTACTTTCCTCTGACAGCACTCTGTATAGATGTACTCAACGGTGGGGAGGGCTTTACCCATGACAGTCTGGGCCATATCCACTTTTTGTAGGCGGAGAAAAAACATTCCCTAACCCACCTGGACAAAAAAGACACGTATGTTTGAATGCTGTTCGTAGACTTCAGTTCAGCATTCAACACAATCATCCCCCAGAAACTGATTGGAGAGCTAAGCCTACTGGGACTGAACACCTCCCTCTACAACTGGATCCTAGACTTCCTGACTGGAAGACTTCAGTCAGTCCAGAGCGGGAGCAGCATCTCCAACACCATCACACTGAGCATGGGGGGGGGGGGGGGGGCCAGGGCTGTGTGCTCAGTCCACTGCTGTTCACTCTGCTGACTGTAACACACAGCTCGAACCACATTAACAAGTTCACTGATGACACGACCCTGGTGGGTCTCATCAGCAAGAGCAATGAGTCAGCTTACAGAGAGGAGGTGCAGCGGCTAACGGACTGGTGCAGAGCCAACAACCTGTCTCTTAATGTGAACAAAAGAGATGGTTGTTGACTTCAGGAGGGCACGGAGCAACCACTCCCCACTGAACATCAACGGCTCCTCGGTAGAGATCATTAAGAGCACCAAATTTCTTGGCGTTCACCTGACAGAGAATCTCACCTGGTCCCTCAACACCAGTTCCATAGCAAAGAAAGCCCAGCAGCATCTCTACTTTCTGTGAAGGCTGAAGAAAGTCCATCTCCCACCCTCCCCCCATCCTCATCACATTCTACAGGGGTTGTATTGAGAGTATCCTGAGCAGCTGCATCACTGCCTGGTTCAGAAATTGCACCATCTCGGATCACAAGACCCTGCAGTGGATAGGGAGGTCAGCTGAGAAGATCATTGGGGTCTCTCTTCCTGCCATTTACACTACACACTGCATCCACAAAGCAAACAGTATTATGAAGGACCCCATGCACCCCTCATACAATCTCTTCTCCCTCCTGCTGTCTGGGAAAAGGCAGCAAAGCATTTGGGCTCTCACAACCAGACTATGTAACAGTTTCTTCCCCCAATCTATCAGACTCCTCAATCCCCAGAGCCTGGACTGACACCTTATTGCCCTATTGTCTTGTTTATTATTTATTGTAATGCCTGCACTGTTTTGTGCATTTTATGCAGTCCTGGGTAGGTCTGTAGTCTAGTCTAGTTTTTTTTCTGTTTTTTTTTTTACGTAGTTCAGTCTAGTTTTTGTACTGTGTCATGTAACACCATGGTCCTGAAAAACGTCTCATTTTTACTGTGTACTGTACCAGCAGTTATGGTCGAAATGACAATAAAAGTGACTTGATTTTCTTTTTCTTCCAAACAGACCCAGTGAACAGAAAAGCATCTCCAACACTTCAAGTACCTGCCCCATGAATAATGATATTAGAATAGACCTTATTATTCCAGTGATCAGCAAAATAAGCTGTCATTAGGTATTCCTGCACCGGACAACCTTGACCATTTTAAGACCACAATTTGTGCGGAATGGTAATAACATCTCTACTGACAATCAACAGGCGGTGTTCAGGTATGTGTGCTCAGCCCTCTGCCCGTCTCTCTCTACACCCATGATTGTGTAGCTAGGCACAGCTCAAATGCTATCTATAAATTTGCTGATGATACAACCATTGTTGGCAGAACCTCAGAAGGCAATGAGAAGGTAACAAGGAGCGAGGTAGATCAGCTGGTTGAGTGGTGTCACAGCAACAACTTTGCACTCAATGCCAGTCAGACCAAACAGCTGATTGTGGACTTCAGGGAGGGTAAAACGACGGAGCACATACCAATCCTCAGGGGGGAACAGAAGTGGAAAAGAGTATGATCAATTTCAAGTTCCTGGGTGTTAATACTTGAGGATCTAACCTGGTCCCAACTTACTGTTGCAGCTACAAAGAAGGTAAGACAGCTGCTATATTTCATTTGGAGTTTGAGGAGATTTGGTTTGTCACCAAAAACACTCAAAAATTTCTACAGAGAGTATTCTGACTAGGTGCATCACCGTCTGGTATGGTGGGGGGGGGGGGGTGCTGCCAAGGCTGCAGAGAGTTGTATAATTAGTCAGCTCCAATATGGATACTAGCCTCTGTAGCGTCCAAGACATCTTCAAGGACCAGTGCCTCAAAAGACAGCATCCATGAATAAAGGCCCCTATCACCCAGGACATGCCTTCTTCTCACTGTAACTATCAGGAAGGAGGTACAGAAGCCTAAAGGCCCATACTCAATGATTCAGGAATAGTTTCTTCCCTCTGCCTTCTGATCTCTGAATGGACACTGAACCCATGAACCCATACACCTCACTACTTGTTTTTAATTTATATTTTGCACTACTTATTTAACTATTTGATATATATACTTAATTTAATTACATTTTTTCCCTATATTATTATTGTTTTATATCACATTGTATTGCTGCTGCAAAGTTAGCAAACATAATATATGCCGGTGATACTAAACCTGATGCTGATCTGTTTTTTGTTGGGTGAAAACAAACACAATGAACTGCTTTAAAACAACGGCACTGTGATGACTGATTGAAGCCAACAGTTATAAAGGGTGAAAGAATGCAGTGTGAGGGAGGAAATCTTCCCCTGTTAATAAGATTGATCAACAGTACATTCATTCATTTTCATGGTGGGTACAACTTGCTGGTTTGAATTTTGGAAAATCTGGCTTTTCTATTAAACAGTACAATGCTTTCACAATAACTGCTTGCTGTTTTAAGTGGATGAAATTATGAGCTTTAGTAACAATGTGTGTTTTGTTTCATATTTCCACAAAGCACATTATTCAGCCCCCTTGTAAACGATTCATTCTCATATTTCACATTGATTCTCCTGCCACCCTACAGCAGAACTCAGTTGGGATGTGGGAGGAAATTGAGCACGTAGAGGAAACCCATGTGAAAATTCCACACAGGCATCATTGAAGGCCAGCGTGGAAACTGGGTGTCACAACCACGGATTCGGCAGTGCAGTAGATATGGCAATTGCGCTTGTGGATTTGCACATATCAGCTAATTATTATTTCATCGTGACAGTATTTAACTCCATACTTGTCGTCGTAGTGCTTGTCGAGACTTGGACAGAGCACAGCAATGCTTTGCTGCTGTTTTGAATTCGGCCTTCCCTGACATATCGGACTTTCAAGCCAACTGACTCTGAAGACTAGCGGTATTCGTTTAATGTTTAGATATTCTTTTCAGCCGCAGTGCAGGCTTCATTTTCCTTTTGAGAGTTTTAGTTAACAGCCCTGTTTGGCCTAGCATTTATTTGTTTTATTTTCCCTATAACACTGTTCGAATTAAAGTCTGTGAACTATCAGTGTCTCTCACTGCACGCTTGGGCCATTTCTGAACCTGGTAACAGCAAGTCTCAAACAACAAAGATGGACCCAGCAGAGAGAGCAGATCTTGGCCGTGAGATTCATTCATCAGGTAGAAGACAAGCTACAGGCAATGGAATCTGTTCTCAGTGAAGTTACAGAGGCAATGAGGCAGATAATCTCCTGCTGACAAGCCCAGTCTCACTTGAAAGGACAGGTATCGTCCTGAGCTGCAAATGTTCAACAGCTCAACACAGACAATTGGACTCAGGTGCCTGCGATTTCCGCACTCACGGCCACTGTCCATGAACTGTGAACACCTAGCATCAGCTGACTGTCATTAACGTTCTCACCAGCTCAATTCAGCAGCTTCAGGCTGCTTCAGTCCCACTCCCAGCATCCTTTTCTGCTGCCCTGACAATCTCTGCTACTAATGCCCGGCTCCTGCGCCCGGACCAGAGCCGACTCCCACGACCGTACAGGAACCGAGTATTCCACCACCAGGCAGATATTCTGGTGATCCCGATGGTTGCAGGAATTTTATTACCCAACGTGAGCTGACAATCCAAGCCCAGCCTGGTCGTTTTGGTGATGTTGTGTGAAAATTGGCGTACATGGTCAATCTTCTCGACGGACCTCCGCTTAGCCTGTTCAACGCTTTACGGGAGCAAGGATATGCCGCAGCCCAGTCTTTCCGACATTTCGTGGCAGAGTTAAGGAGGGTTTTTAATCTTCCAGTGCGGCATCAGGAAGCTGCCCACCGACTCTTGGACCTGCGCCAAGGCAGAGGAATGGTGAGAATCTATGCAGTCAAATTCCGTACCCTTACAGTAGAGACAGGATGGAGTGAGAGATCCCTCATCACTGCCTTCCAGCGTGGACTGAATGCAGGGGTCCTGCATGAGATCACTGTCCAGGACGAGCAGCATAGGCTGGATGACCTGATTAATCTGGCTATTCGAGTTGACGACCGGGTAACTGAGTGGCACAGGGAAAGAGTGTTTCAAACTTCCTACGTGCCATCAGATCACCGTCCTTCCTCGCCCTCTCCCCCTCCCATCTCATCACCGTCCTTCCTCGCCCTCTCCCCCTCCCTCATCTCATCACCGTCCTTCCTCGCCCTCTCCCCCTTCCTCATCTGATCACCGTCCTTCCTCGCCCTCTCCCCCTCCCTCATCTCATCACTGTCCTTCCTCGCCCTCTCCCCCTCCCTCATCTCATCACCGTTCTTCCTCGCACTCTCCCCCTCCCTCATCTCATCACCGTCTTTCCTCACCCTCTCCCCCTCCCTCATCTCATCACCGTCCTTCCTCGCCCTCTCCCCCTCCCTCATCTCATCAACGTCCTTCCTCGCCCTCTCCCCCTCCCTCATCTCATCACTGTCCTTCCTCGCCCTCTCCCCCTCCCTCATCTCATCACCGTTCTTCCTCGCACTCTCCCCCTCCCTCATCTCATCACCGTCTTTCCTCGCCCTCTCCCCCTCCCTCATCTCATCACCGTCCTTCCTCGCCCTCTCCCCCTCCCTCATCTCATCAACGTCCTTCCTCGCCCTCTCCCCCTCCCTCATCTCATCACCGTCCTTCCTCGCCCTCTCCCCCCCCCATCTCATCACCGTCCTTCTTCGCCCTCTCCCCCTTCCTCATCTCATCACCGTCCTTCTTCACCCTCTCCCCCTCCCTCATCTGATCACCGTCCTTCCTCGCCCTCTCCCCCCCATCTCATCACCGTCTTTCCTCGCCCTCTCCCCCTCCCTCATCTCATCACCGTCCTTCCTCGCCCTCTCCCCCTCCCTCATCTCATCACCGTCCTTCCTCGCCCTCTCCCCCTCCCTCATCTCATCACCGTCCTTCCTCGCCCTCTCCCGCTCCCTCATCTCATCACCGTCCTTCCTCGCCCTCTCCCCCCTCATCTCATCACCGTCCTTCCTCGCCCTCTCCCCCTCCCTCATCTCATCACCGTCCTTCCTCGCCCTCTCTCCCTCCCTCATCTCATCACCGTCCTTCCTCGCCCTCTCCCCCTCCCTCATCTCATCACCATCCTTCCTCACCCTCTCCCCCTCCCTCATCTCATCACCGTCTTTCCTCGCCCTCTCCCCCTCCCTCATCTGATCACCGTCTTTCCTCGCCCTCTCCCCCTCCCTCATCTCATCACCGTCCTTCCTCGCCCTCTCCCCCTTCCTCATCTGATCACCGTCTTTCCTCGCCCTCTCCCCCCCCCCATCTGATCGTCTTTCCTCGCCCTCTCCCCCTCCCTCATCACCCAGCACCCAGCCCACGGAGGAGCCTATGCAAGTGGGGCACATGTGCCCGTCTCAGGAGGAACGAGAGCGGCGACAGAGGACAGGTTCCTGCCTTTCACTGCAGTGATCCAGAACACTTCTGGGCAGCATGTTCCAAGCATTCAGTAAAAGAGAATACCCGTCAGCAGGGAGGGGAATCCTGACGGGTTGGTTCTCCCTTCAGTCAGCTTCCCCTAATTCTGTAATGCTCGCAGCTTCCTTGTCGTGGAGGTCTCTGACCCATGAACTTGAGTTTATTGACTCTGGTGCAGCTGAGAATCTTATGGACATCTCTCTCGCTCAAAGATGAGGAGTTCCAACTCAGGAATTAAGAGACAAGATCAACATCAAGGCGCCGAAGGTACTCAAAGAGTGGGGACCGGCATTCCTGTCTACCGGTCTGGGTCCAGCTCAAAGTCCGTTCCATGAATCCCCTCCTGTGTCAGCTAACGACGTGGACCTGTCTGGGATTCCGGCTGACTATGAGGATCTCCTCGCGGTTTTCAGTAAAAGAAAGACCGTCACCCTGCCCCCACACCGGCCATATGACTGTGTCACAGACCTCCTACCTATCACCAGTCCTCCCCAGGGCCGGCTCTTTTCCCTCTCTCATCCTGAAACTGTGGCCATGGAGGAATACATCAAGGAGGCATTGAGCATGGGGTTTATCCGTCCGTCAACCTCGCCGGCAGGAGCGGGCTTCTTTTTTGTGAACGAGCAAGATAGCAAGCTCCGTCCCTGCATCGATTATCCCCCCTGAACAACAACTGTGAAGAACCACTACCCTCTTCCCTTGCTGGTGTCTGCGAATGAACATCTCCAGGGAGCAGCAATATTTTCCACAATTGATCTGCGCAATGCTTACAATCTGATTCGCGTAAGAGACGGGGATGAGGTGGAAAATGACTTTCAACACCTCTAATGGCCACTATGAATACCTGGTGATGCCTTTTGATCTGGCCAACGCCCCACTGTATTCCAGGCCTTGGTTAACAATAAGCTCAGGGTCATGGTGAACCAGTTTGTGTATTTAGATGACATCCTTATCTACTCCCACTCTCATCAGAAGCATGTCCGGAGAGGACTCAAGACACCTTCTTGAAAATAAGCTGTTCGCCAAGCTTGAAAAATGTGAATTCCATAAAGACCTGGTGTTGTTTTTGGGCTATATTCTCACCCCATCTAGTGTTCCATTGGACCCTCGTAAAGTTCAGGCAGTTGCAGAGTGGCCCAAATCATCTGCAGTCAAACAGGTACAGTGCTTCATGTCGTTTGTGAACTTTTATCGCTGCTTTATCCAGAATATCAGCTCTATCACGGCTCCAATTAATGCCCTCACCAAGAAGACCTCAGCAGGATTCCACTGGACAGATGATGCCGACCAAGCATTTTTCGAGCTAAAGCGACGTTTCACCACTGCCCCGCTGTTACAACACCCAGACCCATCTCAGCCATTCATTGTCCGGGTGGGTGTCGGCGTTGGAGCTGTCCTCTCTCAGTGCACGTCTGCGGATAGCTGGCTGCACCCTTGTGCTTTTCCTTCCCATCGCCTGACTCCAGCCAAGAGGAATTAAGAGATGGGAACCGAGAACTTCTGGCTGCCAAGAAGGCCTGGAGGAATGGCGACACTGGCTGGAGGGGGCAGAGCATCCATTCTTGGTCTGGACAGATCACAAGAACCTCTCTTATATTCAGAGTGCTGAGAGACTCAACTCTTCAAGCCCAGTGGGCTCTCTTCTTCACACTGTTCAATTTCCTCCTCACTTATCATCCTGGCAGCAAGAATACAAAGACCGACGCTCTCTCCCAGCAGTTTGACAGACCTGAGGACAATGCCAATCCAGAGCCCATTCTTCCTAGCTCATGTATCGCTGCTCTGGTGATCTGGGGTGCATTCCAAAGTGTTGGAATCGGGCACTTCTCCCATCTGGCTGGACATTTGGGAATTCAATGGACAGGAGTTTATAAAGAGACAATTTTGGTGGCCATCTATGTCCCAGGATGTCCATGACTTTGTATTTGCCTGTCCCACCTGCGCTTGGAACAAGACATTACGCCAGCATCCTGTGGGTTTGTTATGACCACTGCCTGTGCCCCACCGCACCTGGTCCCACCTCTGAGTAGATTTCATCACTGGTCTGCCCCCGTCTAATGGAAACACCACCATTTTGGTTGTTGTGGATCGATTCTCCAAGGCTGCCCACTTCATTGCCCTCCCCAAACTCCCACCAGCTCGTGAGACTGCCACAGTCATGGTTCAACAGGCGTTCAGGCTCCATGGCTTTCCTCAAGACGTAGTGTCTGATTGTGGACCACAGTTCACTTCCCACTTTTGGAAGGCTTTCTGCTCTCTTGTAGGAGCCACGGACAGCCTCTCGTCTGGCTTCCACCCCCAATCTAATGGCCAGACTGAGAGAGTGAACCAGGAGTTGGAGACAACCCTGCGCTGCCTTGCCTTTTCCAAACCCCACGTCCCGGAGCTCCCAATTGGTTTGGACAGAGATCGCCCACAATAACCTCCAGTCGTCCTCCACCGGTATGTCTCCCTTTGAATGCCAGAAGGGATTCCAGCCCCTGCTCTTCCTGATCAGATAATTGACGTAGGAGTTCCTGCTGCTGAACAGCTGATCCAGCGCCACAAGCTGATCCAGCGCCACAAGCGCCACAAGCCCGGGCTTCTCTGCTGCGGGCCCAGAAACAGCATTCTCAGTGGGCTGGTTGGCTCCATCAACAGGTAAGGCCATTCAAGCCAGGGGAGGAGGTCTGGTTGGCATCAAGGGATCTTCCCTGAAAGCCGAGAACCGGAGATTGGCACCGTGCTATGTGGGACCATTTGTAGTGGAAAAGGCTGTCAAACAAGGTGTCCTATAGATTGCGTCTACCAGCATCACTGAAGATGATGATGTATTCTATGCTTCCCACTCAAGCTGGTTACTACCTCTCCCCTGGCCCCACTCACCCCACCTCTTTCTCCTCCCAGCCTGGTAGATGATTCCCTTGTCTATACTGTGCGGTGCCTCCTGGCATCTCGCCAGGTGTGTGGTAAGGTCCAGTACCTTTTGGACTGGGAAGGGTACGGCCCAGAAGAACGTACTTGCATCCCGGCCAAGGACATCACTGATCCGGGACTTTCAGTGGACACAGATCTGTGTCACATCAGGGGCTGTGCTTAGAAAGGGGGGCCCTGTCACAACCACGGATTCAGCAGCACAGTAGATACGGCAATTGTGCTAGTGAACTTGCACATGTCAGCTAATTATTATTTAATTGCAATAGTATTTAACTCCATTCTTGTCGTTGTAGTGCTTGTCAAGACTTGGACAGAGCACAGCAAAGCTTCGCTGCTGTTTTGCATTCGGCCTTCCCTGAGATATTGGACTGTCAAGTCAACTGACTCTGAAAACTAGAGGGATTCGTTTGATGTTTGGATGCTCTTTTCGGCCGCAACTCTCCTGCTGAGAGTTTTAGGTAGTGCCTCTGTTTGGCCTAGCACTTAATGTTTTATTTTCCCTTTAATACTGCTCGTATTAAAGTCTGTGAAATATCGGGCTGCTTCAGTGTCTCTCACTCCGCACTTGGGCCATATCCGAATCTGGTAACACTGGATCACAGGAGCTCTGAGGCAGTACGGGATTGGCTGCTCCAGTTGTCCAGCCGATTGGCTAGTTTTACTGTTGGTGGATTGGAAAGAACACACTGCATTGAAGTTCAGACTGCCAATGAGGTAATGATGATACAAAATAACAATGTTGCATTTTTAAAAAATTATTTTCACTTTACAGTTTGAAATAGCTTGAAATCAAACAGGAAAGTGCAAGGATAGGTATAGGAGACATAGGGGCAGAATTAGGCCATTCAGCCCATTGAGCCCACTCTGCCATTCCATCGTGGCTGATCTCAGAACTCATTCAACCCCATACATCTGCCTCTCACTATATTCCTTGATGCCCCAAGCAATCAGTAATCTATCAAATTCCACTTTGAATATTTCAACAGACTTGGTCTCCACCACAGTCTGTGCAGGGCATTCCACAGATTCACCATTCTTTGGCTAAAAAAAAACCCTTCCTTACTTCTGTTCTAAAAAGGTCACCCACCCCCCAATTCTGAGGCTGTGCCCTCTAGTTCTGGATACCCCCCACCATAGGAAACATCCTTTCCATATCCATCTCATCTAGTCCTTTCAACATTCAGTAGGTTCAATGAGATCCCCAAACATTCTTCTGAATTCCAGTGAGTACACACCCAAAGCTGCCAAACACTCCTCATATGTTAACCCTCTTCATTCCTGGAATCATCTTCGTGAACCTCCTCTGGACTCTCTCCAATGACAACACATTCTTTCTGAGATAAAGGGCCCAAAACTGTTGAGAATACTCCAAGTGCACCCTGACTAATGTCTTATAAAGCTTCAGTATTATCTCCTTGCTGTTATATTCTATTCCCCTTAAAATAAATGCCAACATCTTTACCACAGACTCAACCTTTAAGTTAACCTCCTGGGAGTCTTGCATAAGGACTCCTAAGTCCCTCTCCACCTCTGATGTTTGAAACTTCTCCCCATTTAGATAACAGTCCGAACTATTGTTCCTATTACCAGAATGCATTATTATACATTTCCCATAACTAGATTCCATTTGCCACTTTTTAGCCCGTTCTTCCGATTTGTCTAAATCCTGTTGCAATCGCATTGTTTCCTCAGTATTACCTACCCCTCCACCTGTCTTTGTATCATCTACAAATGTTGCCACAAAGCCATCAATTCCATTATCCAAATCATTGACACACAACGTGAAACGTTGTGGTCCCAACACTGACCCAAGAAGCACACTAGTCACCGGCAGCCAACCAGAAAAGGCTCCCTTTATTCCCACTCACTGCCTCCTGCCTGTCAGCCATTCCTCTATCTATGCCAGTATATGTCCTGCAACAACATAACAGTTTATCTTGTTAAGCAGCCTCAAGTAAGGCACCTTATCAAAGGCCTTCTGAAAATCTGTAAATGACAACCACTGCCTCTCCTTTGTCCACCATGCTTGATACCTCCATGAAGAATTCTAACAGATTTGTTTGGCAAGATTTCCCTTTATTTTATTATTTGTCTCCAAGTACCCCGAAACCTTGTCCTTAATAATATACTCTAACACTTTCCAAACCACTGAAGTTAGGCTAACTGGTTTTAATTTCCTCTCTTTTGTCTTCTCCCTTTCTTAAAGAGTGGAGTGACATGTGCAATTTTCCAGTCCTCCAGGCCCATGCTAGAATCAGTGATCCTTGAAAGATCATAACCAATAGATCCATTATCTCTTCAGCAACCTCTCAGGACTCTGGGATGTAGTCCATCTGGTCCAGGTGACTTACCCACCTTAAGATCTTTCAGTTTGCTGAGCATTTTTTCATTTGTAATAGCAATGGAACTCCTTGACAGTCATGGCATACAGCATCTTCCACAGTAAAGATTGAAGCAAAGTACTTATTAAGTTCATCTGCAATTTATTTGTCCCCCATTACTATCTCACCAGCATCATGTTCCAGTGGTCCAATCACAATTCTCACCTCCCTCTTACTCTTTATATAACTGAAAGAACTTTTAGTATCCTCTTAATATATTTGGCTAGTTTGCCCTCATATATCATCTTTTTCCTTCTTCAAGCTTTTAAATTGCCTTTTGTTGGATTTGATAGCCCATCCAACCTGCATTGCTGGGGCCTTGCAGAACGACTAGCTTGCCCCCTTTGTGAGAAGACCAGTATGCTAGAGCATATTCTGAGCTGCTGCCCCAGAGCTCTTGCCAATGGCCATTATCGGTGACAGCACGACCAGGTCCTCCGGACAATCGCTGAGACAATCTGCAGCACCCTTAACATCTGCCAGAAAACAAGTCAGTCAAGAATACCATCGGCTTTGTCAAAGAGGGGGAAAGACCAACAGAACACCAGAAAGCAACCGGGTTGCTCTTCACTGCGCAGGACTGGAAACTAAAAGCAGACCTGGGAAAACAGCTGCAGTTTCCTCCCCACATCACAGAGACTACATTGCGGCCCGACATTGTGTTGTGGTCCGACTCATTGAAGTATGTTCTTATGCTTGAGCTTACCGTGCCGCGGAAAAGAGCCAAGTATGAAGATCTGTCAAAGAAGAGGCTGGAGAGCAAAGTGTTGGCCCGTGGAGGTCGGATGTCGTGGCTTTGCAGGCCAGATGCTCTGCAAAGTATACACTGCACTTGGAATCACGGGAGAGAGAAGAAGGAGAGCCATTTCTACCACCACAGATGCAGCAGAGAAAGCATCAAGATGGCTCTGGATAAAGAGGGCAGATCCGTGGGTTGCTGCTAGGGCACAGGCCGGGGTGTGATCAGCCCCGGTTGGGTCACCTGGGCAAAGTTGTATGACGTTGAAAGACCTGAAACACCTGACAACCCCAGGTAACATCACTGATGATGTGCCGTAGCTTAGCATCATGCAGATGTTTTTGTAAGAAAAGTATCCTGCACTTTGTGAATTATTTCCATCAACTTCAGTCACCTCTGTTCTGCCAGTATCTCCACCAGTATCCCCCTCCAATCCGCTCAGACAAGCTCCTCTCTCATGCTTCTGTAATTCCCTTTATTCCACTGCGATACCGATACATGTGACTTATGTTTTTCCCTCTCAAATTGCAGTATGAATTCAGTCATATTCTGATCACTGCCTCCTAAGGGTTCCCTGACATTAAGCTGACTAATAAAATTGAGGTTATTACACAACACCTAATCTAAGAAAGCCTCTCCCCGAGTAGGTTCAAGTACAAGCTGCTCTAAAAGCCACCTCATAGGCATTCAACAAATTCCCTCTCTTGCGATATGAAACCAACCTGGTTTTTCCAATCCTGTTGCATATTGGAGTACCCCATTACAATTATGACATTACCAATATTACATGCCCTTTCCAGCTCCCTTTGCAATCTCAACCCCACATCTTGGTTACTATTTTTCTTCCTACTACCATCTGTGTGAGATGATGGGCTGTCGGGATTTTGAGACCTTTCTTTTAAACCGTGCCATGGACTGCTCTTTATCAGATTATGGTATTGCTTTGCACTGTTGAAACTATGTGTTATAATTATGTGGTCTTTGTCAGTTAGTCTTTTATCAATGATGGTATTGTCTGCACTGTTGAAACTATATGTTAACTATAACTATATGTAACTATATGGTCTTGTGTATGTTTTGTAGCTTAGTTTTGTCTGATAGGTTTGTAGTTCCTTTCCGGGGAACGTGCTAAGACGGTAGCGCGATATCGATACGCAGCAGTCTCTCCGGACTCTGGATTGGGGTTATGTGGTTTTTCTTGTGTGGTCTGTTTTGTGCTTTTTCGTGATATCATTCCAGAGTACGTTGTCTCATTTTTTAACTGCATTGTGTTTGTGATTTGTAAATGACATTAAACTGAATTTGAATCTGAATCTATTTGGAGGCCTATATACAACTCCCATAATGTGTTTTTTTTTTACCCTTGCAGTTTCTTAACTCTACATACAAAGATTCAACATTCTCTGACCCTATATCACCTCTTTCTAAAGATGTAATTCTATCTCTTCCCAACAGAGCCACGCCACCACCTATGCCTTCCTGCCTGTCCTTTCAATACAAAGTAAATCCTTTGATGTTAGGTTCCCAACTACGGCCCTCTTTCAGCCACGACTCAGTGATGCCCACAATGTCATACCAACCAATCTCTAATTGCGCCATGTGTTCATTGACCTTATTCCGAATGCTGTGTGCATTTAAATACAGCATCTTCAGTCCCGCATTCTTTGCCCTTTTGAATTTTGCCTCTGTGGTACAACTTAACTCTCTGCTCTGTCTACATTTGTACCCACTCATTAGCTTGTCCTTCCTTACTTTCATGTTACACCCACCCATCATTTGCTTGTAAACCTGCTGGCTCATCCTCAGTTCCATCATACTGGTTCCCATCCCCCTGCCATACTAGTTTAAAATCACTCCCAACAGCTCTAGTAAAACTGCCCTGATTATTAAATCTGCTCTTTATTATTAAATAATAATGTAATAAATTCCTGCTCTAATACCAAGCAGAAATCTGCCTGCAAACTATTCTTGTCCAAATGGAGAAATATCAGCACACAAAGTAACACACCCATGAGAAATTAAAGCACAGAATACCAAAAAAATGTGCAAGTGAATGCACAGGAAATGCGATACAATTACAAACAGATAAAGGACAAACAAAAGGTGGAAATAAATCATACTAAGAAATCTGAGCTAAAAATACAGAAGAAAGTACAAAAGTATAACAGGATATTACAGACAATTGCATATTCTGAAATCTGTTTTCCCCTTGAGGTAATTACACTCACAAGTGGTTCTTAAGTTCAACATCACTACCATGGCGGTTGTGACAGACTTTTCTTAGTTGCACGTGCATCAAGGTGGAATCCAAATACTGATCATCATATTTTTTGTCCTTGAACACAGTACAATGCCAGGAAGATGTGAGCTAGGGAGATCAGCCATGGACTATTAGGTTGCAAGTGGCCCGTCTCTATCTGATCTTTATGAAGGACCTTGAACCAAATGCACCCATGAATGTACGAGACCAAGTTTGAAACCTGAATTGTGTGGCATTTAAAATATCTTTTAAAACTGTAAATAGTGGATGTAAATTAATGGGCTGTTTGTAGCATTAGGTATCAAGCCCACAAAGCTCAGATAAATAGGCTTCCATTGTATTTGTTTTGCACGTGTGTGTGACATTCATGACCCTGGATTTGTGAACAGAGCATTAGTTTCCTAGTAAATCTAAGTCTGAAGATCTGCTGATGTAGGACACATGCAAGTAACATTTATTTAAAAACTTCACCTGAGAACGTGTGACACATTTAAGCATTCGAGGAGGAAGTGTCAGGGCACTCTACATACTTCCTGACCTCATGGCTATGGTAATCCAAAACAGGGATTGATAGATTTCTAGGCATTATGAGAACAAAGGGATATGGGGATCATGCTGGAAAATGGCACGGTGATAAAAGGCCAGCCATGATATTCATGAATAGCAGAGCAGGCTCACAGGGCCAGATGACCTACTTCTGCTCTTACTTCTTACATTCTACTTTTTAAGATTCATCAGCACAAGCAAATAAATTCTGTGCAATTACACTGCACAACCACAAGGTGGCAGTATAAACTATTACAGTACTCACTCCATACACAAATGAAACAGCAATGGCTTCCAATGGCAGTATTGATTAGTACAACTTTTAAGCATTTTCTCTTGTAAGCATTTAAACAAGGCTCATAATATGCTTTTGAATTTATGAAAATCAGCAGCAACTCAATTAATTGTTTTTCCAAGTGCTATAACAAGTGCCTTGGAGCAAGAGTAGGGAAATGGAATAAGCCTGATATGCAAGGTTATAATGGTCTGAAACACATCCCAAGCTGTAAACTTTTATGATTTTTGTAAAAGAATTGCCTAAGTGGCTCTGTGTTATACTTGTCTCAGGAATGTTATCATTTTCAATATCTATGTCAAATCCAAATCTCACAGGTTCAAAAGGTACCTATCAAAGGGATAATGTACAAATCTATTCTGGTGCAACAGTTCAAATTAATAGTATCTCTCTCTTCTCTATACATGACTATAGGACCATCAGCTCTAGGAGCCAAATTAGGCCATTTGGCCCATCAAGTCTGCTTCAGCATTTTATCATGGCTGACCTATTATTCCCTCCCCCCAAATCCCTTCATGCCTTGACCAATCAAGAATGTATCGACCCCTGCCTTAAATATACATAAAGATTTGGCTTCCACAGCTGCCTATGACAATAAATTCCACAGATTCACCACTCTCAGGCTAAAGAAATTCCTCATCTTCATTCTAAAAGGACGCCCCTCTCTTCTAAGACTGTGTCCTCTGGTCTTAAGATTCTCCCACCAAAGGAACCATTCTCTCCACATCCACTCTATCCAGACTTTTCACCATTAAGGTTCATTCTTCTGAATTCCAGTGAATACAGGCTCTGAGCCATCAAACTGTCTTCACGTGACATGCCATTCAATCCTGGAATCGTTTTTGTGAACCTCCTTTGAACCCTTTTTAGTTTCAGCTCATCCTGTCTCAGAAGAGGGGACCAAAACAGCACACAATACTCCAAGTGAGGCCTCAGCAGTGCCTTATAAAGTTTCAAACATTACATCCTTGCTTTTATATTCTAGACTTCTTGAAATGAATGCTAACATTGCATTTGTCTTCCTCACCACAGACTCAACCTGCAAATTAACCTTTAGGGAATCCTGCACAAGGCCTCCCAAGTCCCTTTGCACCTCAGATTTCTAAATCTTCTTTCTATTTAGAAAACTGTCAACCCTCTTATTTCTTCTACCAAAGCACATGACTATACGCTTCCTGACACGATATTCCATCAGCCATGTCTTTGCCCATTCCCCTAATCTATCTAAATTCTTTTCCTCCACCTTTTAAATCTACTACTCTGCTATTTTTCTCCAGTCCTGCCAAAGGTTCTCAGCTCGAAACATCAACTGTACTCTTTTCCAAAGATGTTGCCTGGCCTGCCGAGTTCCTCCAGCATTCTGTGTGTGTGGTCAAGTTCTTCTGTAGCCTATTTCCTCAAAACTACCTGCCCCTCTACTTATCTTCGTATTGTCTGAAAACTTTACAACAAAACCATCAATTCCATCATTCAAATCATTGACAAATAAACATAAAAAATTTGTTCCCAACACCATTAGAAAAGGCAACCAACCAGTCCTTCTATTCCCACTCTCCTGCCAATCAGCTGCTGATTTGTCCATGCTAGAATCTTTCCTGTAATACCACGGGCTTGTAGCTTGTTAAGCAACCTCATGTGTGGCATCTTGTCAGAGGTCTTTTGAATATCCAAGCAGACAACAGCAACCGATTCTCCTTTGCCTTTCCTGCTTATTCTTCAAAGAATTCCAACAGATCTGTCAGGCAAGATTTTCCCTTGAGGAAACCATGCTGACTACAGACTATCATATCATGTGCCTCCAAGTACCTTGAGACCTCATCCTTAATAATTGACTCCAATGTCTTCCCACACACTGAGGTCAGGCTAACTGGCCTATAATTACCTTTCTTCTGCCTCTCTCCCTTCTTGAAGAGTGGGGTGACATTTGCAATTCTCCAGTCTTCCAGAACCATTCCAGGATCTAGTGATTCTTATAAGATCATTACTAATTTGTCCACAATCTCTTCAGCCACCTCTTTGGGGTGTACACCATCTGGTCCAGGTCACTAATCTACCTTCAGATCTTCCAGTTTTCCAAGAACCTTCTCTCTACTCTGTCACACAGGTGTGTAAGAGGTGTTAATTGAATCTAATACAGGTAACTTTCACATTCATTGATGTAATGGGGATGTCACTGGCAGAGTTTGCGTTCACTGCTCATCTCTGAGTGCTCTGGTGAAGGTGGCAAGGTGTGACAATTTCTTAAACTGCTGCAGTCCTTATGGTTGAAATACTCCCAGAATGTTGCTGGATACTTTAGCGTTTAGACCAGCACATCGAAGGCACTGCACTACATTTCCAAATCAGGGACATGTGAGCCTTGGAAGAGATCTTGCAGGTAATGGCGTTCTTTTCATATTTGCTCAGGCTGATCTTTTCAATATTTTCAAAATAATTGGCAACCTACCCAAGTTAATTCTTTTAACAAAGAACCAGGAGCCCCTATCAACATTACAAACATATTGAAATCGTTCTGAAATACATTTATGCCACTGCAGAAAGGTTAATTCAAACATGAAAAAATAAAACCTGAATCAATAACTGCAGAAGTGTGGGCACTAATGAATCATAATGGAACCGAATTCAGCTCAGGAAGTAGAGCACTTGCATTGACAGATCATTTATATTCAGATCTGCAATGATTAAAATTGATTTGTACAGTACTCTGAGCATTTCCTAAAGTAGTTAACCAAGACCGTGTAAGTAATACTTATTGGCTGAATGTTCTTTAATATTTAAAACATTTAAATCTGAACTCCATGGGACCAAGCTGAGATAGAGGTATCAAATAATAGATTTAATCTTTGTTAATCATCAAATGGCAGCTCTGAAACCTTAATATAACTTTCATTATTTTCTGTTATAGTGTGCTTTATAAATGAATTATATAAATGACTTAAAAGCATACTTATTGTGTTTACAGGATGGGAAAACTGAGCAATAGCTCTAGAGCAGGGGTTCCCAACTATTTTTTTATGCCATGAACCCCTACCATTAACCGAGTGGTCCATGAACCCTAGGTTGGGAAGGCCTGCTCCAGAGAGTCATGATCCAGGTCAACAGCAAGTCTGTGTGCATGAGGTTTTCAACCTGCAATGGAAACATTAAACATTATATATCCTGAGTTAATGGAAACTTCTGCAAATCCACTAGATGGCACCAACACGTTTATCATGTAAACATGACAAAATAAAGGTCAATTCACTAAAAAAAATCCAAGTTCACAAATTCGCTTGAACAAAATAGGGTCTAAAATGAATAATTAAGGCATCACCAGGTTCATAATAGACCTCAGTCAACAGTCCCCCACGAATGAATGGCAAAAATTTAAACAAAATCCCAAGGGACTAGGCAGAATGAAAGTTTGGTATGGACTAGATGTGACGAAGGGCCTGTTAGTGTGCTGTAGTGTTCTATGGCTCTATCATTCAATAGAACTTCCATTCAGTTTTGTGCAGTAAATCAATGGAACCAACAATAAACAACGACAATCTAAATGGAACAAAGAACAGAATTTATTGGGAATATTTAAAAGATCAGGCAGTATCTGTGGAGAGAGAAAAACACAGATCTTAAATTTCAGGCTGACAACTGAACAGTACAGCAATTGAACCCTTTGGCTCACGATGAAATAATCTCTCATCAGAACTGGAAAAGAAAGAAAATAATTGTGCTTCAAGTTGCACAGAGGAGGATTAGAGAAAATAAAATGAATGCCTATGATAGGCTGCAACATTATGGCTGTCGTCGTACGTGGTTGCTAGAAATCCAAGGAACAAAATGCTGGGAATACCCAGCCGATCAGGCAAAATCTGTGAAATGTGAAAAGATCGAATGTATACTCCTTTCCTTAGAAAGGCAACAGGGCTGAGTCCAACAGCAGTGGTACAGAGATATTAGAAAAAGCAAAGAGACTGGTATAGCCTATACTTGGGAAAAGCAGGGATTAATCAAAGATAGCATGACTTTCTTGTGGAGGAGATCTTATCTGACCAATTTGAATTGTTTTTCAGTGGTAATCAAATGTTTAATGAGGACCCATGAGGGAAAGTGTTCTATACAGTTAGATCCAAGGTAAGTGGAATACAAAATTGGATCCATAATGGGAATCAGAGATGGAGAAGAGTTGTTTTTGTTACTAGAAGCCTGCGACCTGAGATGCACTCCAGGGACTGTATTAGAATTTTTACCTTAGTTCTACACCTTAATCATTTTGATATGAATGTAGGAGAGGTGATTAACATGCTTGCAGGTGACACAAAAAGTGGTGGTGTTAACTGCGAGCAAGATAGTCTTAGACTACAGGACAGTATTCCACAAGACCATAAGATACTGGAGCAGAGTTAGTCCATTCGGCCCATTGAGTCTTCTCCACCATTTCAACATGGCTGATACAAATTTCCTCTCAGTCCTAATATCCTGCATCTCCCCATATTCTTCATTTGTTAAGATGGGTAGAGCAAAGACAAAAGGAAATTAGTCCTGATAACAGTCTAGTGATGCACTATGGAAAGTTTATAAAGGTAGGATATATACCACAAATGGTTGAATCCCAGAGAATATTAAAGAGAAAAGTGTTTGTCCAAAATTCTCTGAAGGTCGATAAGGTGGTAAAAGTGGCACAGGATGAATATTAGGGTTTGTATTCTTGATCTACATTTTTAAGCTCTGAGGCACAACCAGAATTTTTATCTTTTAATTAATGGGAAACACTTTTTGATTTACAAATTTTTGCTTTAGAAAATATTTCCCTCCAAAGATACCACCTTCACAAATTGAGGAACATCTGTAATGCATTAGAGGTTCATTTTATAACCACCTCTACATTGCAGGAACGAAATGCAGAATGATTAACCCCTCACAAACACTTCCTTTCACACACAATTTTCATTTAACACTCCATTCCACCCCCACTATAACCTTTTTGGAACTGGCCAGTGTTGCTCCAACAAAAGCCCAAGGAACAATTTCTCACTTTCTGCCAAGGTGCATTGCAGCTCTCAGGATTCAACACAGAAATAAAGTTTGCTGTTTGGATCAGAACTGGGCAATTCTAAGGAAGGTTATCCATCAAAAACATCCACACCTTTATTACTCTTTAACGATATTGCCTGGAATGTACTTCTCATATTCTCTTTTATTTTAGATTTCCAGCAACTTTTGTGTTCAGCAGAGCACAATTCTAGTAAGTTTATTTTCTTCTCTCTACCACTACCCTCATTCATCTTTCCTGCCTTAAAATCCTTCAGAAGAATTGGCTGTAATTGACTGGCATTCATTTCCTGCTTTTACACAGAACAAAAGGCATTGTATCACAGGGCCCCAATTTTTAAAGCCCTCTACTCTTTGCATTTTGTACAGACTTGCTTTTTTTCCAACTTGCCCATCTCAGAAGGTAGTAACTGACAATGAATTTTGATAATGTTTCTCACTCATATATGCTGCTTGATTTACTAAGTATCCCCATCACTTGAATTTATTTCAGATTTCCAGCATCTGTAGTTTTTTATGATCTTAACTGAATCTTGTTCTACCCACAAAGAAAGAAATTTAACCTACATCCCAAAAGTCAAAATATATTCTACAGAACTTTAGTTCAAGGTTTTTCAGCCCAACTGAATGGAAAAGAAAAATAGCTTCTAATATTAAACCATACATTCTTAATATAGCTATTATTTACATTTTTTGTAATCTGAATAGCATTTATCCCCACTATATTTCTTCCAACGCTAATGTAATTACTCTAGCTTGTCCTTGGTGCAGTTGCTTGACACAGCATACAAATATAAAGGTTAATGAAAACATGAATACTGCATGGTAGAACAATATCCATTTTTCTCAGACAAAAGAAATAAAATGGATCTTTCTTTCACCCACCATTTTCATATTTTGAAATACTTTGATGGATGCCTTGCTTTAGGTTTGCATGTCAACATTATATCTGGCCTAAGAAATTAATTTGAAATACATACTTCACAATTTCACCAGGAAATTACTTTGTTGGCTACACTAGCAGAGTCTATAATCATTTATTTTGATGGAGCAGTACCCCTATTAAAATACTTCATTGGATTGGGGGGAAATGATTTCATTCCATAGGCCAGTGCTGAGTCCACTTTTATTCTTGCTGGTTGCTTGTACTGGGGCAGAGTGACTGTGGTGTTGAAATATTCTCATAAAAGAAGAAAATATTTACTACAATTAAATTGTTAATCAACTTTTCACTCTGAATAAATATGCTGTAATGCTTTTTGTCAGAAACATCAAATGAATTCAATGGATACAGCTCTTTAAAGTTCTATGTTATTATAAGACCAAAGACATACAAGACTGTGCAAAAGTCTTTGACACCCTAATTTTTTAATATAAATTTTGTTTTAATTTTTTTTTGTCTTCTGCATTAGAGTTAGTAGAAAAGAGCAAATTATATATTTCCACACATATATTTTCCAAAAAAAATCAATTGTTAGAGAATTTTTTAAATTTTGTTAAAGTAACATCTTAAGTAATAGACCACTTTTCAAATAAAATCTTGATTACTTTGTAGGTATACAGCCCGGTACACGATTAAATAAAGATGACAAAACAGGTACTAATGATCAATGACATAATGAGCTGACTGAACTAAACTGGTTAACTGAAACAAAAACGGGTGTAGAAAGAATCAAACTCAGTGAAGGACAACCAAACTAAAAGGTGAGGGTTTGGTAGTTGTGACCGATTAACTGAAACAAAAACGGGTGTAGAAAGAATCAAACACAGAGAAGGACAACCAAACTAAAAGGTGAGAGTTTGGTAGTTGTGACAGTTTAACCTTCAAATCATCAATTCTTATTCCATGGCAAGAGTGAGCACAGCAACAAGATACACGGTGGTCATCCTCATCAGCGAGGTCTCTCCCAAACGGAAATTTCATGGCAGAGTTTCAAGACGTGCTGTCCAAGCTCTTTTGAAGCACAAAGAAATGGGCAAGGTTGAGGACTAGAAACTCTGCTTAGCCATGGAAACTGAATGCAGCAGATGAAAGATACATCAAACTGATGTCTCTTCTAAAACAGAAGTCATCCAACACGGTTATCAGCTCTACATTCAGTGAAACCACCAGAACCCACATACGCCCCTCTACAGTCTGGAGAAGTCTTGTTAGAAATGGTATTCATGGAAGAGTTGCTGCCAAAAAACCATTCCCCCAAAGAGGAAACAAAGCCTTGAGACTCACCCTTGTACAAAAATACAAGGACTGAGGTGCTGAATAATGGCAGCAGTTGCTCTGGACTGAAGAATCAAAATTTGAAATTTTTGTAAATTTAAAACTTGAAACAGGAGGCAGTTTGTAGAAGAGTTGGAGAGTGCTACATGGATGAGCGTCTGAAGCCAATAGTGAAGCATAACCTTCCCTGAAGGTTTGGGGCTGCATTGCTCTAAATGGAGTTGGTGATCTGGTCAGAATTAAAGCAATCCTCAATGCTGAGAAGTGCAAGCAGATTCTCATCCATCCCACATTACCTATAAGGAGGGGTATGATTGGTCCCAACTACATTCTGCAGAAGCAAGACAGCCAAAACCTGCAGAAGAACTGTGGCAAGTTCTCCAAGATGCTTGGAACAACTTACTGATTTTCTTATAAAACAGTGTACCTGAAAATTGATGCAGTTTTAAAGGCAAGGGGTGGTCACACCAAATATTGATTTGATTTACTTGTTTACTGCTTTTTAGAACAATTTTTTTGATATTTAGAGACTTCTCATTTCATTATTTTTGGATTATGGCTTATTTACTTGCCCTCTCAACACCATTCTCCTACCTTCTCCCCATAATCTTTGCCACAGATTGTTGTGGCTATGGGAATATTTAAAGCAGTCATTAATTGTTTCTTGATCAGTAAAGGTGTCCACAGATTCACCATCCAATGGCTAATGAAATTCCTCCTCATCTCTGTTCTGAAGGGATATCCTTCTATTCTGAGGCTGTTCTCTCTGGTCCTAGACTCTTCCACTATTGGAAACATCCTCTCCACATCTACTCTATCTACACCTTTCAATATTTGGCACATTTCAGTAAGATGACACCCCCCCACCCCCAATCATCTAAACTCTAGCACGTACAGACCCAGACCCATCAACCACTCCCCATATGGTAAAATTTTCATTCCCAAGATTATTCTTGTAAACCTCTTCTGGATGCTTCTCCAATGCCAGCACATCCTTTCTCAGATATGGGGAGTAAAGCTGCTTACAATACTCCAACTGTAGTCTGACCAATGCCTTAAAAAGTCTCAGCATCACATCCTTATTTTATATTTTAGTCCTCTGAAGTTGTTGGAAAATATTGAGCGAAAGACAGGGAACTCGTAATGGAGCAGACAGAGAAAAAATATTGGAAATACCATTTTTGGCTGCAACTGTCATACAAAATGGAATTCCCAGCTGTCTTGCATCGATCTGTTACTCTGGTAAATATCAACATCAGAACAGTAATTCTAAGTTAACACAAATCTTGGGTCTAACTTAGCTCAGTGACCAATGCAAGGAGAGAATTTGCACTTTTTCCATCCAATGCTACAAGTGGATGCTAGACAAGCAAATGAGAGGACTGTTGTGCTTTAACTCCAATGCCTGATCAAAGGGAGTCTGTGCAGTATTCAGCAGTGGTGTCTACCCCTTGTTCTTTGGTTCAAGCAGTTAGAACTTACAATATCCTGACTTTAAAGGTGCAAGGGTGACACAGAATTGAATATTGTTTGGAAGGAATCATAAGGGAGAAAGAGATCAGCTTCAATTAAGCAATTCGTTTTCAGTCAAATCACTGTCAAGGTGGGATTACCCATTCTGATGGGAATGTAATTTGAATGCAATGTACAAAACTCATGCAAGACCTCTCATTTTAAACTACAAAGGAAACTACTATAGCATTAACTTCAAGTGAGACTCAAACAGTGATTAGCAGTCCAAATGCTTCAAGCTTATCCAAAAGACCCTCTTCTTCAGCAGGTAAATGGCAGACTGCCCATGTCCTAACTGAGTGCCTCAATTTACTCATTGAGAATTTAGAGTGCAGGAAAAAAATCATGAAAGACATAACGAACAGACACAGAATGTTAACACCTCCGTGCCAATGCTTGGGCGCAGTCTCACGATGCTACCAGGATGGGGATCTGATATCTTACTGCAGGTCAGTGGGTCAGGGCTCAAGTCCAAAAGTAAGAACGTTGGTAGCAAAGTATGTCTTGGATTAGTATTTAAATGCTATCAGCAATGTAATTTTTAAATGCTATCTAACTAACTGAAGTATTCTTGATGAAGGAAGGCGCAATAATACTGTTTCAAAAGAGAACAGACTGCACACAATATCCAGGTCTATTTTAATGACTAGTACTCCCAAAGAACATGCATTCCACCTGCCTAATGTTTAGAATTTGTATCACTTACGGATCAAATTACCTTGATATCCTGCGGTATTCTAAAAGCAATTTACTGGTGAAGTTAGTTATGTTTTTTCAATTAAAAGATAGAAAAAAGGAAGTATGCGTCTGCTGCTTTTCCACAAGGCCTGGATGAAGAGAGATGAAACTCAGTGCTATATGTCTTCACTATTCTTGGTTGGTGTGGCTGTAATGAAACCCAATTTCATTATGTCTGTCTGTCTGTATTTGACACTTTCTATGCATGAGACCGTCTTGAAATTCAAGAAGTTGGTTTTATCACAAGAAATCTCTCCAGCCACTACCTCAAGTTCACAGAGCAGACCCAAAGGAGCAGAATTGGCCCAATGTCTTATGGTCTTAAGTTCAGAGATTAGAGTTTTAGAAAGAAACAACAGCAGTAGCTCAAAAACAAAGTAGCTCAAAAAGGAAGCTACAGAGGAATGGAGACAGATACGATTCAAATGAATTTCTGGAAGGTACAGTATTTAAAAGCGTTTCAACTTAAGAAATGGTTAGTTGGCAGGAGATTGGTTAGCCAGTACGGATCAGAGAATAGGGGAAGTGGGTAATACACTCAAATTACAAAATAAAGAAATGCATCTCACAAGGATCCGTGGTGAGACCTCAAGCACCTTAAATTAACAACACAACAGTGGAAAAATGTTTGAGTTTACCAATTATACAATGATTAGTAGCATAATATGCTATGCAGAAACAAAATTACTACAAAGGATTAAATATATTAAATGAATAAGCAAATCCCTAGAGGTTTCAGTTTGAACACCATCAGATCAACCACAGATCACCAATATATCTTGCAGTCAGATTTTTAAAAAAGCTAATGGGATGTGGCTATTATAATCATTATAACTAGGGGAATAGAATACAAAGAGAATATAGATTTGCCACAAGAGTATATAGTTCTGGTTAGGGCCTATCTTTAGCACTGTGTACCATTCTGGGATTATATATTGAAAGGGATGTTAACCTTTCAGCATAAATTCATGAGAAAGTGATCAGGATTACAAGAGTTAAATTATGAGGAAAGAATACATAAACCAGATGTTTTTTTTCTTTGAATGCAAAAGATTTCAAGAGAGCTGTACTGAGGTTTTGAAGGATTTTTGAAAAGTTGATGAGCTAAATGAAGGTTTAGCTTATCTGATTTAGACCTAATTCTGATTCTGAAGGTTAAACTGGTACTGCTGGTGGGACATTGATCTTGTAGTCAGACCACAACATATTACTTGTGTGATGACTGATAAAGAGCTACGCAGACAAATCAAGGTAAAAGGTGAACCCGGATCTCCATGAATGGCAAACATTGAAGGAGAGGCCTGGAAAATGGGCTGATTTATTTACTAGATATTGTTAAACCAAAGCAAACTTCAAAATAAACCTCTAATTAAATCTCAGATTCTGCAAGTTAAAATAATATTTATCCAATTTGTTAAACAAAGGGTTCTTGGTCAGTTGTATCCTATTAGTCTGCATTAATTCTAGAGATTAGTGTCAATGCAAAGGGAGTAATGGTTATCTTAGCTAACCTTGGCCATAGGGATGCAGATTGGCCAAGGAGGATAACACTGCATAATAACAATGTCTGCCCAGACTGTGCCATTTACAATAAAAGCTCTTCCAAAGAACAAACAGCCAGAAGGCAAACTTGTGAAATCACTAGTTCATTAAGATGGTTCATACTCAGGAGTTCATCATCTCAAAGTATTGAACTGTTTTCATTTTACTTGACTGGGTAGCAGCCAGTCATAGCAGAACATAATTAAATTGTCTGGGAAATAGACATTGAGCTGGGGGCAACGGAATCAAGAAAACAATCTGTCTCCTTTAACTAAAATAACAGCAAATAAAAGATATTAATTAACACACGGAATCAAACAACAAGCTGTAATATTTCTCAATATCTCCAAATAAAAAGGGAAGTGGTAAATAAAGTTTCAAATTAGTGGAAAATGAAGATATTTTAATGTAATTAGTATCAAAATAATATCTTAAATTACCTCTTTTCTTATTTAGTACCAGCAGAAACTGCTCAGAAGCTATGGACTGGCTGCTTCCCAAATCCTTTCTTGCCTTGGCTTCATCTGATTTACTAGCACTTGCTTTTCTTGCCGTTTCTTCAGAGACCTCTTCAGGATATGGCTCTTCAACTACTACCTCAGGTGTAACGAAGGGTGCTGAATAATTCTGAGGGTTGGCTGTTTCAGTTGTGGCCGAATCTTTCCCATTTGCACCATCAAAGGCGTAGGATACAGGATACTCTGCTGATTGACTCAGCTGACATTCTGATTCTTGCTGATTGTCCATTGTTAAGATTTTTTCATCAGATTCTCTCCCCATGCTATCAGTTTTCAAAGGGGAATCTTGTTCTCTTTGGACACTTTCTTCAGATGCCGATGAAGCATCATATGGATCAATGATAAGCTCGCTGTCAAGCTCAGCTTCACGTTCCTCCCTCAGAATGCTGTACTGGACTGAAGAAACAGAAGATGGTGGAGCTCCACCAGCCTGTCTGAATGTCATGTAGCTGCAAGCTTCAGCTTCTTCCACAGAAAGTGATTCATCTGGCACTACCTCGATTTCTGAGTCTCCAGATTCAGCACTGCTGGCATCAAGGTCCAAGGTTGTTGCCTGTAGCTGAGGCACATTCAGCTCAGGCTCATCTAGTTTCGTTAAGGTATCATTTGTGGGTGTCTTTTCAGTTGTGGCATCTAAAGGAAAGCACTGTGCTTGTTCCGAAGTCTTGCAGGTAGAAGGATGTTCCTCCTCTAGGAAATGGTAAGCAGCTTCGATCTGTGAATCAGATTCTTCTGCAATAATAAATGCAGACAGAAAATATGCTCCGTGAGCATAGCTACTTTATGTCATTTCAAAAGCACACAACCAAAACCGACACTTCTAAAACACAAATGAATGTTAACAGAACTTAACACTAAAGTTCATAAATTTAGATCAGGTGAGGGTAAATGTCCCTTTTCTTTCCAACTATAGTCACAGATTTGATACCTTTCAAAGGTTGGCTCGGTAGTGTAACCCATTCCTGTGTCCATTTACTTCAAGTATCTTTTCAATTCCCTTCTGAAATTAACCATTGTCACTTCCACCCCTCTCAAATGCAGAGAGCTCCAGGTACTTGATTGTTACCACTTGTATTCCAAAAAAATGTCTTTCCTACACTGTCTGACTGGAGTAAACCTGGCATTATCCTTCACAACTTTGCTCCAAAGAGTATTTCTTGTAAAATCCCGCCTGCTGATAACCGTTCAGGACTGCTGAAGGATCTTGGCCTGAAACATTGACTGCTTACTCTTTTCCATAGATGCTGCCTGGCCTGCTGAGTTCCACCAGCATTTTGTGAGTGTTGCTTCGAAGAATCATAACTGGATGATGTTCTCTACTTACGGCCTAACTAAAGTTTTATAAAGTTTTAACACAATTTACCTTACTTCTGTCCTTAATTCTTCAATACCAGTACAAAGCAGAAGATCCCATATAGTTTGCTAACTACTTTATTAATAAATCCTGCTACCAATGCGCACAGATTTTTAGATCTGCCTTTAGTTGCGAGGGGTGGAAGGAGCAATAATCCATGATTACAGAAGGAAATTGAATCGATATTTGGAGGCAAATAATACACAGGACTGAATGGCTCTGCAGAACCAGCCTTTTGAACAGTATTGACTCTATGTCATTAAAACAATATCGCCTCTTTCCATCCCATCTGCCAAAATTTATCTCATTTCCACGAGTTAAATTCCATTTGTATTTGTCTACCCACACAGTGGGTTGGTATTATCCTCAGTGTTTGAGACTTCAAGCATCAGCAAATTTTTGAAATTTTACACTGTATTCGAGCTTCTAAGTCACTTGCATCAAAAATAAAGGCAGTGATTCTACACATCTATTGGGGAACACTACTGACTACGGTCTAAAAAACAATTTACTCTGACTTAATGTTCTATCCTTGTTACCAATTTCTTTTTAGCTGAAAGTGGCAGTTTTATTTATCAACCTTTAACGCAGTAACACCTACACAACATCTGCCATATTTCTAAGGTCTTGTTAATTCTTTAATATACAATTATATTAGTCAAATATGATCTACCCATCACAATCGTGAGCTGGCTTCTCTTTCATTAAGTCAAATCTATTGAAGCACCTGCTACTTGTTCCCCCCCCCCGACTGTTTCCTAAAACAATGGTGTTATATTGTCTGGTCTGCAGTTTAAAAAATATTCTCACTCAGCCCATTTACAAGCTCTGACACATTTTCTTCTTCAGGGAAAATTAGAAGGCTATTAAAAACCTTTCTGCTGCCATTTTCCTTATCAGCCTGCAATGCACCTGACTGATACACTCAACTTTTCCAGTAAACCGCCCTATCAAGTTTCATTTCATCCATTACTACTGTCATTTCTGCCTCTTTGGACATTTTATCAGTATCTCTTTATTCAGAAAACTGCAAGAGAAATTATTCATTATGTATTTTAGCCATAGGCATATTATTTTCTTTGCCTCCCTTAAGTCTCAACCACCTTTTGTAAATTCTTTCAAAGTACTGTACAAGCTGACAGATAATTTTGGGTTCTCTTTTATAGTAATTGCATCTTATTTCATAATCTCTCATTTCCAACCTTCTCCCCTCTCAACTAATTTTACTTAGTTTACTTCTAGCTTGTGAAATTCATCTGGTATTCATCAAACATCTTATTTTCTTTTACCATATTATTTATCTCTCTTATCAATCTAGGAACACTAGCTTTGGTTTCCTTCACCTCTTTCACAAAGATCACATTGTATTGTTATAACTTTTATTGGGTCAACCTTTGGATCCACATTACACTGGCTATACCATCTCTTCCTTTGTCACCTACTTTAGATTGTTTCATGCTCTACTCCATTATTAAAATTATGATACAATATGAAGGAAAATGTTTGCCCACCTATCTCATTCTCCCTATCCAGCAACGCTTTCTTCGCAACTGAGCCAATATCATACTACTTAAGGAAGGACCTCTGACATTTCAGGAAATTGCTCCAATCTCCTTTTCCTTTCCCCCAGTATTATTTAACTGCCTAATGACTGAAATACAGTCCTCAATGTCACCACTAATTGAAATATTTAGTTATTTGTACATCATGTAACTCTAGCCCGATTTGCTCTTCTGTCTCCCACTCCCTGCAGGCTTCCCCCCATTGGAACGATTATACACTTTTAATTTCCCAACTTGTCAAATCCTTTCTAATCTTGCCCCCTAGGAGACTGTCTCTTTCCAACACTACAATCTCTTCTTGAATTAGTATTGCTACCCTATCTTTTCACCATCCTTTCATTTTCTGAACAGAATGTATCCATGAATATTAAATGTCCAGACCCAAACATTTGCCAAATTTATGTTTTTGCTGCTATTTCTAAGTTCTATTTGGCCAGTTATGCCTGCAACTCACCAATTTTATTCACTATGTTTTGTCTATTTATCTACTGGATTTCATTTCTACCTTGTTGTTTCTTATGGCTCTGCGCAGACTGCTCCTATCTCACTTGGTATTACATCCTTCACCATAGAATCATGCAGCACAGAAAAGGGCTCTTTCAGCCCAAGTCATCCATACCAACCTTGATGCCTACCTGCACTCTGCCATCTGTCCATATTAGGCTTGTATCACTCTCCGCCTCTCTAATCCTATCCAAATATCTTTGAAAAGGTGTAAACTGTTTCTGCTCCTACCACCTCCTCTGGGAGGTCATCCCAGATACTCAACAACAACCTGTGTCTAAAAATCTTATCCCTCAGTTCTGCTTTAAATTCACCCCCTCTCTCCTTAAATCCTCTAGTTCTAGACTTCCCTGTCCTGGGAAAAAGGCAGATTATCTATTCTATTCACATTCCTCGTGATGTTATAAGCCTCTATGACCTCACTCTCAGCCTCCTACATTCTCGTGAGAAAACCCCAGCATATTTCATTTCCTCTTGTAAATTCAGCTGTCCGTTCTAGGCAACATCCTGGTGAATGTCCTGTGAACGCTCTCTATTGCTACCACATTCTTCCTATAATGTAGCAACCAGAACTGTACACAACACAGTACAACCCAACTCTTGTGCTAACACCAGTTCTTTTATGCTTCTATTTCTTGGTGCATAGCTCCTTCCAAATTTAGTTTAAACCTTCTCCAACCACACCTGTGAGCCTCTCCACGTGGATATTGTTCATAGTGCTCAAGGTGCAATATGTCACCTTAGAAAAAATGCTTCCTGCCACAGAATGTCTCGAGTGATTTAAGGTTTGCTGCCTAAACTCCAAACTTCTAGACCTCAGTCCATAATCCTTAAATATTGAGGATTGCTTAGATTATTGGACCTCAATATTTGTTCTTGATAACAACATGTACCACAATTCCTATCCAGTACCTCCATAACATCCTTTAGCCTGGAATCAGGAAGGCAGCTCATCACATGGAACCCATGATAACAGTTAATGAAACATCTGTCTGTCCCTGTAACTTTAAAAGCTCTTAAAACGATTGAATTTCTAAGCTTTGTTGTTCCATCCATGGAGTTCTTTACCTCTTAGCATTAATGCATTCTTTCAAAGTGTTGCATAACGTAGCAACTGTGCACCAACAAAGTCCCTGGTGTCTTTTCTTATTCTTCAGGATGGCTTTTCATTGACTAGCCTAAACTTTCTCTGCCTCTGGGGTGGCCAGCTCATGGAACACTCATGCAGGAAACTTTCGGCTTCTGTCTGCTCCATACAAGTGGCTACTCAACAGTCCTGAAGATCTCACAAGAATTTCATGGTTAAAAATTGTTTCCATTCATGAACTAGAAGCTTTATCCCTTCTTTTAAAATCAAACTACTAGCAGGTGCAAAAACTTGATTTCCAATATTACCATTCCTGTGGACAAGCAAGTCTTTCAATATTCCCTTATTCACTTGAAACAGATTCTGTTGCACACACGCAATACTCCCCTGCTTGATAATGGAACAATGGAGGAATTCACCAACTGGTTATTCTAAATGTGAGAATCTCTGTAATCCCACTATTCATTTTTACTTCTTCAGCCTGCAAAACTTGGGACTAAATGACTATAAGCTTAGATAGTATTTTTTCTTGATAGTGTCCTACCAGGTACTATCTGTATGAATCTGCTTACTCTTATTAAACATGTAAATAGTCAGGTTCCACATTAATGTCAATAGCAACTCTTCAGTGACCAGTAGAGATATAAATTGATAAATTATTGTTCTCTAAATGTAGGTTAGAATACTAATTCAAATGACTGACTACCACAGAATAACCATTTGTAATGAGACCTGAGAAAGAAAATTAATATTAATTTTAGCACAAAGCAAATAATGCTATTTATCAAAACAAAATGTCAGAGCCAATCCAATGTTTTGCCAAAATAATTATTGCTAGATATCTTGAGTAAGAATGTGTGACCAACACTTTGCTATGATCTGGTATGCAGAGAATGGGCAAGCAAGATTCTGATCCACTGCTTAAACATTCTGCCAATAACCAACAATGTTCACACAAAAAATCACAAAGAAGGGATCAACATAATGGAGTTTGTTGATTTTTCTTTTGAACAGTTGTTTGTGCAGTCTGAAAAAGCATAAATTAATAAGAAGCAGAAGGGCAAATGTTTTTCCCCAAATAGAATTTTGCTATTTATCCAATTCATGTACAACTAAAATACAGTTATTTTTTCTACCCCAACCTACCCACGATCTTCTTCTTTTAACTAAAGTGAAAAACAGACAGGTGCATATCTTGAAATAAAAAGGCTGAAGTAATACATGAACAGGTGGTATTATAAAATACAAATATTTTAATTATTTTCCAGATGTTGTGGATGTTGAACTACACCTTTGAAGAGAAAATAGCTCATATCCAAATAGTAAATTTGGGGAGTAACTAGATGGGTTTAGAACATAAATTTCTGCAAAGATGGATTATCCATCTATCCATCTGGATATATTTTTGGCTAGTTCAAAATGAAATCACTTCTGCACTGCAGTTCACATCAATAATTTGACAAAGGTAGATACTTTCTCACAGATGTTTTAAAAGCCATTGTCTTTGCCACTGATCTTTAGCAATGCTAAATGGGGAATGAATTTAGAGGTCTAGCTGAAATACAAAGGCAAATGGCAGAATTAAACATTTTGTCAGAGGCTAACCAAAAAATTCTCAAAGGTCTAAATATATAGTCAGTGACTTTATGGCTGTTAAATTGTGAGACAGAGAGCAACATAGAGAAGAGGAAGGTAAGGAGAAAAGCAGACAGGTGGGATTTTTTATTATTCAATTTCATTTTTTTGAAATAATAAGTAAAAGAAAATAATCAAAAAAGAAGAGAGAAAGAAAAGCAGGAATGAGTGGGCAACCAGAGATCTACACCATGCATTTTAAATCAGGACTTACACCAGCCAATGCATCCATCAAACATTACAAGTTAATTTCATTAAGTACCAAGCAGAGTAGCCTTCCCTCTGAAAATGCATCTTGTATGCTTTCTTTCACATTTGGCTGTCAGTGGCAGTTTTTAAAAATATTTATTTGCCACCCTGGTGCTGAAGCTGCCTAGCTCCATTAATTGGACAGGTAAATAATGAGCTGAAGGACTGTTACTAATTATATGGAAAGGCCACAGGATGGGGAAAAACCCAAAGCTTTTTACATCAATTGCCAAGAAAAATATAATGACAAAGCAGAATGTCAACAAATATAGTATTCAGACAATATAATTACTGTAATGCAATGAACAAAAGACAATAATATATACACATGTATATGAACATTGGCAACCTAATGCAATAATTACCTGAACTTGAGGGTGTAGGTGTTTGTGAGATTGGACTGTCGTCATCAGGCTCTGATACAGTCACAGTTGGAACTACATCGGATCCTTGCTTTGGTTTAGTCTCTTGTTCATGCTGTGATTTGCACCCACTATTGGGATCTACTATGGTTTCTATTTCAGTGAGCAGAACTTCAGCTGGCACTGCGCATGTAGGAGTTATGTGAGTAGTCTGCTGGGTGTCCCCCATTTCCCATTTCTCTGAGATATCTTCATCTGAAGGCTCTTCCACATATGGTGCCGTTGTTGGTTCTTCAGGACTCAGGCTTGGGCTTATTTCTTCTATTAACTTTGCTTCCTCAACTGACTTCTTCATATTTTCAGGGGAGGCTTCTGTGTCATCTGGTACAAAAGGCATCGTCTTCTCTTCCCAGAATGTCTCAGCTAACTTCTGAGCTTTTGATTCTCCAGAATGGCATAAGTCAATATAATTTTGGACTTCTACTTTCTCTGACCCTATTGGGTCCAAAGTTTTGGTCAAATCAATAGCATCCCCAGGTGTCATCTCTATTCCTGAATCCGAGCTGATCATACAATGAGACTCAAAGCTTGGAATTCCTCTTGCAGCGAAAACCTCTGGATTATACTCTTCAAAACCTGATGTTCTAACATGCGTTCCTTCTGTAACTTCTATAAAAAAAATGAAAAACATGGAACAGTGACAAATGTGATTATTGTTTTCATCTGTAATTCATCCAAAATTGACATTCTGTCCAAATGGGTTCTTATGCAGTGTTTAAAAGTTGATGCAGCTATTTAAGTATTTTTGAAGGGACTCTTCCCTTAGGTTCGTACAAGAAGATTAATGAAGTAGTAGCTATAAAGAAACATCAGGACTGTAGAAAACCATTAATGCAACATAAAATTTCCTAAGACAAACTACATTCTTTATTTTATTCAAAATAAGTCAGAAGAGTAAGGCACAGAAAAAGGACCTCCCTATCCACACTGCCCTTTTACCACTCTTTTACATTAATTTCATTTGTACCCATTGGTCTCTATTCTTCTATACCTTCCCCATTAAAATGCCTGACTAAATGTTCGGTAACAGCCACTGTCTCAAACTCCACCACCTTCTCTGGTAACAGGTTCTAAAAATTCTACCCTCTGTATGCAAACTTTCCCTTCAAACCTCCTTAATAGCTTTTCTCTCATGTTTAACATGTTCTCTTGTATTTGTTTCATTGGACAATGATATTAAATTTCTCTCCCTCTTATATCAATATACATTAATTTCTCTTCGTTATTACTGTAATGTTATTAAGGCAATATTATTCTGCTTCACTGAAAACAATAATTGACGTTTATACACATAAGCAAGGAAAATATAGGAAACAAAACACCACAAATGCTTCCAAGTAGTGGATATAATCATATATCAGCAAACCAGCTTGTAATTTCACATTATGGTCATTAAACTGCTTTACATGTCTAACTAGGGAGTACATTAGCTAAGATTTAATACAAGATTTTTAATACTTAGAGAGCAAAGGAATTTAAAATGACTAAGAATTTATCAATAGCTGATCAATGAAATTTCTACAACTTACACTGTTCTCAGATAATTAGGCACAACACTAACACATGAATGTTCTTCCAATTTTAATCCCTTTTTTCTATTACCTTGTTTATATTCCGCATTTTTAAAATTTTTTAGCATTTCTTCATTTAAGATCGATTACTTACCATTTTTTTTAAACTTCATTTACCTTTATCGATGTACAATCTATACAAAGTAGGATGAGAAAATTGCCTATTTTTTGGTCACATTTTGTTAGTTTTCTTACTCATGCAATTAACTCTTGAAATATACATGGATAAAATCAGAATCAGGTTTATTAGCACCGACATGGTGTTTTGTGGCAGCAGCGTGCTACAAGACATGAAACTTATTATATACTGTAAATAAATAAAGTGTGAAAAGTACTGCTCTCAAAGGCAACACAAGTGAATCTGCAGATGCTGGAAATAAATAAAAAAACACAAAATGCTGGCAGAACTCAGCAGGCCAGGCAGCATCTATGTGAGGAGGTAATAACGACGTTTCGGGCCGATGAAGGGTTTCGGCCCGAAACGTCATTATTACCTCCTCCCGTAGATGCTGTCTGGCCTGCTGAGTTCTGCCAGCATTTCATGTTTTTTTATTTAGAGTATTGCTCTCCTTCACTGAGATTGATAGGAGATAGTTAATTACTATACGTTTCCATTCATACTTTTACTCGTACAAAAATAAACTTGTCCAGCAATGACATGTTGAACCTGACAGTATCTTCCAAAACGCAAACATCACTGTTTGAGCATGATAAAAATCTGGTCACTCACCTAAATCAATACTATATACTTATGATCTCACTTACCATACACAGGAGTCATTTGTAACAAAATAGTTGCTCAGAAATAACATCAGAACATGGGAAAAAAGTAACTTTTGACATGGCCATGAGCATAATATTTTTTAAACTGGTTAGCTAAAAGCTGAAAGTTAAATTATTAATTCAATGCATCAATCATTTCTTGACAAACTACCTCCTGAATATTCACAGTAAATTATAAGGAGGAAGAGTAGCCTCTCGGACAGGATAGTTACCAAAGGCTGGTTATACGGTTACTTGTAATTGTTTAATAACAAAACTAAATATTAAAAGGGGATCCTTTGCATTTGTAATTTGGATCTCTATGAGGCAGAGCAGCTGGCTGGACCTAATTAATGAAGGAAGCAGGCTTCTGCTGCTTGGACAAGTCTGGGGGTGGGGCTCCAAACTGCTGAGATCGGATGCCCAGAGCAGCTTTCACAACTCTGCCATTAAGGAGGAATGATGATGTTCCCCTGATGAAAAGGAGGCCTGTTACATGTAGTGTAGTATCAAAGATGAACAGTAGTCTGAGTGCATGCCAACTCCTGAAAGGACAAATAAGCCCAAAAGGCTTCACCTCTGTGCAATTCAGCCTACCCTTTTCCCCCATCCTCCCTCATCTTCAATGGCGAGACATTCACTTTCTTCATCATCACACTACTTACTATATGACCACAGATTATTCTTCTGTGCCTCAAATTGACCAGTTTTTGACATCCACAGCTAGTTACACCATATTTATTCATTTAGGGATGTGGACATCGCCAGCTAAGCCAGCATTTATTGCCCATCCCTTGTTGCCCTTGAGAAGGTGGTGATGGGCTGCCTTCTTAAACCACTGCAGTCCCTGAGGTGCAGGTATACCCACAGTGCTGTTAGGGCGAGAATTCCATGATCTTGACCCAGCAACAAAGAAGGAACAGCAATATGTTTCCAAGTCAGGATATTGAGTGAATTGTAGGGGGACTTCCATGGACTGGTGTTCATGTACCTGCTGTTTCTTGTCCTTCTAGATGGTAGTGGTCATGGGTCTGGAAGTTGCTACCTTAGGAACTCTGGTGTGTTGTTGCAGTGCATCTTGTAGATAGTAACTATTTGTCGATGGTGGAGGGATTGGATGCTCGTGGAAGGGTCTGTGGTCATATAGTACCAATCAAGTGGTTGCCTTGTACTGGATGGTGTCCAGCTTTGAGTGTTGATGGAGCTGCACTCATCCAGGCGAGTATTCCATTACACTCCTGACCTCAGCCTTGTAGATGGTGGACAGGTTTTGGGAAGTCAGGTGAGTTACATGCCACAGGATTCCTAGCCTTTGGCCTGTTCTGGTAGCCACAACGTTTATATGGCTAGACCAGTTCAGTTTCCTGTCAATGGTAACCCCCAGGATGTTGACAGTAGGGGATTCAGTGATGGTGATGCCACTGAACGTCAAGGGATGATGGTTAGAGCCGCTCTTGTTGGAGATGGTCATTGCCTGGCACTTATGTGGCTCGACTGCTACTTGACAGCCCAAGCCTGGATATTGTCCAGGTCCTGCTACACTTGGGTATGAACTGCTTCACCATCTGAGGAGTCATGAATGATGCAGAACTTTGTGTAGTCATCTGCAAACATCCCCACTTCTGACCTAATGCCGGAGGGAAGGTCATTGATGAAGCGGCTGAAGATGGTTGGTCCTAGGACACTTCCCTGAGGAACTCCTGCAGTGATGTCCTGAGGATGAGATGACTGACCACCAACCACCAGAACCATCTTCCTTTGTGTCAGGTATGATTCCAATCAGCAGAGGGTTTCCCCTTAATTCGCATTAACTCCATTTTAGCTAAGGCAAGGGCACCTTGATGCCATACTCAGTCAAACACTGCCTTGATCTCGAGGGCTAGCACTCACCTCACCTCTTATATTAGTTCTTTGGTCCATGATTGGACCAAAGAGGTGATGAGGTCAGGAGCTGAGTGGCCGTGACCGAACCCAAACTGGGCATCTGTAAGCAGGTTATTGCAGAGTCGGTGCTGCAAGGTGGCACTGTTGATGACCCCTTCCATTACTTTGCTGATGATTGAGAGTAGGCTGACAGGGCGGTAACTGGCTGGGTTGGACTTGTCCTTCTTGTGTACAGGACATACCTGGGCAATTTTCAACATTGCTGGGTAGATGCCGGTGTTGTAGCTGTACTGGAACAGCTTGGCTAGTGGCACAGCAAGTTCTGGAGCACAAGTCTTCAGGACTATTGCCAGGAATTTGTCTGGGCCCATTGCCTTCGCAGTATCCAGTGCTTTCAGTCTATTCTTGATATCAGGTGGAGTGAATCAGATTGGCTGCATACTGACATCTGGGGGTTTCTGGAGGAGACCAAGCTGGAACATCTACTCAGCATTTCTGATGGAAGACTGTTGCAAATGCCTCAGCCTTACCTTTTGCACAGGTGTGCTGGGCTCCTCTGTCATTGAGGATGGGGACATTTGTGGAGCCTTCTCCTCCAGTGAGTTGTTTGAATGTCCACCACAATTCACAGAGCTTACATCTGATCCATTGGTTGTGGGACCACTTAGCTCTATTACTTACAAACTCTATTACTTGCTGCTTATGATGATTAGCATACAAGTAGTCCAGTATTGTGGCTTCACCACGGTGACGCCTCATATTGAGATATGCCTGGTATTGTTCTCGGAATGCCCTCCTGCACTGTTCATTTAATTGCAGCAGCCTTGCATACCCATAATATCTATGAATATTAAATTAGTATGTCAATGTATTGTATATTAATACAACAGTTGTGAATTGCTTGTAATCACCCTAATCCTGCCTTACATGCTAGGCCAATGTTCTGACTTTCCTTGAGTATGCCCTCATACCATGAGTCAACTACTGAAAACTGTGAACAGACATCATGGAAATGGCATGTTTCCGGTCTCAAAGTCTGTTAAGTCACAGAGACACAACTGACTGGAATTCTGAGAGGAGATGCCAGGCAGTCTGCCTAACTCATATTCTAAAGGAACGGTAACGCACACAAAATGCTGGAGGAGCTCAGCAACCCAGGCAGCATCTATCAAAAAGAGTAAACAGTCGATGTCTTGGGCCGAGGCTCTTCACCAGGACCCTTTATCCTCTTCTCCATAGATACTGCCTGGCCTGCTTACTTTGATTTCCAGCATCTGCAGATTCTCCCTTCTCTGGAGGAACGGTGCGCTGAGTTTGAAAATGAGAGGAAGTGGCAGCTTCAGGCTGGTGAACTCCAGCTTATCACTGTTCAATTGGACCTTGGATTTCTGGCCCTGATGAGTAGCAGCAAGGCCAAGAGGTAACAGTGAACACAGACTAGTGAAAAACATTCCAATACAAAAGGACTATTATAAACATAGACTAAATAAAGCAGATTAAGTGGTGGGGGGTGGGGGGTGGGGGGAGAGCGGTTGGTGAACAGCCTTCCCCAGTAGCACAGTCTGGATTTAATCATGCAGAGACCAGAGAACCTTTTGTGGTAAGGTATGTTGTTGATCAGTAACAAAAAGTTCATCTTCTGCTTAATTTTGCTTTCTCATAATGCTGATAACATTCCAGACACAGTTGTTTTAACTTGCCAAATATTCCAAAAGACTACACTGCAGATATCATATCAAAACAATTGCAGCCCAAAAAAATCAGTATATGCTTTGTCAATTGGCTATTTTAAGATAACCGTTGAAGTTAATTATTTTCAAATCTATTATCACACACATCATGACTAACATCCAGATCATAACCATGGAACCTGATTTTCTATGCAAGAGGAAAATGTTCCGGTGAATTGGCTGGGCATTTTTAAAATATGCCTTCCCCAGCTCTTAGTTAGGATTTCTGAAACAACACCGTTCTTTTTTCCCACATCAACAGACACCCAAAACTATTTCGGATAGACTTGAAATGGCAATACCCTGCAGCATTAGAGTATGTTACTGTAGAAACACAGAAACCATGGACTATCAGACTCATGAATAAAATATATTAATCTAAACTTTTAAAATATAAATGAAAAGATGCAGGAATTCCTACCATTCACAAAACTTTGTTGATCTCTTGATAATCACTTAATGAATCAAATCTTATCAGCAGCCATAGAAAGTATCAAATGAATAACAATAAATCACAGGATAATTTCTCATTCTTAATGTATGAAATGTGGGTGTCCCTGGCAAGATACTTATCCAATACCTATCCCTAATTACTCTCAGAAAAGTGGTGAGTCTCCTTCTTGAGCCACTACAGTACTATGGTAGAGGGTTCCAGGATTTAAATTCATTGATAATAAACAGAAATGAGGCAGTGTCAAGGCACAGCCTGGGCCTGAGAGCAAGGAAAAGCCTGGGCCTTAATTGACTAAGTGCCAGGCCAAATCGGAAAGGTTGGGCATGGGCCGAATCGAGGCAGCAGACCCCGGGCCTGAGCACATGTATCAAAAAGGCAGGGCCCAGGTCCAAGAGCAAAGAATAACCCGAGGTTTGGACAATTTAAGTGCCGGGCCAGATCGAAAAAGGTCATGGTGTTGAGATCGGAGGCGCAGGACAGGCTGGGCTGGACTGGTTCAGATCAATGCTCCACAAGGTTTACTCGTCTCTGCTCTAAAATTGACTGCAGTGTTGCTTGGCTTCACAGCAGTGGGCTTATTTTCATGAACGCCGGTTCTGAATGCTATTTGCTTACTTTTATTGTATGGATGATTTGTTTTTTTTTGTCTCTGCATATTGGGTGTTTGACGGTCTTTTTAAAAAATACATGGGTTCTATTGGATTTCTTTGTTTTGAGGCTGCCTGGAAGGAGACAAATCTCAAGGTTTTATAAAACATACCTACTTTGAAAATAAATATACTTTGAAATGATTTTTCATCATTTTCATAATCATCCATCTACAATTCTTACAAAGGGGAATTGGAAAGGTTCAAACAGGCCCTATAATTAAAATGTCACCTTTTTAAAAATTTGTGCATCATGGTGATCATGTGCTCCAGTAATTATTTGCTTTGGCAGTCTGTGTTTTGCATTTCACAGTCTATTATTGATGCACATTGATTTCTCCATGGGTTGGCACGATTTTCTTATCACAGAAGCTAGTCATACATTACTTTTAGAACTTTACTGATGCCATATTGTGTAAATAATTGTGGGTTACCATCCAGCTCAGATGCCTTAGGTGTTGTATTGAGGCTTACTAGCATTCAAAATAGAAGCTGAATTTCTCAACGTTTTAATATGCCTGGAACTCAAATTTTACCTTCCCACCTATTTTTCTCCTAGGCTTTTGACTTTTTAGTTCTAACATGAAAATCCAAGTTTAATCAGTTGAATTTTTCCTCTTCCAGTTTTTCATCAACTCCCTGAAGAATGGCTCGTCAGCTCAATGGTACACAGCTGGGGCAACGTCTGTTTTATCATTAATGGTGATGTATTTGTGTTACTGCCAAGACATCTGCTGGTTTGATTTTTAATTTTGTGTGCCTCTTGTTAAAGGCAGCACCGAGTACCACATGTGTAGTTGAAAGATGGCGAACTATAAGGATGCTCATCTGGTGTGTGCACCCATGTGTGACCACAAGATATAGGAGCACAATTAGACCACTCGACCTACTAAAGTCTACACCACCATTCAATCATAACAGATATTTTTCCAACCCCATTTCCCTGCCTTCTCCCTGTAAACCTTAATCCCGTTACCAATTTCTGCCAATGACTTGGCCTTCAGAGCCCTCTGTGTCAGCAAATTCTGCTGGTTCTCCACCATCTGCCTGTGGAAATTCCTCTGAAATCAGTTTTAAAGTGATATCCCTTTATTCTGAGGCTATACCTTCTGATCCCCGACTCTTCCATTGATGAAAATATCCTCATCGTGTCAACTCTATCCATGCCTTTCATATCCAGTCAGTTGCAGTTTCAATGAGGTTCCCCACCATCCTTTGCACATATTTGTATGTTTGTGTAGCAAGGCATTTGGTACTCTGCTCTTACATAGCTATTCATCATTAAAACCCCTAATATGAGCTCCAGTGGAAGCTATGACAACAGCTGGTTGGGCATTAGAATCCCAATGTCTCCAGAGTAAAAGTGAAGTCATTTGTCATGAACGGCCATCAGTGGTATTGCCACATGTTCCACAGCAGGCTTCAATAAAAACAGCTGCTGTTCTTCAGTCACATACAAGTGCTAAAGGAACTCAGCAGGTCAGGCAGCATCCAGGATCTCTGCTGTTCTATCAGCATGGGTGAACTCCCATTACCATTCACAACGAGACAAATGGATTTATTTTCATCAGTCTTTATATAAAGACGATATGAATTGCATCCTACAACTCATGCGGACCGGCACCAAGATAAACTTTTGAAAAACATCAATTTGCTAGTGAATACTTTGAGTTTTAGCCTTTCACTGCCAATCATGAAACAAACTGTGCTTTCTTCCGAAAGTTGTGTCACCAGACTGTGGACAAGTAGCGTCGAGTAATGCCCATTAGTACCATGCCAAGTGGTATTCTCTCATTTTGAAGAAGCTGCCTGGCCTGCTGCATTCCAACAGCATTGTGTGTGTTGCTTGAATTTCCAGCATCTGCAGATTTCCTCGTGTTTCTCTTACTTTGATTCAGGTATAATCAAAATCCTTAGTTGCTGAATAAATGAAATTCATAATTAAGCACCAATACTTATTTATTACACCACTAATTTTATGCAACATTGTGTGATAGTTCATCATCGAAAAGGATGAATACAGAACCAAAGGTGTTACATTTGACTGCGTGCAGCATATGGAATAAGGCAGATGAACTTGCAGTACAGTTGTAGATTGGCAGGTATGATGTTGTAGGCATCACTGAATCATGGCTGAAAGATTATAGCTGGAAGCTTAATGTCCAAGGATACACGTTGTATAAAAAGGACAGGTAGCGGGGGTGGCCTTGCTCGGTTGGTAAAAACTGAAATCAAATCATTAGAAGGAGGAGACACAGAGTTGGAAGGTGTTGAATCATTGTGAATGGGGCTAAGGAACTGCAAAGGTAAAAAGACTTTGACAGGAGTGGTATACAGACACCCCCCCCCCCCCCAAAGTAGTAAGGATGTGGTTTGCAAATTACAATGGGAGATAGAAAATGCACATCAAAAGGGCAATGTTCCAATAGTCATGGAGGATTTCAATATGCAGGGAGATTGGAAAAATCAGGTTAGTGCTAGATTCCTGGAGGGGGAATTTCTAGAGTGCCTACAAGATGACTTTTTAGAGCAGCTTGTGATTCAGCCCACTGGAGGACCAGCTATTCTGGATTGGGTGTTGTGCAATGAACCAAAATTGTTTAGAGAGCTTGAGGTAAATAAACCCTTTTGGGGCAAGAGATCATAATATAATCGAATTCACCCTGAAATTTGAGAAGCTGAAGTTAAAGCCAGATATACCAGCATTATACTGCATTAAAGAGAATTACAGAGGCATGAGAGAGGAGTTCACCAGAATTAAATGGAAAAGAACACTGGCAGGGATGAAGGCAGAGCAGCAAAGGCTGGAATTTCTGGAAGCAGTTCGGAAGACAGAGGATATATACATCCCAAAGAGGAAGAAGTATCCTAAAAGGAAAGATGACACAACCATGACAAGCAAAAGAAGTCAAAGCCAAAGAGAGGGCACATAATAAAGCAAAAATAGTGGGAAGTTAGATGATTGGGAAGCTTTTAAAAACCGACAGAAGGCTACTAAATAAAGTCATTAAGAAAGCAAAGATGGAATACGAAAGTAAGCTAGCCAATAATATTAAAACGGATACCAAAAGTTTCTACAGATACAAAGCATAAAAGAGAGGCAAGAGCGTATATTGGAACATCTGGAAAACAATGCTGGAGAGGTAGTAGTGGATGGGGGGGGGGGGGAGACAACAAAGTGGCAGACAAACTGAAGTAGTATTTTGCATCAGTCTTCACTGTGGAAGACACTAGGGCGATGGTGGAAGTTCTAGGTGTCAGTGGTCATGAAGTTACCATAACTACGGAGAAGGTTCTAAGGAAACTGAAAGGTCTGAAGGTAGATAAGTTACCTTGGACCAGATGGTGTACACCCCAGGATTCTCAAAGAGGTAGCTGAAGTTGGAGTCAACTGGGTCTCAGGGTACTTGGAGGCATGATATGATAGGCCATAGTCAGCATTGTTTCCTGACAAATGTGTTGGAATTCTTTGAAGAAACAAGCAGGATAGACAAAGGAGAATCAGTTGACGTTGTGTGCTTGGATTTTCCAAGGCCACACATGAGGCTGGGCTGCTTAACAAAATATGAGTCCATAGTATTATGGTTGTTGTTGGGACTTCACAGTATACGTTTCCTTCCTCCACCTTTGGAGATGGTGGAAGTTATGGAAGATGATGATATGATTCCTTCCTCCACCTGTTCAGAAGATCACAATCAATTCTGTGCCTTGTCCTCTGCAGCACAAACCCCCATTCACGGGCTATCCAAAACTCATTGAGTGTTGAAGATGGGCAATGACTAAGCAGCCACATCCTTCTGAAATAAGTAATTTTAACACACAGTCTTTGACATAAAGAAATTTGTTATCTCAGTGTTAAATATACCCTCTTTATTCAAAGGGTACTCCCGAGTTCTACTTGGGACAGTCAAGAAGAAACAAGTTCTCAGTAGCTTTTCTATCAATCTCTCCCAGAACTGTCATCATTCCATGGAACACCAGCCTTATACCAAAAATGAATCATATAAGTGAACCAATTCAACAACTCTGAAGAAGAGAGATATGGAGACCAAAATTGCACTCCAAATGTACAAGCAGACTCAGAGCTACAGCACAGAAACAGGGTCTTGGGTCCACCAAGTTCCCAATAATCATTAAGCAGCCATTTATATTTACCCTTTTCTTATTCTTGCCACTTCTCAGCAACCCAACTCAAGAGAATCTCAGCAAAATCAACTTTGGTCTTCAATCCCTATGTTATATGGGCCAATATATCATTAATCCTCTGATTGTTTGCTGTGATGTTATACAAATTAAAAGTATTAAGTTCATCCTTATAAAGAACGATCTCTTGTGAAGTCCACTAGATATTTTTGATCTAAGAAGATTTTTAAACATCAGTTTTGCAAATGAAAAACTCAAAAGATCTGAAAATTATTCAACTATAAAAACAATGTTATGTTAATTCACAAAACTGACAAACATCAAAACTTCTTTTTGAAGAAGTTTCAAAATATCTTAAAATAACAATTTTTGTAGATTAAATCAGTTTACTGGAGATTTAGCCAAGTCACCACAAAACAACTTTTATTTTCTTTATTCAAATAAAATGAAATATCATAAAATATTTCATCTAGTGATAAATTTGAGGGAAGCTTATTACTTTTATTGGGAATCCAATATCAAGGTATGAAAGTAAGGAGAATGTAATTAAGTGAGGATGAGTTATTGAATGGGCAGCTTTAGTAAGATTGCTGTTATCACCCTTGAATTCTTTATTTATGTAGAACTTAAATAGAAAGCAGCTATCTAGATTTATACCCTCACAATTCACACAGCCTTCTCTCAGTTCTTTCATCTCTGACTGCATTTGTGCCCAGGATGCATTTTCCATTCCAGTATATCAGAGATGTCCTCCGAAGAATGGGGTTTCCCTTCCTCCACCATTAAAGCTGCCCTCCCCCTCCATTTCCCGAACATCCACGCTCACCCCTTCTTTCTTAACAGTGATAATGCACTTCTTGTTTTCACCTACCATCCTATGAGTCTCCACATCTAACACATCATCCTCTGCAACTTCCACCATCTCCAAACAGTTCCTACTGCCAGACATAATGGTTGAAGTCAGAAGTTTTCATAAACCTTAGCCAAATACATTTAAATTCAGTTTTTCACAATTCCTGACATTTAATCCTAGAAAACATTCCCTGTCTTCGGTCAGTTAGGATCAATACTTCATGTTAAGAATGTGAAATGTCAGAATAATGGTAGAGAGAATGATTTATTTCAGCTTTTAATTTATTTCTTTCATCACTTTCCCAGTGGGTCAGAAGTTTACATACACTTTGTTAGTATTTGGTAGCATTGCCTTTAAATTGTTTAATTTGGGTCAAGTTTTTGGGTAGCCTTCCACAAGTTTCTCACAGTAAGTTGTTGGAATTTTGTTCCATTCCTCCAGACAGAACTGGTGTAACTGAGCCAGGTTTGTAGGCCTCCTTGCTCGCACACGCTTTTTCAGTTCTGCCTTCAAGTTTTCTATCGGATTGAGGTCAGAAAATGATGTCAAGTTTGATTCATCCTTGGGAGCAATTTCCGAACACCTGAATACCACGTGGTATTCTGAATACCACGTTCATCTGTACAAACAATAGTGTGCAAGTGTAAACACCATGGGACCACGCAGCCATCATACCACTCAGGAAGGACGAATTCTGCCTCCTAGAGATGAACATACTTTGGTGTGAAAAGTGCAAATCAATCCCAGAACAAGAGAAAAGGACCTTGTGAAGATGCTGGAGGAAACAGGTAGACAAGAATCCATATCCACAGTAAAACAAGTCCTATAATCAACATAACCTAAAAGACTGCTCAGCAAGGAAGAAGCCACTGCACCAAAACCATCATAAGAAAGCCAGACTACAGTTTGCAAGTGCACATGTGGACAAGGATCTTACTTTTTGGAGAAATGTCCTCTAGTCTGATGAAACAAAAATTGAACTGTTTGCCCATAATGACCACCATTATCTTTGGAGGAAAAAGGGTGAGGCTTGCAAGCCGAAGAACACCATCCCAACCGTGAAGCATGGGGGTGGCAGCATCATGTTGTGGGGGTGCTTTGCTGCAGGAGGGACTGATGCATTTCACAAAAGAGATGGCATCATGAGGACAGAAAATTATGTGGATATATTAAAGCAACATCTCAAGACATCAGCCAGGAAGTTAAAGCTCGGTTGCAAATGGGTTTTCCATATGGACAATGACCCCAAGCATACCTCCAAAGTTGTGGCAAAATTGCTTAAGGACAACAAAGTCAAGGTATTGGAGCAGCCATCAGAAAGCCCTGACCTCAATCTGATAGAAAGTTTGTGGGCAGAACTGAAAAAGCTTGTGCAAGCAAGGAGGCCTACAAGCCTGACTCAGTTACACCAGTTCTGTCCGGAGGAATGGAACAAAATTCCCAGCAACTTGTTGTGAGAAGCTTGTGGAAGGTTACCCAAAATGTTTGACCCAAGTTAAACAATTTAAAGGCAATGCTACCAGATACTAACAAAATGTATGTAAACTTCTGACCCACTGGGAAAGTGATGAAAGAAATAATAGCTGAAATAAATCATTCTCTACTATTATTCTGACATTTCACATTCTTAAAATAAAATAGTGATCCTAACTGACCTAAGACAGGGAAAGTTTTCTAGGATTAAATGTTAGGAATTGTGAAAAACTGAGTTTAAATGTATTTGGCTAAGGTGTATGTAAACTTCTGACTTCAGCCGTATCTTAACCTTACCACCCACTGCTTTCCACAGGGATCATTCCCTTGTCCATTCGTCCCTTGCCACTAATCTCCCTCTTGGCACTTAACCTTGCAAGCAGCCCAAGGGATACACCTGCCCATTCAACTCCTCCCTCACTTTCATTCAGGACCACAAACAGTCCTTCCAGGTGAGGCAACACTTCACCTGCAAATCTGCTGGGGTCATCTATTGCGTCCAGTGCTCCTGATGTAGCCTCCTCTACAATGGTGAGGCCCGTTATAAATTGGGGGACACTTCATTGAGCACCTTAACTCCATCCACCAAAAGCAGAAATTTGCAATAGTCACACATTTTAATTCTGATTTCCATTCTTGTTCCAACATGCCAGTCCATGGCCTCCTCTTATGGTGAGAAGAGGCCACCCTCAGGTTGATGGAGCAACCTTATATTCCATCTGGGTAGCCTCCAAGTTGATGGCATCAATATGGATTTCTGCTTCCAGTAAAACAGTTCCCCTCCCCTACCCCTCTTCTATTTCCCAATCTGGCCTCTTACCTCTTCACACTTTCACCTCCCCCCCCCCGGGCCCCCTCCTCCTTTCCTTTCTATTATTCCACCCCCCCTTCCAGATTCCTTCCTTTCCAGCCTTTATCTTTCCTACCCACCTATCACCTTCTAGCTATCATTCTTCCTTTCTTCCACCCCATCTTTTTATTCTGGGGCCTTCTCCCTCCTTTTCAGTCCTGGAAAAGGGCTTGAAATGTCAACTGTTCATTCATAGCTGTCTAACCTACTGAGTTCCTCTAACATTTTGTGTGTAATACCCAAATACATTACTTATTCCTTTTAGTCTCCTTCCTGATATGTGGGAAGAGCTGTGGCTTCATAATGTCAGTATAGAGTCTGTGCCTAGACCTTTCATGTTGAACTTGAACACTAAATTCTTTGACTCTGAGTCAAGGATGTTATCTGAGGCGTCGTTGAAACTACTGAAGTATTAAGGCAGATGAATGATCAAAAACAATGGTCACAAGAAGAAAGAGGTTGTAGAAGGAGTTTGAAGAAACAATTTCAAAGCACATGGACCAAATGGTTGAAGATGTGACAGATTTTCTAAAATGTTTAATTTACTTCAGTTGGTCTGTTTTACTTTTATACAGAGTAAAATAATGAATATATGTAAATAACCAACATGTCTCATCCTTTTTCTCTTAAAAAAGGGTCCACAGATATGATGAGAACAGGGATTGGGGATGAAGAGCAGACGGTGTCCGCATATGAATTATTTTAACTTGGGGTGGCTATAGCAATCCTGCTCCCACCTTCAAACTCACACTCACTCACTGATGGACATACACAAAGACAGCATTAGCTTGTATCTTTTTAAGGAAAAAGTCTTTTTCTAAATGGCTGAGTTAATGGAAGTAAACGTTTAACCCTTGTCATCACTTCAGGTGCCCAAAAGCAATGGATTTTGCATTTAAAATCTAGCAGACTTGAGAATGACCCGAGAATAAACAATCATTGTAGTTGTCAGAATCCTATCAAAGAGTTACTGCAAATAAAGCTTGAGCATCTATTTGTGTAATAATTCAGAGTGATTTAGAAATACAATTTGGTATTGTCTGCCTTTGGTTTGCAATAACTTCTGAATGCCAATAAGTGCCCATCACTGAAAGTTGAAGACCATCAATTTAGCTGAAGACAGTGAATCATTTTTTCTTGTGATTTTACTGCAAGTAAAAGCATTTTCTTTCTCAAAGTCTTTTTTTCACTCCAGGTCTTTTGTCTTCTCTTCTTTCAGAGAATGGAGTCACAAGCTCAATTTTAGGCATCCATTCAATTCTGGTAGATCTTTTAAAGTCTTTCTTCAGCATCCTTAATCTTTTGGCATTCTAGGATCATTAACAGTACTCTGGGTATTGCAACCAAATTACCAATTAAAAAGAGAGAAGGAACATATTGTTCTGTTTCTACCTGCAGAGTTTGCACTCTGATTATATACACTGTTGGTTGGCTTTCAGCTGATGTTTTGTTTACCTGACATCCTGTTTATCTGTGGACCTATGTTTTCCTATATGGTTTTCAAAACATTTTGAAAAATTGAACTGCATACCAAGGGGAAAAAAAGATTAATTAACATTGAAAACTGACAGAAACAAAGCCGTATGTGGAGGTACAACTCGCTGGATTCCACGTAGGAAACGTGGCTGCAGGTCACTGAGGAAATGGGGTTTTAGATTCCTAATACCAACCAGCTTGTTGGCAAAGTGCAGTCTCTGGTGAATAAAATCGATGATCTCAGAGCTAGAGTGCCGAATCAGAGGGACATTAGGACCACGTGTGTCCTTTGTTTCACAGAATCCGGGTTAACCCCTTCTGTACCCAATGCAACGATTCAGATCGACGGGTTTACTATACACTGTCAGGATAGATCTACGGAGATTCTCAAAAGCAGAGGTGGAGGAGTATGCCTCATGGTCAGCTCTTCTTGGTGCACAAATATAACAGTGCTGTCCCAATTCTGCTCACCAGAACTGGAATATCTCTCAATTAAGTGCCATCCATTTTACCTACCATGGGAGGTTTTCATGATTATTTTGGTAGCAGTATACATTCCACCTCAGGCCAATGGCTTTAGATGATCTGAGCAATGGAATCGATATGCATGAAACAGCGCACCCTAACGCCTTCACCATCATTTTGGGGGATTGTAACCAGGCCTGTCTGGGGAAAAAAAAAATCACTAAACAATTGCCATCAACAGATCACTTGCATACCAGAGGAAACAACACACTGGACCATTGTTACACCACCATCAAGAATGCCTACCGTGCTATTCCACACTCTCACTTCAGGAAGTCTGATCACCTGGCTGTACTTCTACTCCCTGAATATAGGCAGAGACTGAAGACTGCAGCACCAGCAGTGAGGACCAAGAAGGTATGGACAAGGAAAGCACAGGAGCGCCTACAGGACTGCTTTGAATCGGTGGTCTGGGCCATATTCGGGGATTCATCTTCCAATCTGGGCGAGTATACTGCAGTTGTTACCAACTTCATTAAAACCTGTGTGGATGAGTGTGTGCCTATAAAGACTTGCTGTATGTTCCCAAATAAAAAGCAGTGGATGAACCAGGAGGTACGTCACCTGCTGAAGGCTAGATCTGTGGCATTCAAGTCTGGCGACCCAGGTCTGTATCAGAAAACCATGTACGACTTGCAGAGGCCCATTTCAAGAGCAAAGAGACTACTTCAAACTAGGTTGCAGGCAACATTGGTTGCACGACATCTCTGGCAGGGTTTACAAGACATAACTTCCTACAAAGCAAAACCCAATAGCATGAATAGCAGCAATGCTTCACTACCAGATGAACTCAATGCCTTCTATGACCTCTTTGAAAGGGAAAATGAAACTACAGCTGGAAGGATCCCTGCTGCACCTGTTGACCCTGTGATCTCTGTCTCAGAGGCCAACGTTAGGCTGTCTTTCAGGAGGGTAAACCCTCACAAGGCAGCAGGCTCCGACAGAGTACCTGGTAAGGCTCTGAAAACTTGTGCCAACCAACTGGTGGGAGTATTCAAGGACAGTTTCAATCTCTCACTGCAACTAGTGGAAGTTCCCATTTACTTCAAAAAGGCAACAATTATACAGTGCCTAAGAAGAATAATGTGAGTTGACTTAATAATTAATCACCCAGTAGCATCTACAGTGATTAAATACTTTGAGGTTGGTCATGATAAGACTGAACTCCTGCCTCAGCAAGGACCTGGACCCACTGCAATTTGGTTATCATCACAATAGGTTAACAGCAGATGCAATCTTAATGGCTCTTCACATGATCTTAGACCACCTGGACAATACAAACACCTATGTCAGAATGCTGTTCATCGACTATCACTCAGCATTTAACACCATCGTTCCCACAACCTGATTGATAAGTTACAGAACCTGGGCCTCTGTACCTCTTTCTGCAATTGGATCCTTGACTTCCTAACCAGAAGACCACAATTTGTGCAGATTGGTGATAATATCTCCTCCTTGATGACAATCAACACTGGTGCACCTCAGGGATGTATGCTTAGCCCACTGTTCACTCCTTCTACACCCATGACTGTGTGGCTAGGCATTGATGAAATACCATCTATAAATTTCCTGATGATACAACCATTGTTGGTAGAATCTCAGATGGAGATGAGAGGACATACAGGAGCGACATATACCAACCAGTGGAGTGGTGTTGCAGCAACAACCTGGCACTCAACATCAGTAAGACAAAAGAGCTGATTGTGGTCTTCAGGAAGGGTAAGACGAAGGAACACATATGAATCCTCAAAGAGGGATCAGAAGTGGACAGATTAAGCAGTTTCAAGTTCCTGGGCATCAAGATCTCTGAGGACCTAACCCAACATATCGATACAGTTATAAAGAAGGCAAGACAGCAGCTATACTTCATTAGGAGTTTGAAAAGGTTTGTTATGTCAAATGCAGGGCTAGCAACTGTATTAGCATTACTGTAGTCCTGTTAGCATTTTCGAGATGATAAATCCTTCCCACAAAATGTGTGGCAGTGCTTTTTAAATGCAGGATTAACTACTGTTAGTTTGGAGGAAGTCCATGATGACCCTTTTTTTTTAAAAGAAAGACTACTGTCTTTAAAGGGTTAATGATTAGGGGGCAACGTTGGCTAGATCCTTAGAAAAATGACACACTGTAGCATAAAAAACACATCTTTGATGGCAGCTCTCCTTCACATTTAAATAAAGTATACTTGAAAATAAAGAATTAAACCCTACTGTCTTCAGGTCCAATTAATTTTCTTTCCTGTATCAGAGTTGTTAGTGAATGGGGGGGGGGGGGGGTGTTGGCCTGCAATTAAATGATTAGTTTGAAAAATGTCATATTATGCACTATTGTTTCAAAAATGACATAAACAATTAAGCTCTCTCTAGAAAAAGTATTCAGAGAACTAAGAGTCCGCCAGTATTGCAATAGAATTATTTTAATTAATTTTTGACAAACATTATTTTCTTTTGGTCCTGCTGAACAAGTGGAATGTCAAGTAATGGACAAGATTATCTATCTGCAAACCTGATACTTGGCTTTGAGTCAGGGGACCTATCTCCTTTGAAGCAAAACTGGCTCAGGCTTGGTTGGTACCTTGAAGCAAAAAGACATTTTAAAAGAGTGTTGGGTAATCTCCAGATACAAAAACAAATTGGCAAATAGACTCGATGGGCTGAATGGCCTGATTCTGCTTCTATGTCTTATGGTCTTTTCCTAAGTCCAAAAGATAATAGAAACAGAATTAGGCAAACTTGACCCATTGAGTCTGCCATTCAATCATAATTGTTTCTTTTCTCAGCATCATTCTCCTGTCGTCTTCCCATAACCTTGTGTTCAAGTCTGGTCACCTTGTTACAGGAAGGATGTTTCTCTGTGGCAGAAGTGTATGATCTCACTCTCTCATGATGTGAGGTTCTCTCAATCCCTCTGCTCCTGTATCTTAGTATAAAGATAAGCTATAAAGCACATTCAATATCTTTATCTCTGAGCTGGTGACTGAATGCAAGGGTGAGCGATCGTGTCTTTTCAGTTTCTGAATATTAATATGAAAAAGAATTGGGTCATGCTGATGCGAGTAGGATTTTTGAATCCTGGCTTTGGTGATGCATGGGATAGAGGAACAAGACAGAATATAGAGATATCTCCGCATCAGTCTCTTTACCACCACCACTGGCTATTAGCTTCAAGGACACTTATCAAATCCAGCATAAACACTTATCCCTAGGGTTTAAATATGTAATGTCATCCAACTTGCCATTATGTGCCATCATGTCATGCACAGAAGAGGTCTATCCGCCAGCAAGGTTTGACTGCTGTGGCCGTACTAATGGAAGGGCTGCCACTACGTATGTAGTGGATGCAAGGATTAAACCAAGTGAGCAACACAAAACAAATTAAATGCTATGTACTCATTAATAGAGATGGTGTTTTAAGGGTAAAAGGAACAATTTAATGATAACTGTTCAAGGTCAATATGTTTGTGAACTCAAAAAAAAAGAAAATATTGGAAATACTCAGCAAATCAGGCAGCACCAACCATCTTTGGTGAGAGAAGCAGTTGGCATTTCATGGGTACATGAGGATTGAAAGCTAATCGATAAATAGACAAGGATAGAAGAGTAAATAAGAGGCAAATAAAATCTGAAATAACTCAGGAGGTTAATATAAAAATACTGTTGGTATGGAATACAAGGCAGAAACGAATGATTATGTAAAACTACTGAACTCTATGTTGAGAACTGCAAAGTCCCAAGTCACTGAAGTTTACTTTAAGCTTTATTGCAATTCCATCCTAAAAAAACAAGACAGAGCTGAAGCCGGATGGAGAATTAAGTGACATGCACCTGAAAACTCAGGATCTCCCCATCTGTGCTTTGATTTCCATGTTTGTAAGACACCACATCATGAGAATCAAGTGTAGTTCCAGACAACATTGATTACTCATGCCTATTTGGCTTTGAAGAGGAGATGTGCTGGAAAAAGAACTCCCAAAATACTTTGAGGAATTGAGTTCAGGGACATGAATGCAAGCTAGAAGAACAGCACCACTGCCTGGGTAGGCTAGAAATACAAAGAAATGAACATTAAGTTCTCAATTTTCTAGAAACCTGTGCTCCTTTCTCTCCTATTTTCCTCCACCACCCCACTGCCCAACTATGTCATCTAGTTTCATTACACCTTCCTCAACATCTACTAGTTTTCCTACACCCTTTCTCAACTAGTTAATCTATTCAATGTTCCTCCCTTAACTGGCTCCATATCACGTTCCTTATAAGATTCTGGCAGCTGCAACCCAATGTTTTTACTTATGACCTTCCAGCCTGCCTCCACCACCACACTCACCTAGCTCCAGCTGCCTAGAATCTCCCTCCTCACTTGGTTCTACTTACTGTATGTGAGACACTGCCTCACTCCTCCCTCTCATCTCTTTATTCTGGCTACCTTCCCTCTCAGTCCTCATGCAGGATCTCCACCCAAAACACTGACCATCTCTTTGCCTCCACAGAGGTTGCCCTTGAATTGCATGCGATTCAATTTCACCAATTTGCTAGTATTAACCAATTTAACATTGAAAAGTTATGATGCATCACAGTGTATTGATGGCTTCAGACAATAGAAGCAATTCAATAGATGATTACATTCAGTTTCATGACAAATTTTCTTATTTACCAGGATTTAGGGCAATTATCAAATCATATTTATTTGACATTCAATGTTAAGTCAAAATCCTTTTATCCTTGGAATGCAGTTAATTTTTTCAAAATGTTTTGAAAACCATACAGGAAAATTTGGGATCACAGATAAATAGGATGTTAGGTAAACAAAACATAAGCTAAGAACCAACCAACACTGTATATAATCAAAGTGGAAACTCTGTGTTGCAGGTAGAAACAGAACAAAATGTTGCTTCTCTCCTTTTAATTGTTAACTTGGTTGCAATACCCACAGTACTGTTACCAAAAGGTTAAGAACACTGGAGAAAGGCTTCATAAGATCTACCAGAATTGAATGGATGCCTAAAATTGAGTTTGTGACTCCATCCTCTGAAAGAAGAGAATACAGAAAGACATGGAATGTAAAGGACTTTGAGAAAGAAAATGTTTTTACTTGCAGTAACATCACAACATCACTACCTTCAGCTAAAATGATGGTCTTCTACCTCCAGTGATGTGCATAGAAACATAGAAAACCTACAGCACAATACAGGCCCTTCAGTCCAAAAAGTTGTGCCGAATATGTCCCTACTTTAGAAATTACTAGATTTCCCCATAGCCTTCAATTTTTCTAAGCTCCATGTACCTATGCAAAAGTCTCTCAAAAGACCCTATCATATCCTCCTCCACCACCACTGCTGGCAGCCCATTCCACGCACTCAACACTTGCCTCTGTACCTACTCCCCAGCACCTTAAACCTGTGTCCTCTTGTGACAACCATTTCAGCCCTGGGAAAAAGCCTCTGACTATCCACACGATCAATGCCTCTCATCAACTTATGCACCTTTATCAGGTCACCTCTCATCCTCCGTCACTCCAAAGAGAAAAGGCCAAGTTCACTCAACCTATTCGCATAAGGTATGCTCCCCAAACCAGGCAACATCCTTGTAAATCTCCTCTGCACCCTTTCTATGGCTTCCACATCCTTCCTGTAGTGAGGCGATCAAAACTGAGCACAATACTCCAAGTGGGGTCTGACCAGGGTCCTATATAGTTGCAATATTACCTCTCGGCTCCCAACTTCAATTCCACGATTGATAAAGGCCAATACACCGTACGCCTTCTTAACCACCAAGTCAACCTGCACAGCTGCTTTGAGTGTCCTATGGACTCCGACCCCAAGATCCCTCTGATCCTCCACACTGCCAAGAGTCTTGCCATTAATACTATATTCTGCCATCATATTTGACCTACTAAAATGAACCATCTCACACTTACCTGGGTTGAACTCCATCTGCCACTTCTCAGCCCAGTTTTGCAACCTATCAATGTCCTGCTGTAACCTCTGACAGCCCTCCACACTATCCACTACACCCCCAACCTCTGTGTCATCAGCAAACTTACTAATTCATCCCTCCACTTCCTCATCCCAGTAAAGGTCCCAGAACAGATCCCTGAGGCACACCACTGGTCACCGACCTCATTGCAGAATATGACCTGTCTGCAACCACACGTTGCCTTCTGTGGGCAAGCCAGTTCTAGATCCACAAAGCAATGTTCCCTTGGATCCCATGCCTCCTTACTTTGTCAATAAGCCCTGCATGGGATACCTTATCAAATGCCTTGCTGAAATACATATACACTACATCTACTGCTTTACCTTCATCAATGTGTTTAGTCATATCCTCAAAAAATTCAATCAGGCTTGTAAGGCATGCCCTGCCCTTGACAAAGCCATGCTGACTACTCCTAATACTATACCTCTCCAAATGTTCATAAATCCTGCCTCTCAGGATCTTCTCCATCAACTTACCAACTACTGAAGTAAGACTCACTGGTCTATAATTTCCTGGGCGACCTCTACTCCCTTTCTATTTGACATTCAGAAGTTATTGCAATCTAAAGGCAGACAATATCAAATTATATTTCTAAACCACTGAATTATTACACAATATATGCTCAAGCTGTATTTGCAATAACTCTTTGATAGGAGTCTGACAATTACAACAATACTTAATTTAGTAGTCATTCTAAGATCTATTAGAATGTAAATGGAAAATCAATAGTTTTGAGCTTTTTAAGCAGTGACAAGGGTTAAGCTCATTTAAAGAATTTAAAAAGTTTACTTCCATTAACTCAGCTATTTAGAAAAAGTTTTTCTCCTTAAAAAGATACAAGCCAAAGCTGTCTTTGTGTATTTCCTTCGATGAGTGCGTGAGCATTAGGACGGAAGCAGGCACGAGGAAATCTGCAGATGCTGGAAATTCAAGCAACACACACAAATTGCTGGTGGAACGCAGCAGGCCAGGCAGCATCTGGATGGAAGCAGGAGTGTTTTAGCCACCGCATGATAGAATAATTTATATGCTCTCACCATCCCCAATTCCTAAGGATTACTAAAGAACTTGTTCTCTTATCACAGGCTTATTGGATTTCTTTGTTGTTCTATTTCATTAAAATCACAGATGGTTCCAGTTAGCTCAATTGTAATTGGCCTATTATTATCACATGTACCAAGGTACAGTGAAAAGCTTGTCTTGTATACTGTCATTACAAATCAATTCACTACACAGTACACCAATGTAGTACAAGGTAAAATAATAACAACATACAGAATAATATGTAATAGCTACAAAGAAAGTCCAGTGCAGGTCAAAAATAAAAGCCAAGGTGAGCCACAGCTCACTGGACATGGAGCACAACAGCACAAGACATGGAGAAATGTTGTTTGTTCTTGTTTAAGCTGGAAAGTTAAGACATTTGCTTGAATTCAGAAGCAGTTAGTAAATGAGGCTGGATTGTTGAGCAGTAATATGGTATCACAGCAAACTCTGTCCCCTATCACATGCAAGGTTCTGTAAAAGAACAGAAGCCTGATGCCAAGTTAAAACAGATACGTATCCTTTTCCTGCTCCTACATTTTGCAAAATGTATACAAATGGCTGGGTATACTGATTGTACCTATTCTGTAGCAATCCACAAAATCAGCTGCTGTTTTTAAATATTTGGATGACAAGCAAAACAGTGGCTACCGGGTGACAAAGGCGAGAGATTAATGACAGGGTCGATGACGCTAGTGAGCATGCTGGCACACGACAGAGAAAAAAGTCATGCTGCCAAATGAAATATTGCAGGAAGGACTGCGTGCATTGAATTGACACTTGTATCTGTGACACTGGAAGGGCCATTCAACAATACATTACATTGTGGGCATCAAAATGTTAGGAGAATTGATTAACACAACACAATTTCATCACTAAGATGCACCCTGTTGCTTGGCTGCAAAACAAAAATGAAACACAACAGAAAATAATTTAACGATGACGTCCTAGTTCATACCAAAGTCAGAGGGTTACTTCCATTTCATTAGTATGTGTCGTCATTTTTTTGTCCTAATGCTTCACGATTTGCTATCTCATTGGCTGTAAAATGGTATGTGGAAAGTAGTTTATCTTGGAAAAACTAGAGATATCTCTGGAGAGATTATTTGAGAACCTGGGCATAGAAAGCTAAGCTCCACTCTGCACCACCCAGGCATTGATGACACCAATCTAAGTTGGCTGACATGTCCGGAATGACAATTAATAGTAAAGCAAAAATGAAATATCAGAGACACAGACTGCAAATGTGGGTATCTGGAACAGTACTACTGCTGGAACTCAGTGTTTCAAGCAGCATTTGTGGAGACAAAAGGGATGGGTAATGATTGGGTTGAGACCTTGCATCAGGACATGCTGATGCCGTGTCTCATCTGAAACAATCACTCCTTACAACATAGCGCTTCACCCCAGTTTCTCCAGCAGTTTGTTTTATGCTAATGAAAGGGCATTGACCTGAAACATCGACTCTCTCCAAAGGTCATCACAGGAGAAATCGTCCCTACCACTGAGCACATCTAGAAGGAGTGCTGCCATCATTCAGGCCATACTCTCTCCTCACTGCTGCCATCAGGAAGGAGGTACTAGAGCCTTAGGTCCCACACTGCCAAGTTCAGGAAGTTTTACCCTTCAATCATCAGGATCCTGAACTAGTGCGAACAACCTCAATTCTGAACTGATTCCACAACTTAAGGACGCTATAACTCATGTTGTCTGTGTTATTTATTTATTATTATTTTTTAGTGTTTGTACAGCTTGTCTTCTTTTGCATATTGGTTGTTTGTTGGTCTTTGTTTGCAGGTAGTTTTTCATTGTTTATGTTGTATCTCTGATTACTGTGATTGCCTGCAAGAAAATTAATCTCAAGCTAGTACATGGTGACATATACATACTTTGATAATAAACTTATTTTGAACTTTTCAAAGATGCTACCTGACCCACTGAATACTTCCATTTTTTTAAAATTTGGAAGAATGAATGCTGCCTTCAGCGTGTGCTCAATTGTGTCATTACCTCTCCGCAAGGGATGGCCTCAGGACTCCTGATAACCTATTAGCTCACTTTCACACTGTAATCAATAGCAATGATGGCGACAGTCAGATTTCCAATATGTTGCCAGATGGTACAGAGCTTCTGCTTATTCTCTGTATCATTACATAGGTTGCAAGTGAGTGAGGTCCAAGTGAGCCTTCACAGAGCTGGCTACCACAAGGAAGGAAGCGGTTTAGATCTGTGCCAAGCTGATGTCACGCTGCTTCTTGCTCCCCAACTTCCTGACAGACTTCCTTATACACCAAGCATTTCATTCTTTTTCTTTGTCACTTTTACAATCATGATGAAATACAGCATGGAAATAAGCCCTTAGCCCAGTGTGTCCAAACCGAACATCAACGATTCACTCACACTCATCCTGTATTCATCCCAACCTTTCTTCCCACCTTGTCGTCAAATTCCACCCCTACCCCCACCCTTATTCTACCACTGACCCACAAGGTAGGGACAATTTACACAGGTCAATTAACCTACCAATCCGCAGGTCTTTGGAATGTGGGAGGAAACCAGTGCAATTGGAGGAGACCCATACAGTCACAGGGAAATCATGCAAAATCCAAATAGATAGTATCTGAGGTCAGGTTGAACCCAGGTCTTTAGAACTGCAAGACATTACATTTACTAGTTGTGTTACTGCTTCAGTCATACTTCACAAACCCTCAGGTTTGTGAAATCAGGTTTGGTTTTGACCTCCAATAAGATTCCACCTGGATTACTGTTTGCTCTTTCTCTGTCTGTGGGCCACTTGTGTGCCATGCCTCAGATCCTCCCTCTACATTATCCTCTTAAAAATGCAAAGCCAGTATCTGAGCTGGAGCCTCCAAATTCAATAGCGAGAGAAGCCGTACTTGCATCACTATTCCTGCGGTTCCTAAACTACCAACAGGGCATTTTTTGTACATCTGAAATGGAAAAAAATATACAAGTTAATGGTGCGGGGAAGAAATTTCAGAGGTGCATGCTGAGTCTATCTGCAGTGTACTTTGTGACTATGAGGAATACCAGACACATGGAGGGGGGGGGAAGCATGTGGAAATTAGCTTCCTCATAAGACATTGGTCAGCCCACATTTGGAGTATTATGAGAAGTTTTGGGCTCCATATCCTGGCACTGGAGAGGATCCAAAAGTTTCCAAGAATGATCCCAGAAATGAAAGCGTCATCATACAAGGAGTATTTGATGACTCTGGGCCTATACTCACTGCTATACTCACTGGAGTTTAGAAGAATGAGGGGCATCTCACTGAAACCTACTGAATATTGAAAGACCTGGATAGAGTGGACATAAAGAGGATGTTTCCAATAGTGCGATAGTGTAGGACCGGAGGGCACAGCCTCAAAATACAGAATATCCCTTTAGATCAGAAAGGGGAAAGACTTTTTTTTAAAACCAGAGGGTGGTGGAGCTGTGGAATTCATTACCATAAATTGCTGTGGAGGCCAAGCCATTGGGTATATTTAAAGCACAGTCTGATAGATTTTTGATTAGTAAAAGCATCAAAAGGTTACAGGGAGAAGGCAGGAGAATAGGGTTGAGAGAGATAATAAATCAGCCATGATTAAAAGACAGAGCAGACCTGACAGGCAGAATGGCCTATTTCTGCTCCTATGTCTGTGATTTTGCCATGTTCTCAGCCACTTCAGTGTCACAGCTTTGGCACAAGAATCCACTGATGTCTCCTTCAAAATATTTCAGTGGTGTTGAAGGCCTATCCTCTCTAGCTACTACCTCTGTATACAAGTGTTATCCAACCTGGCTCCACAAGGTAGAAAGATGCCAGTCAGGTCTAAGCAATCTCTTTAGGTTATGCAGATTATCATAGTTAAATGACTGCCAATGAATGAAGACTCAGACATTGGCATGAGGTTTACAGAAGTGCTAATTGGAAAAGGTCTATCCATGCTCAGCTTGATAGAGAGATTTTTGTGCATGTAGGAAGTTGGGCAGTGATTGAAGTCACTGGTAGGACATGGCATTCATCACATTCCATTGCATGCAGGTGCTCAGGTCCAGACTCTTGGCATTGAGTTCTAGGACTACTTAATACTTGTTTCTGATCATTGGGCTGGAGAGCCTTCAAAATTCAGGCTATCTCCTCTGCTGCCTTTGCCAAGGTATTTAGTACCATATCCAAAAACGAAGCCAGCTTGATGTGCGGCATGCTTCACAATTTCACAAGTTAGCTTCTGTTAGAGTACATCTACCAGCACCTGCTTCAACAATAAATCTTACCTTTAGCTGGTACAGGTAAACTTAAACTGGTCCCCAATGAAGCATCCAACCAGAAAACAGCATGTCCTGCACAACCTGTATATTACAACTGTAATCAGCAGTTCTCTGCCAGTGATTGCAAGATTGAAGGCAAAATTTCCAAAACTTATTTTCATTAAATTCCAAAATTTACTTTGGCTCAGAAAAACAAATGCACAAAAAACTTACTTCAGAGGAAATAAATGGTAAATTAACACATTGTTTTAAAAAGAATCTGAAACAAATTAACTCAATTTAGAAGTTATCATTACTTTAACAATAGTTCCACACAGGCAGAATGATGCTGTGCAACTCAGGTTATTACACAAGTCAAATATTTGCAAAAATAACCACTGTTACACATACATAATTGGTATTCCTCTAAACATGGGCTCACATTGTCAGGGGCAAACTTTCAAATGATTGCTCATTACCAAATAAATGTACAAATATGTGACCATTTTCCTGGTTTCTTTCATTAATGTAAAAACAATGCACTCAATTAAGCATTTATGAAACAGCATTCGTATTTTAGAGAAAATGGAAGAATTACCTGTGTCAGCTAGATTCTGATTCAGTAAAGGATGTCCAACTGGAAAAAAAAAGTTAGAGACAGACAGTTGGTTAAAAATATTCATTTATTATTTTTGTGTCGAAATACTGATTAGTCCATGATTTTTCCTGTTTAAATTTGGTTTAATGTAGAAGACGTAATACCATAGCTGAAGTGAAGATTACAAATTATAAACCAGATGGATCTACATCAGACTTTTTTGATAATAAAAAATGTCCACATTAAAACTTTATTGCAAACTCAAGGATCAACAACACCTTCTAATATCCCATTAGAATAGGATGCAAGGGGGAAATGTACATTTAATTCCAAAGAACAATGAAAGTGAGAATCCAAACAGATTAGTGTCTCTACAGTTATAACTACAGCAAATTGTCCAATATATATTTCACATTCTTCATCATCACTGACAGGTTATTTGGACAATAATTTTGTGTCAAAAGAAATCAGAAAAATTGCTTGTATTGTCCAGTCAAATCATCTTTATCTGACAGATTAACCATCAAAGCTAGTGCCTGTAACACACACAAATTATCAGTACAAAGAAACTTCACAGCTTATCTGGTTTCATTTATCTGCCAGAACCCTGCTGATGTCTCAAAATGCCAAATCAGGAAATGATACTCCAATTATTTTTCCCAATGATTGTGTGTGCTAGCTTGTAGGGTAAAAGAAACAGGGGGAGGATGAAATTAGCTGTGGAGACCTGGCACTATGATGTACCCAAAGGATTTAAACTCATTAAATTGAAGACTTTGACCTCCTTTTGCAATTAATTTCTGAATAGCATCAGCCCATGTCTTTGGGAATCCAAGCTAAGACATGACCAGTCATGTAATATTTCCAAAAAAAAAATAAGAGCTTTCAAATCTTCTTGCTGTAAAACAGAGTGAACATTTGAACATTCAGGAGGAGCATGTTATTATTTTTGCCTCAATTATGACTTTAAAATCCTTGAATATGTACACAGTTTTACTTCAATGGCTATTCTTAATAACCATTATTAATAACAATTTTAATGGTTATTTTGTAATGCCCTGGTTAAGATTTTTACTGCTAATGCTGTAGGGTACTTCATTTAGCAGCTTTCTGCAGAAGCAGTGTGTCCTGCTGATAACATGTTTAGGTTTCAGGAAAATAAGGGGCTATGATGTTTATCTTAGGAATGCTGTGTCAGCCAATCAGGATGGTGAATATTCAGAGAAGTTTCTAGAGAAATCTGGGTGGGGAAAGATTTGTGATGGACACCAGTGGGGTTCATGGCCCGTTTGGTGGGAACTGCAAAGAGGACAAGAGGAAAGAAGCCTGAGGATGCAGTGGGAAGGAGCGTCTCTGTTGCACAAGGTGCTTCGTGCAGATGAATGGCTCCAAGGAGGAAGGACCAATACTCCAGAGGGAGAACCTGTTTGTTCAAGGTGGATTTCGAGTGAAGTTCAGAATGCGTTGTATGCTTTCACGCAGACCGTGGGTACAGCGCGAATAAAAAGAGCTTCAAGGTGTGCCCCAACGACGTACACATTTGGACTGATTCAACAGTAATGAGCCCGTTTATCTCTTTTTCCTCTTCTCTGTTCCCTATTAACTGTTTGATAAAGCTGAAATTTGCAATTATTCTTCCTTTACAATTTTGTGTGTTGTACAATTTGTTATTTCTTGCCAACCGACAATTGTGTATGGGCAGTGTTCGCTCAAATTGAGGTTTCTTTAATTGGAACATCACGACATTCCTGGTTCGTTGAACCCTAACTCATACCCAGCCTAGACACCTGTTGATTATGAACAGTAACCTTCTCACTGCTGAGTCCCATGGCCATTACCAGGGACTGTAACGAGTTTCTGTACAAGCCCAGTGAGGGGCTACATATTCTTATGCATACTTCCTTCATGTGCATAATTTACTTTATAACAATTAGGTAGCTTGGAAAACTAGGTGGTGCAATTTGGTGGTATGGTAGAGATGCGTCTCCACCAAAGGAGGTGTAAGGTGCTCCTTCTCTCTGCTAACCTGCAGGTCACAGTTGGGCAAGATGTAGCACCTGCTTAGTGCCCCAATCAAAGTCACGTGAAACCATGAGAGCAGGTGGTGGATGGTCATATGAGCAGCTGGTGCATTTCACAAGTGCAAGTTATGGTACCACTGACACCAGGTAGATGATCTCTGAAGAGTATTGATAGCGGCTGGGGTCAACTGTCTTGTAAAGACACTGTCCAGAAGAAGGCAATGGCAAACCACTTCTGCAGATAATTTGCCAAGAGACCATGATCATGCATAACATATGACAAAGTGCATGATGATGATGATGATGGTACAGCTGTATTTTGCAAAGTCTTTAAAAATTATCTACATAAAATGAGACCAGCATCACCAGCAACCTCTACCATTCTGGTTCCAATTCAAACTTGCGAGATAGATTCTGGCACAGTTGAAATAGACTTGATGGAAGTGTTCGAGGTACATCTTTGAATACAGAGGAGTGATAAATGCTTGGAATGCATAGCCAGGGAGAGCAGTGGAAGCAGGATCACCAACAGCATTTAAGAGGTGTCCAGATGAGCACTTGAATCTTTGCATTGAGGGATGTGGCCCAAGTGCTAAATGTTGCAATCAATACAAATTATGTCCTCAAACTATATAGATACAAGTCAATGCAGCACATCTGAAATTGAGAAGCAAGGGTGGGTACATTCTTGATTAATTTCACATGTTGTACACTTGGCATCTCATATAGAATTAGAAAAAAAATTCCAACATTTCCAAATAGCCATTTAACCAACATGAAATAAATTACTAAATTATATTTCAGAAAAGCTTTATCACCTTGTTTATTTTTAGTTAGGTCAAGTTATTATTCACTCAATTTGCAGTGGGTAATCTAATCAGAAAGGAAAATGACCTAAATGTAATCTTAAGAGATTTGCTATGATTCTTAAGTATGTTACAGGGGAAAATTAAAATACTTTATACACAGGCCAAAGTGCTTGGAAGACCTCTTCTGTTATATTTTGAGTAGCAAAAAAGAAAACTAACACATACCGTCATGTTCAAGAGCAGAAGATATTGAACATTGTCAAAAACACTGGAATGACACAAGCAATGGTTTTAAACATTGATCTTTGGATTCCCAAAACTTGTCAAGTTAACTCAAGAAAAATAGATGGCACCAATGTCAAACTGAAAGGTAACAGTGGCTTAGAAATTCAAACGCATAAGCATGTCATCTTAAGCACGGTGGGACTAAAGTTCAGTCATACATTACAACTGCAAGTGTTCCCAACCTGGGGCCCACAGACCTCTCAGTTAATAGTAGAGCTCCATGGCATAAAAAGAGGTTGGGAAGCCCTGCACCTTTGGGTGTGCATGCATCGAAAACCCATCTACCTACCATTACGCAGTGCGCCTTATCCCGTCATCAAAGTGCTTCATATGTAGCCAAAGAACACCAGGAACCCAACTGAATAGTCACACAAATTCTGGTGGAGATAGCAGGCTGTGGACAAGTGAGGAGTTCACAGAGATTTTCAGGAACATTTGACTATTTTCATATTAGAAGGTAGGAGCTTTACAGAAAGGTATTCATATCACAGATATCCAACAGCGAAAGGAAAACCAGTCACTTGATAGGCCTCCCATCCATTACTTGGCAATATAGCATACAATATTCAAGATATATCCCAGACACTCAAAGCTTCAACAACACTTCCTAAAGCCATGATCTGTATCACCTAGAAGTCCTTTGGGAACAGGCACCACTGCTTACACGCACTAGTTAATATCCTGAAATCCCTATCAAAAATCCTACTATTTTGTTATATACAGTCCTCTAACTTACTAAAAAATGTTGATTGCTTCCCCATCATATTTTGATACAACCTACCAAAATTCCCCATATCTTGTACCGTCCAGGATCAGACCTGAATCTTGGAATCCTCTCAGAAATATAACCAGTCAGAAATACAAATTCACCATTAGATTTTGTTCATAAAGAAATATAGCATGGGACCAACTGAGCCATACCAACCAACTACACTAATTATACATTAATGCTATCTTCTATTGCTGCCATGCCCCCCCCCATTACATTCTCAACAAACTATAGTATCCAGAAGGAACACAACTCTGGGGATCTCCCATCCATTGCCACCAACCTCCTAGTTCCCTCATGCTGCACCTCCCATTTCTATCTCCTACCCAAGATCCACAAACCTGCCTGTCTAGTTAGACCCATTGTTTCAGCTTGATCCTACCCCAATGAATTTATATCTGCATACCTCAACTCAGTTTTATCCCCCCAATTCAATCTCTTCCTACCTATCTCCGTGACATTTCACACACTCTTGGTTTTTTCAATGATTTCAAGTTCCCTGGCCACGGGCATCTTACGTCCAGTCCCTATACACCTCCAACCCCCACCAGGAAAACCTCAAAGCTCTCCGTTTCCTTCTGGACACCA